>NC_091076.1:9432500-9735530 GCF_032405125.1 Capricornis sumatraensis
AACAATCATAAACTGTGAAAACACACAGTGGAAGGGCAGCAGTGATTGGGAGACACTCACCTGTCTGAGAGATGGCCGTATATGAAGCCTCCCACCTGCATTCCAGCCATGAATACAAACTGAACCACTGATTTCTGTGACTGGTGATCACATATGAGGTCCCACTGGAAGAGAAGGAAACCAGCACAGAGGAGCGCCACAACATTTTAAAGCCCTCAGTGAGTACATTCTGCTTTCCTTTCCTACATTTACTCGCCTATACTATTTAAGTCCCAGTTTAAGCATGGCTTTTCTAGAAATTCTCAACTCAATCTTTCAGATTTTATCAGGACCAATCTTTATATTCACTTAGCGTTGCATACCTCAATCTTTTCCATACAAAATAATTGAGATTTTTTTTATCACTGATATCTGAATCACACCTAGAGTGAAATACACTGATTTGTTTCTCTGAAAATTAGTCAGGAAATGGAATTTTTTTAAGTTAATAGAAGTACTTCTAATTACAACTAGGCTGAGAACATGCAACTAAAAACAATTTTTTACACATTAGATCAAACATGTACTTATCTAAACATCAACCTCCTCATTAAATTTTCAGTTTGGTGACAGTAAAATTCATATCCAGTTTTCTGATTTCCTCATTCTCAATCTTAATTAAAAAGGAAGTGAAAGTGTTAGTCACTCAGTTGTGTCTGACTATTTGTGACCCCATGCACCAGGTTCCACTCTCTGTGGAATTTTCCAGGCAAGTGTACTGGAGTGGGTAGCCATTGCCTTCTCCAGGGGGCCTTCCTGACCCAGGGATCAAACCCAGGTCTCCTGCATTACAGGCAGATTCTTTACTGTCTGAGCCACAAGGAAAGCTGTGATTATAATGTAAGTTCTTGGCAATTTAAAAAGATAAGAAAAACCAATACAGTATTGTAAAGTAAAATAAATTAATTAATTAAAAAATAAATAAATAAAAAGATAAAAACCACTGAAAGAGTAAAAGAGAACTCATTACATTATCTTCTCAGTAACTGAAGATTTGAACAGTGTCTATTTTATGTTATTCTAAACGCCCACATCAACTATTTAGAAGGGAAAAATGGGGTCTCACCTCAGTCACGATGGTGGAGGAGAACAGGCTGTGGTCATACACCCAGCCGTCCACACAGGGCTCCGTGTCCAGGTCAGACATGTTGGGGAAGGTCCTATTCAGGTGAAGGAGCTGCCACTGGGGGTGGAGGAAGCGATGACACTTCTCTGGCTTTAAGTTTGAATCCAGTGGGATGGAGATTCTCAGAAGGACATCAGGGCTGAGGATCCCAGTGGCATTATCCAGGATGTAGACCCAGCAGCGATGACCAGGAATGGCGGCAGTGAAGTTCTCCAACAGTATATGACAGGCTGCTATCCCAACAAGAGGAAGAGCTAAAACCATCTGAAGGATCTGGAATTTTCCCAGGCCACCAACTTCATTAAGGAGCTCCTCAAAAGCCATTGTGAAGAGGCAAAGGGAGGGAAAAATTTCCTTTCATTAATTCACATGGAATCTATGTGACCTCACACCAGTTTGTCATCAACGGTTCTCGTCACTTCGCTGCTGTAAGAGAGCAGTGGAAGCAGTGTCCTCAGTCCTTCTGGAATCACGAGGTATTGGCTTTTTAGTAAAGTCATAGAGAAAATTATTTACCAAAGATTCCTCTATCTGATGAACATTAAATCTGTTTAAAGGTTTACTCACTTAATGCGCTTGTCCTCAGTGATTCTGTAAAATCATCATTGGACTTTGACATGAACACGGTTTTTAAATAATCTAAAATAAACCTGCTACACAGCCTTTGGTCATTTCTGGAAAACAGAATTTGAGAGATACAGAAGTGAACTGCTTTATGAATTTTCTGTGGAAGGAACAGAAAGTGAGTGCTTTTCTTTTCTTTTTTTTTTTAAATATGGAACGCTTCACGAATTTGCGTGTCATCCTTGCGCAGGGGCCATGCTAATCTTCTCTGTATCGTTCCAATTTTAGTATATGTGCTGCCGAAGCAAGCACGTGCTTTTCTTATTTATACTGACTTTAGGCTATAATAATTAACAGAATATAATCCCTTGTTTCTAATTAAAGGAAAGTGAATTGTGGTACAATTACTACCTTTTAGCAACTGCTATTGTGCTTCAGTCTCAATCACACTAAGAATACACAATGATTTTTAAATCCTTCAAATAAAGATACTGAAGAAAGACAGTGGTAAGATCACCTAAGGGCTTATCTTCTGAGGTTTTCACTTACACAATATATTAAGGGTCTTTTATGTGCTACCGGTCGGAACCCTGATGAACTGATCATTTTATCAAAATGTGCCTGGCCTTGTTATCTCTAGTAATGTTCCACTATACCTACATGAGTATGTATTTACTCACTTCAAAGTAACAATTCCAAGCTTCTTATACTTACAGTTTACAAGCTACAAATTTCCAGTCCTCTATGTTTGAAAAAGTTTGTATTCATTTGTTCATTTTTGGCTGTTCTGGTCTTCACTGCTGCCCTCAGGCTTTCTCTAAGCGGTGGTGAGCAGGTGCTGCTCTCCGGAGTGCTGTGTGGGCTGTTCCCTGCGGTGGCTTCTCTGGGAGCATGGTCTCCAGGGCTTCAGCGGCTGCAGCACAGGAGTTCAGTCGTTGTGGTGCTTGGGCTTGCGCTGCAGCGTGTGGAATCTCCTTGGGCTAGGGATGGAATCCATGCCCCCTGTATTGGCAGGTGGCTTCCTATCCACTGTACCACTAGGGAAGTTCCCCATTCATACTTTTAATTTAAATGTTTATTGATGTTATTGAATATTCGTTGCAGGAGCAAGAAAAATATAACATACATGCACTTCACTCAGTTTCCCCCAATAGTAATATTTATAAAATGGTAATATGATAATCACAGCTAACATATTGACAGTTACACTGTCTCCCGATCTTATTCAGGTTTTCCCAGTTTTTCCTGTACTTGTATTTGTGTGTTCTTGTACTTAGTACCATAGTTTTATCATCTGTGTATCTTTCTGTGCCCATCACCACAGTCAAGATACTAAAGAATTCCCTCTCCACAGGAATCCTTAATTTTGTACTATTAGAAATATGCCACCTCCCCTTGCTCCTGTCATTCCCTTTCCTACCTTTGGCATCTAGTAATCTGTTTTCTGTTATTTTACTTCTGTCATTTAAAAGTTGTTATGTACATTACCGGAGAAGGCAATGGCAACCTACTCCAGTACTCTTGCCTGGAAAATCCCATGGACGGAGGAGCCTGGTAGGCTGCAGTCCATGGAGTCGCTAAGAGTCGGACATGACTGAGTGACTTCCCTTTCACTTTTCACTTTCATGCATTGGAGAAGGAAATGGCAACCCACTCCAGTGTTCTTGCCTGGAGAATCCCAGGGATGGGGGAGCCTGGTGGGCTGCTGTCTATGGGGTTGCACAGGGTCAGACACAACTGAAGTGACTTAGCAGCAGCAGCAGCATGTACATTACCATCCTGTCCTTCTTTCCTCTAATGGTAATATATATAACAACTTTGAAAGGAGAAGAGGGTGACAGAGGATGAGATAGTTGGATGGCATCACCAACTCAGTAGACATGAACTTGGGCAAACTCTGAGAGATGGTGAGGGACAGGGAGGCTTGGTATGCTGCAGTCCACAGGGTCACGAAGAGTCAGCCACAACTTGGTGACTAAACAGCAACATATACATTACCATATGCAAAATAGATAGCCAGTGGGAACTTGCTGTATGATGCAGGGAGCTCAAACTGGTGCTCTGTGACAACCCAGTGAGATGGGATGGGGTGGGAGGTGGGAGAGAGGCTCCAAAGGAAGGGGACATATGTACGCCTATGGCTGATTCATCTTGATGTATGGCAGGAACCAACACAATTTTGTAAAGCAATTATCTTCCAGTTAAAAATAAATAAATTAAAAAATGATAATAAAAACTCAGAAGCATAAGAGATTAAATGTCCATCAAAAGGGAAGTTATTGGATCAATCATTATATTTCTTTCTAATAAAATGAAGTTACTGAAAAAAAATTTTTTAATGTAAAAAATTTTTTTAATAAATAAAAGTTATTATATAGAAGGAAGGGATCAAAGTGGCATAGTAGGAGGATGTGGAATTCAGCTGTCCTTATAAACACATGAAAAATACATCAACATATGGGACAATTCTTACAAAATATTAACTAGAAATTATTAGAACTCCTATACAACTGAAGATGCAAGACAGATTTCCACATAACAGAGGAGGACAGAGGAAAGGCGTAGGGTCAGGATCCCAGCCCAGGAAAGGAGTCTTAAAATAAGAGAAGTTCTTCAGGGGCAGACTCTCACTCTGGGGAGCTAGCTGGTTGAGTCACAGCCTGGAAATCCCAGTCCAGGGGCCCTGCATAGATGGCACAATCCCCCTTGGTTGCTGGGAAAACAACTGGGACAAAGAGGTGGGCTGGAGGTGTCTTGTAGGGTCCCTTGTGTCCTTACACACAAGGGAGCACACATTTTGGCTCCAACAGTGAAGATGGACAGAGAGCTCTGCCCTGGCAGCTGCCTCCTCACCACACTCCCCAATCTGAGCAGGGCCAAGGCCCCAGACCCAATTACTCCACACCATGGTTTAGTTCTGGATCTGGGGCAGAGAGATCTCAGGGGAAAACACCCAGGGAGGCAGCCCATACACTGGAAAGCAGTGCAGCCACCACGGTGCCATGACCCTAAGCCCCAGCCTAGCAAATGCACCAGCGTGCACACTCCACAGGAGGGATTGGGGGCAGGAGGAGAAGGGGACGACAGAGGATGAGATGGCTGGATGGCATCACCAACTCAATGCACATGAGTTTGGGTAAACTCTGGGAGTTGGTGATGGACAGGGAGGCCTGGTGTGCTGCGATTCAAGGGGTCACAAAGAGTTGGACATGACTGAGTGACTGAACTGAACTGATCAATAGAAACACAGATCATTGTAACAAGGAAACAGAAACTATATAACAACCCTTATATGTTATTACAGAATATGGAATATAGTTCCTGCGCCTGTGCTATGCTTGTTGGTTATCTATTTTATATATAGTAGTGTGTATATATTAGTCCCAACCTCTTATTTTCTTCCTCTCTCCACCCTCCCTCCCCTTTGATAACTGTAAGTTTGTTTTCTATGTCTGTGAATCTCTTCCTGTTTTGAAAACCAGTTCATTAGTATCAGTTTTGATTCGGCATTTAAGTAATATCATACAGTATTTGTCTTTCTCTGCCTTATTTATCTCTTAGTATGATATTCTCTAGGTCCATCCATGTTGCTGCAAATGGAATTATTGCATTCTTTTTATAGATCAGCAATATTCTGTTATTTATATGTATTAATATCACATCTTCTTTATCCATTCTTCTGTCAATGGACTTTTAGGTTGCTTCCATAAATGTTATTTGTTATTACAAATGCCCTGATGGCTCAGTGGTAAAGAATCCACCTGCCAACGCAGGAGACACAGCTTTGATCCTTGGGGTGGGAAGATCCCCTCTGGAGAGGGAAATGGTAACCCACTCCAGTGTTCTTGCCTGTGAAATCCCATGGACAGAGGAGCCTGGTGGGCTAGAGTCTATAGAGTTGCAAAAGAGTCAGACACAACTCTGCGACTAAACAAGGACAACAACTTTGTAAGTAGAGCTGTTACAAACACTGGACATGTATCTCTGAATTAGAATTTTTATCTTTTCTGGATGTATGCCCAGGAGTGAGATTGCTGGACCATATATGGTAACTCTATTTTCAGGTTTTGAAGGAACCTCCATACTGGTCTCCATAGTGGCTGCGTGAATTTACATTCCTACCCACAGCGTAGCAGGGGTCCCTTTTCTGCACATCCTCTCCAGTATTTATTATTTATAGACATTTTGATAATAACCATTCTGACAAGTGTAGTATGATACTTCATTGTAGTTTTTCAAGTTTTGTTGAAATATAGTTTATTTACAATGTTGTGCTAGTTTCTGCTGTATAGCAATGTGAATCAGTTATACGTATACATATATCCACCTTCTTTTTAGATTCTTTTCCCATATAGGCTGTTACAGAGTATCGAGTAGAGTTCCCTGTGCTATACAGCAGCTTCTTATTAGTCATCTATTTTATATATAGTAGTGTGTGGTTTTGATCAAGCATCATTTCTTAAAGACTTCTTGTTCCATTTGTTGAAAATCAATGGACCATAACTTTAGAGTTTATTTCTGTGTTCTCAATTTTATTCCTTTATCTCTAAGTCTATTATTATGCCTCAACCACACAAAGTTATAGCTTTGAAATAATATTTGAAACTGAAAAAATGAGTTCTTTTTCAGTATTGTTTTGGCAATCTGGGTTCTTGGGTTTTCATATGAATGCTAATGACAGCTTGTCAATTTCTGCCAAAAGGAAGAAAAGCCAGCTGAAATGTGGATAGACAAGGTGTCCAATCTCTAGATTGATTTGAGCAATATTGCATTATTGCCAATTTTTGTCTCGATAAAAAATATGTTATCTTTTCCTGTACTGTTACTGCTGCTAAGTTACTTCAGTTGTGTCTGACTCTGTGCGACCCCATAGACAGCAGCCCACCAGGCTCCCCCATCCCTGGGATTCTCCAGGCAAGAGCACTGGAATGGGTTGCCATTTCCTTCTCCAATGCATGAAAGTGAAAAGTGAAAGTGAAGTCGCTAAGTCTTGTCTGACTCTTGGCAATCCCATGGACTGCAGCCTACCAGGCTCCTCCATCCATGGAAGTTTCCAGGCAAGCGTACTGGAGTGGGTCGCCAGTGCCTTCTCCATTCCTGTATTAAGATCCACTTTATTTTCTAACACTGTTTTGTGGTTAACAATGGACAGATCTTGCACTCCTTCTATTAATATTTTTGTGTGTATTTTATTCTCTGTAATACTATCCTAAATTTATTTGGTTTTTATAGATTTAATTTTGTGTTGTCTATTGTTAGTCTAGGGAAATAGGGGGCCTCCCAAGGTGGCTCAGTGGTTAAAAAAAAAAAATCTGCCTGCAATGCAGGAGACACAGGAGACATGGGTTCCATACCTCGGTCGGGAGGATTCCCTGGAGGAGGAAATGGCAACTCACTGCAGTACTCTTGCCAGGATAATCCCATGGACAGAGGAGACTCATGAGCTACAATCTGTGGGATCCCAAAGAGTCAGATGCTACTGAGCACTCACCATCATCATCACCAGAGATATAAAACTAATTTTGCAATTTATTTTTTAACATGAAAATTTGGTAAACTCATTTATTACTAATAAGTATTTAGTGGATGTTTGGTATTTTTTACATATAAAGTTATGCCATTTGCAGATAAAAAGCTTTGCTTCTTCTTTTCCAAAATGGATGTGTGTCTTTAATTTCTTTTTCTTTTTTTAATTTATATTATTTTTTTATTGAGGTATAGTTGAGGTACAATATTATATAAATTACAGGTGTATGATATAGTGATTCTCAATTTTATTTTATTTATTTTATTATTATTTTTTAATATAAATTTATTTATTTTAATTGGGAGGGGTGTTCAGGGTGGGGAACACATGTATACCTGTGGCAGATTCTTGTTGATGTATGGCAAAACCAATATAATTTCTTTTTCTTATCTAGTTATTCTCACTAAAACTTTCAATAAATTGTTGAATATATGTGGTGATAGTTGACATTGTATTGTACCTGAATTCATTTTGAAGAAATTGGCCTTTCATCATTTAGGGTGACAATTTCTGTATGTTCTTCATATCTGCTCTTTTATAGGTTAATTGAGGTATAATATATATATAACTATCACACACATTTAGTATATACACTTTGAGTTTATAGATATATATACATTTATGATATCACCATTACATTAAGGTACTAACCATATTGACCACATCCAAAAATTCCCTCTTGTTCTTTTGTAGTTTTTTAAGGCAACATTTAACATGAGATCCATTCCTTTGACACATTTTTGATGTATAATATGGTATTTTCTAGAGTTACCTAGAAACCTCATACTACTGAGAGTTCCCACTCCCTCAGCCCCTGACAAATACCAGCCATTCTACTCTGCTTCTATAAGTTTGAATAATTTTAAAATCTCATAATCAGTCAGTATTTGTCCTTCTGTAACTGGCTTATTTCACTTATCTTAATATCTGTATGCTTATCCGTGTTGTCCCATATGGCAGGATTGGCTTTTTTTAAGGCCAAATAATATTTCTTTTGTAAGAGAGATTTGAACACAGAATGGGATCCGCAAAACACCTCAAAGAAATCAGGGGAAAACGTTTTTGACATTGGTCTCGGCAATGATTTCATAGATATGACCAAAATCACAGACAACAAAATCAGAATAGAAAAGTGGGACTACAACAAACTCAAAAGCTTCTACATAGCAAAGAAAATAATCAACAAAATGAAACAACATATATTCTCTTTATCAGGGTGAAGTCCCACTCTATCATGTGTTTATTAAGCTTTTTTACTATGAAAGAGTTCAACTTATTGATAAATGCTCTTTCTCTAATGACATAATTTTGTGATTTTTAACTTTCTATTTTTAATATGCTATATTTTATTATTTGATTATATGTATTAAATTGATTCTGTATTTATGGGATTAATAATACTTGGTTGTGTTTATAATCATTTTATATGTTGGTATATTTAGTTTGTTGGAGTTTCCCAGGTGATGCTAGTGGTACAGAACCTGCCTGCCAATGCAGGAGATGTAAGACATGAAGGTTTGATCCCTGGATCAGGAAGATCCCCTGGAGGAGGGCATAGCAACCCACTCCAGTATTCTTGCCTGGGGAATCCCACGAACAGAGAAGCCTGGTGGGCTACTTCCACAGGGTTGTAAAGAGTGGGACACAACTGAAATGATTTAGCACACATGCATGCATATTTAGTTTGTTAGTATTTTACTGAGGATTTTTGCATCCACATCCCAAATGAAATTGATCTGAAACAATCAACAAAATGAAAAGGCAGCAAAATTAAATGGGAGACTGGATGATTTGGGAGAATGGCATTGAAACATGTATAATATCATATAAGAAACAAATCGCCAGTCTAGGTTCGATGCAGGATACATGATGCTTGGGACTGGTGCACTGGGATGACCCAGAGAGATGGTATGGGGAGGGAGGTGGGAGGGGGGTTCAGGATTGGGAACACGTGTACACCCGTGGCGGATTCATGTTGATGTGTGGCAAAACCAATACAATATTGTAAAGTAAAATTAAAAAAATTAAATGGGACAAAATATTTGCACACCATACACCAGACTAGGGAACACGTGTATACCTGTGGTGGATACATGTTGATGTATGGCAAAACCAATACAATATTGTAAGTAATTAACCTCCAATTAAAATAAATAAATTTATTTTAAAAAATATACAAAAGCTCATACAACTCTGTAACAAAATAAACAAACAAAAAATGCAGCTAAAAAAATGGCAGAGGAGCAAAACATTTTTTTTAAAGAAGTCATCAAGACTGACAATAGATATATGAAAGGACGCTCAACATTACTAATTATTAGGGAAATGTAAAATTTAAAACCACTATTAGATATCACCACACATCATTTACAACAGTGATCAGCAAGGGGACAAAAATAATAAGTATTGTTAAGGATGTGGAAAAAGGGAACCCTTTACATTGGTGGTGGGAATGTAATTGGTGCAGCCACTATGGAAAACAGTGTGGAGATTCCTCAACAAAATTTAAAATAGGAATATCATATGATTCAGTAACCCCACATCTGTGTATACATCTGAAGAAAATTAAAAATGTATATTGAGGAGATAAATGCACTCCCATTTTGACTGCAGCATTATCAAAATAGCCAAGATATGGAAACAAACTAAGTGGGTGTTAATGGATAAATGGATTTTTTTTTAATGGTCTACATGTACAAAGGATTATTACTCAACTAAGAAAAAAGAAAACCCTGCTATTTGTGACAACACAAATGGAGCTGGAAGACATTATGCTAAGTCACCAGAGATTAAAATACTATATGATGTCACATGTATGTAACATTTCAAAGAGCCAAACTCATAAAAATAGAGAGTATCATGTTGTAACCAGGTTTGTGAAAAAGATGTTCAAGGGCACAAACATGGACTTATAGATAAATAAGTTCTGGAGATCTAATGTACAACATTCTGATTATCATCAATAATAATGTATTATAAATTTAAAATTTCTATTAAAAAGTTTGTTATTCACTTTTCATGAAGAAATAGAAAAGCTGAATAGTCCTTTACCTATTTATTACATAAAATAAATGGGCATGCATAGTTATACATCTTCCTACAAAGAAAATTGCAAGTACTTTCACTGGAAACTTTCACCAAATATTTAAGAAAGACCAAATTCCTGTTTTACACAAACTTCTTCAGGAATAGAAGAGGAGAGAAGGCTTCCTAACAGTCTATGTTGAGTAGCATTATTCTGATACCAAAAGCGGATGAAAGTAGAAGAAAAGTGATCTAGAGACCAATAGCTTTCATTAACATAGATGCAAAACTTCTTGCTAAAGTATTTAAAAATCAATTAAAATAAGACTTTATTTTTTAATTTTTATTGAGTACAGTGGTTTCACACTGTTGTGCTAGTTTCTACTGTACAGCAAAGTGAATCAACTTTACATATACATATATCCCCTCTTTTTTGGATTTCCTTCCCATTCAGGTTAGCACAGTGCACTGGATAGGGTTCCCTGAGCTCTACAGTCTGTTCTCAACAGTTCTCTACTTTATACATAGTATCAACAGTATATGCGTCAATCTCCACTTTATACATAGTATCAAAAGTGTATATATGTCAATTCCCACTAAGTTGTTTTTAAAAGGTCATCACACCCTGAACAAGCAGGCTTATTCTAGTGGAAGGTTAGTTTAACACTTTAAAATATATCCGTTTTGACACTGGTCAGAATGGCTATTGTGGAGAAAAGGGAACCCTCTTGCACTGTTGGTGGGAGTGTAAATCAGTATAGCCACTATGGAAAACAGTATGGAGATTCCTTAAAAAAACACAGAAATAAAACTGCCATCAGTCAGTTCAGTCCCTCAGTCGTGCCCAACTCTTTGTGACTCCATGGACTGAAGCATGCCAGGATTCCCTGTCTGTCACCAACTCCCAGAGCTTGCTCAAACTCATGTCCATCAAGTCAGTGATGCCATCCAACCATCTCATCCTCTGTCGTCCCCGTGTCCTCCTGCCTTCAATCTTTCCCTGCATCAGGGTCTTTTCCAATGAGTCAGTTCTTTGCATCAGGTGGTCAAAGTATTAGAGCTTCACCTTCATCATCAGTCCTTCCAATAAATATTCAGGACTGATTTCCTTTAGGATTGACTGGCTGGATCTCCTAGCAGTCCAAGGGACTCTCAAGAGTCTTTTCCAACACCACAGGCCAAAAGCATCAATTCGTAGGTGCTCAGCCTTTTTTATGGTCCAGTTCTCACATCCATACATGACTACTGGAAAAACCATAGCTTTGGCTATGCGGACTTTTGTTGGCAAAGTAATGTCTCTGCTTCTTAATATGCTGTCTAGGTTGGTCATAACTTTTCTTCCAAGGAGCAAACGTCTTTTAATTTCATGCCTGCTGTAACCCATCAATCCCACTAATGGAGATATACCTTGAGAAAAACGTAATTGAAAAAGACACATGTACCCCAGTGTTCATTGCAGCATGATTTACAACATCCAGGACATGGAAGTGGCAGATGAGTGGATAAAGAAGCTGTGGTACTTATATGCAATGGAATATTACTTAGCCATAAAAAGGATGGATTTGAGTCAGTTCTCACGAGGTGGATGAACCTGGAGCTTGTTATACAGAGTGAAAGAGAGAAGTGAAATCGCTCAGTTGTGTCTGACTCTTTTGTGAATCCATGGACTGTAGCCCACCAGGTTCCTCCATCCATGGAATTTTCTAGGCAAGAGTACTGGAGTGGATTGCCATTTCCTTCTCCAGGGGATCTTCCCAACCCAGCGATCGAACCTGGGTCTCCTGCATTGTGAGCAGACGCTTTACTGTCTGAGCCACCAGGGAGTCCCATACAGAGTGAAGTAAGTCAAAAAGAGAAAAACAAATATTGCATATTAATGACATATATGGAATCTAGGGAAAATGGTACTGATGAACATATTTGCAGGGCAGGAATAGAGACACAGACATAGAGAACAGACTTGTGGACACAGCGGGCAAAGGAGAGGGTGGGGCAAATTGAGAGTAGCACTGAAGCATATACATGACCATATAAGATAGATAGTGATAGCATATTGAAAAACAGAGACATTACTTTGCCAACTAAGGTCCGTCTAGTCAAGGCTATGGTTTTTCCTGTGGTCATGTATGGATGTGAGAGTTGGACTGTGAAGAAGGCTGAGCGCCGAAAAATTGATGCTTTTGAACTGTGGTGTTGGAGAAGACTCTTGAGAGTCCCTTGGACTGCAAGGAGATCCAACCAGTCCATCCTGAAGGAGATCAGTCCTGGGATTTCTTTGGAAGGGATGATGCTAAAGCTGAAACTCCAGTACTTTGGCCACCTCATGAGAAGAGTTGACTCATTGGAAAAAAACTCTGATGCTGGTAGGGATTGGGGGCAGGAGGAGAAGGGGACGACCCAGAATGAGATGGCTGGATGGCATCACAGACTCGATGGACGTGAGTCTGTGTGAACTCCGGGAGATGGTGATGGACAGGGAGGCCTGGCGTGCTGCGATTCATGGGGTCTCAAAGTGTCGGACACGACTGAGCGACTGAAATGAACTGAACTGAACTGAACTGAATGTGGAGTTGCGGTATAACACAAGGTGCTCAACCCGGTGCTCTGTGACAACCCAGAGAGATGGGATGGCGAGGGAGTAGGAGGCAAGTTCATGGGGGAGGGGACATGGGTACACATGCGGCTGAATCACACTGTAAAGCATTTATACTCCAATTAAAAATAAAATTTAAAAAAGAACCAGTGTAATTCACCACTTACAGAGACTAAACAAGAAAATAACTGTATATTCATGTCAATATATTTGACAAAGTCTATTGCAAAAAGCAAGGAGCTATAGAATGTGAAGTGGACATGGACAAAGGGTGCACTGCTGGAGACCTAGAAATCACTTTTAAATAGATAAGTGAAAACTCCTTCTTTGATCTCTAACTCATAATCTTGGTTTTGTATGAAGATGCTAGTATCTTGAGCCCTCAAATGGGGAGATTTTGAGGTACATGGACCCAAAATAATTATGGAATCCTGCCAAGTGACAGAGACTTGAGCCTCCAAGGTAAAAATTAAATAGACTAGTAGAGAATCACAATGTGACCATGAAACTACATTTGTGGACTATCTGTTTTATCTGATTTCATACTTGTTTCTCATTAAATCTCTGTCCATGGTAATAAGTCAAGTCCTTTGTAAGTTATATGTGCCCTACAAGTATTTTCAGAACCAACAATTGAATAAAACTCTTTATTAAAAAATTAATTCATTTATTTTCATTGGAGGCTAATTACTTTACAATACTGTAGTGGTTTTTGCCATACATTGACAAGAATCAGCCATGGGTGTACATGTGTCCCCCATCCTAAACACCCCCTCCCACCTACCTCCCCATCCCATCCCTCAGGGTCATCCCAGTGCACTGGCCCTGAGCATCCTGTCTCATGCATCAAACCTGGACTGGCAACCTATTTCACATATGGTAATATACATATTTCAATGCTATTCTCGCAAATCATCCTACCCTCACCTTCTCCCACAGAGTACAAAAGTCTATTCTTTACACCTGTGTCTCTTTCACTGTCTCGCATATAAGGCCATTGTTACCATCTTTCTAAATTCCATATATATGAATTAATATACTGCATTGGTGTTTTTCTTTCTGACTTACTTCACTCTGTATAATAGGCTCCAGTTTCATCCACCTCATTAGAACTGATTTAAATGCATTCTTTTTAATAGCTGAGTCATATTCCATTGTGTGTATGTACCACAGCTTTCTTATCCATTCATCTGCTGATGGACATCTAGGTTGCTTCCATGTCCTAGCTATTGTAAATATTGCTGCAATGAACATTGGGGTACACGTGTCTCTTTCATTTCTGGTTTCCTCTGTGTATGCCCAGCAGTGGGATTGCTTGGTTGTATAGCAGTTCTATTTCCAGTTTTTTTAAGGAATCTCCACACTGTTCTCAATAGTGGCTATACTACTTTGCATTCCCACCAACAGTGTAAGAGGGTTTCCTTTTCCCCACACCCTCTTCAGCATTTATTGTTTGTAGACTTTTTGATAGCAGCCGTTCTCACCAGCGTGAGATGGTACCTCATTGTGGTTTTGATTTGCATTTCTCTGATAATGAGTGATGTTGAGCATTTTTTCATGTGTTTGGTAGCCATCTGTATGTCTTCTTTGGAGAAATGTCTATTTAGTTCTTTGGCTCATTTTTTGATTGGGTCGTTTATTTTTCTGGAATTGAGCTGCAGGAGCTGCTTGTATATTTTTGAGATTAATTCTTTCTCACTTGCTTCGTTTGCTATTATTTCTTCCCATTCTGAAGGCTGTCTTTTCACCTTGCTTATAGTTTCCTCTATTGTGCAAAAGCTGTTAAGTTTAATTAGGTCCCATTTGTTTATTTTTGCTTTTATTTCCATTACTCTGGGAGGTGAGTCATAGAGGATCCTGCTGTGATTTATGTCGGAGAGTGTTTTGCCTATGTTTTCCTCTAGGAGTTTTATAGTTTCTGGTCTTACATTTAGACCTTCAATCCATTTTGAGTTTATTTTTGTGTATTGTGTTAGAAAGTGTTCTAGTTTCATTCTTTTACAAGTGGTTGACCAGTTTTCCCAGCACCACGTGTTAAAGAGATTGTCTTTTCTCCGTTGTATATTCTTGCCTCCTTTGTCAAAGATAAGGTGTCATAGGTGTGTGGATTTGTCTCTGGGCTTTCTATTTTGTTCCATTGATCTATATTTCTGTCTTTGTGCCAGTACCATACTGTCTTGATGACTGTAGCTTTGTAGTATAGTCTGAAGTCTGGCAGGTTGATTCCTCCAGTTCCATTCTTCTTTCTCAAGATTGCTTTGGCTAGTCAATATTTTTTTGTATTTCACAATACAAATTGTGAAATTATTTGTTCTTGTTCTCTGAAAAATACCATTGGTAGCTTGATAGGGATTGCGCTGAATCTATAGATTGCTTTGGGCAGTATACACATTTTCACTATATTGATTTTCCTGATCCATGAATATGGTATATTTCTTCATCTCTTTGGGTCATCTTTGATTTCTTTCATCAGTGTTTTATAGTTTTGTATAAATAGGTCTTTTGTTTCTTTAGGTAGATTTACTCCTAAATATTTTATTATTTTCATTGCAATGGTGAATGGAATTGTTTCCTTAATTTCTCTGTTTTTTCATTGTTAGTGTATAGGAACTCAAGGGATTTCTGTGTGTTAATTTTATATCCTGCAACTTTACTATATTCATTGATTAGCTCTAGTAATTTTCTGGTGGAGTCTTTAGGGTTTTCTATGTAGAGGATCATGTCATCTGCAAACAGTGAGAGTTTTACTTCTTCTTTTCCAACCTGGATTCCCTTTATTTCTTTTTCTGCTCTGATTGCTGTGGCCAAAACTTCCAGAACTATGTTGAATAGTAGCAGTGAAAGTGGGCACCCTTGTCTTGTTCCTGACTTTAGGGGAAATGCTTTCAATTTTTCACCATTGAGGATAATGTTTGCTGTGGGTGGCTTTTATTATGTTCAGGTATGTTCCTTCTATGCCTGCTTTCTGGAGGGTTTTTTATCATAAATGGATATTGAATTTGTCAAAGGCTTCCTCTGCATCTATTGGGATAATCATATGGTTTTTATCTTTCAATTTGTTAATGTGGTGTATTACATTGATTGATTTGTGAATACTGAAGAATCCTTGCATCCCTGGGATAAAGCCCACTTGGTCATAATGTATGATGTTTTAAATATGCTGTTGGAGTCTGTCTGCTAGAATTTTGTTAAGGATTTTTGCATCTATGTTCATCAGTGATATTGGCCTGTAGTTTTGTTTTTTTGTGGCATCTTTGTCAGGTTTTGGTATTAGGGTGATGGTGGCCTCATAGAATGAGTTTGGAAGTTTACCTTCCTCTGCAATTTTCTGGAAGCATTTGAGTAGGACAGGTGTTAGCTCTTCTCTGAATTTTTGGTAGAATTCACCTGTGAAGACATCTGGTCCTGGGCTTTTGTTTGTTGGAAGATTTTTTACTACAGTTTTGATTTCTGTGCTTGTGATGGGTCTGTTAAGATTGTCTATTTATTCCTGGTTCAGTTTTGGAATAAAACTCTTAATAAAATGCCAATTGTTTCCCACAGCCTATAAGATGTTTGATTTCTTAGATTATAGCATGTTTTCACATTTATGAATGCCCATCACTGTGTGCCATAACCCAAAATGAGACAATAATTTGTTAAATCTGCTGTTTTAAAAATGAAAACTTATATTTCAAACTGGATTTATCTTTTATTAATTACAATTTGTCTTCAGTAATTACTATTAATTAGAAAAGCTTTTCTTATTAATTAGCCATGGCACTAAGAATATAACTTTAATTTTCAGTGATTATATTTAATACATACACATTTTAAAAATTGCTTATTCTATATTTGCCATCCAATGTTGATAAATTCAAAGAATTTTAAATTACATATGCTAACTATTGAAAATATGAAAAGAGAAAATTGCAAAGAGAAAGTAATAATCATTTAAAATTTCACCATGAGAAGGTCAACATTCTTATTTCAATGAATGTATTTCCACATATCACATAATCCTTCTATTTGGAGAGATTTATGATGTCAAATGTATCATGTCTTAAGTATATATATATATTTATTTATATATATACACATATATATTATTATCTGTTTCTAGATTTCTTTTGATGTTTGGTTTCATATCTTATATTGTTCTGTACATTTATGGACAGTTCACCATATGCTGTCCCAAATATCAAGCAGTCACATACTAATTCCATGACATTCCTCTGTTTCTGAATTATCTTGTCTATTAATAATTTATTGATAGATCTTAAACTTTTCAACTACTTTCCTTAAATATTGAACTGCTCATGGAACATGTACCAAGAAATTATATGTTTAAGTGAATACTAAGGCAATAATTATAAATTAGATTTAATTTTCCCATATATTTACTTGCTACTTTGTAGATATTAAGGAAAACTCCAAGTTTTGTTCTTCCTATTTTTCCTTTCCTTCCTGGTCAGTCATAAAATGTCCTTAAAATTTTGTCACTTTTATGCAGAAATCTTCCTCATTTACTTTTCTTGAGAATTGTTTCCTGGAGAAACAAAATAGAAACAACAAATCAACCAGCCAGTTAGCAAATAAAAATAAACATTAAAAAAGAGAAAAACATGAAAATAAGTTCAGATGCCCTCCCTGCACAAGTACAAACTGAACTTCTAACCATCAACTTCTTGTAATCCAACAAAATCCATAGGGTTGACATTCATGCTGGAAAAGGCTCTGCAGACTGTGCAGACCCAAGAAAATAGTTTGAAAATTGCTACTCTCACTTGGGTCTCTTTAGACCTCTGACCAATAACACCTTTGGAAAGCCAAGAGGTGAACTGAAAATCTAAGGCCACTTCCCATCTGTTGTGGGTTGAATTATGTCTTTCCAAAAATTCATACACTGAGGCCATAACTCTCAGTATCTCAGAATTTGAGGTTGCCATATTTGGAAACAAGAACATTGCATATAAAATTAATTAAGATGAGGTTATATTGGGCTAGAATGGGCCCCTAATCCAATATGATTAGTATCTTTATTCAAAGGGAATATTTGGGCATAGAAGTGTGCCAGGGAGGTGTCATGAATGGAGTTATTCTGCCACAAGCAAAGGAGCTACCAGAAACCAGGAGAGACCTGGAGCAGACCCTTCCCTAGAGTCTACAGATGGGGCATGAACCTGCCAACAACTTGAGCTCAGACTTAAAAGCTAGATAACTATGAGGCAATCATTTCTGTTAAGTCACTGACTTTGTGAACCATGATTATGGGCGCCAGGTCACTAATATACCAGTTTTCTTATTTTAAAATATATTTTGTCAGTTTCTATTTTCCCTGTACCAATCTTTCCATTACTTGTGGCAGCAAATTGTCTGACTCTTATGGGCACATACATAATATTAATTACCTTTTCAAAGAGAATCGTTAACTCTATGTGATCTTCCTAACATTATTCCTTCATGTTTGTTTCCCTTTCATATACCAGGCTTTTATGGATCTGAGGACCATGAAACACCATCAGGAATGTGTGTCCCTCATGAGGGCAGGTAGGATGTGCCCTCACAACAGAGATAATTGCCATCACTTCAGCACTAAAACTACCAACAAGAACAGGGAAGAGGGAATCTCTGCAGTCTAGACTTGAACACACAATGGGTGGAAATGATCCTGCCTCTCGTGAAGGCAATGACCCAACATGGAAGTATCCCTGGCAACACAGTGTGTTGCCTTTCTCACCTATAGATTCAAAGCACACAGTCCCTCCCAGGGGGTGGTAGCAGGTTACTCACTTATTTTCCACATCCTGGATGGTGTCAGGCAGAGGCAGATGTCTGGTTTCAGGTTGGAGAAGGACGAGAAGACTAGCAATGATGGGACACACTCCATAGATGATCCAAGGCAGAGTGGGTAGATACACCACTAGGGTCATCAGCAGGGGAGCCAGTGCTGCCCCACACCTACTAGCCATCATATCTATGCCTGCAGCTTTTGCTCTAAATAATGATAAGTAATAATTTTTGTAATAATTCAGTAAAAATCTGCACTTGTAATTTATGATCTATTATTTTGGCATGATTATGGAAGACAATAAAAAACAATTATTAAATACTTGGGTTTGATGACAAACTTATTTTTGCAATTTGCTCTGTGATTTTCCAGCTGTCTTTGTCAGGGTCAAAGTGTGAAAGACCCATTGTCATAACTAAACAGAACATTACACACTAGACCAATTCTAACAAATGGCCCAAAAAGTTAATGAAATGAAGCACTGAAGTATCACTTAAGACAGTGCATCACCCCAAATCAGCTTTTTCAATAAACTGTGGCTATAATTGCTGTTAGCATATCACTGGTACAGTTAAAAACAATTTATAGCTAACATTTCCTATTATGCTTATTCTTGCAGCAACCATCCGTTAGCTGGGAAAGTATTTTTTTTTTTTGGGTGGTGGCAGAACATTCATAAACTCATATACCTGACAAGAGTAGGGAGGAGTTCAACAAAGTGGACAGAAATACTGGTGTTAGAGGCAGCAACACAGCCCATTCCCACACTTGCCAAAGTCACACGCACGGTCTGCATTTCTGGAGACAAGAAGATCAAAGAGATTAAAATAACTGTAGAAGGAATCAGCATCCACCAAATTTAGTAAGGGGGAAAAAACCCTACTGCTTTACCTGTATGTTTGAAATATATTGTAGAAAATTGTACAGTGGCAGTGATCATGGGGTGGCTGAACAAATGAAAAATGTAAAATTATAAATATAGGTGGTAAAAAGTACATAAAGGTATCTGGATTAATTGCAGCAAATCTCTTCACATAGGTGAGATTTACTGGAGAAGCAGAAGAAAAAATGAATCTGGCAGAAATTCGTTTACTTATTCAGTTCCAGTACTTGTTATATCCTAATGGCAGAAGGTAGGACCATCATACAGTCAATTCCTGAATCTAAGGCTCATCTCTAACCTCGAGGACTTTATGATTAAAGTGCAGAATTTAGAGTTATCAGTCATCCCGGTGTACCTGGGAATTAGCAGATTTTAATAAGGTGAGACTTTCATTGATAAAATCAGAGAAGTCCCAGGTAAACCCAAATGAGTCAGTCAACCTAGAGCAGATACAGCATCACCATGAGAGTAAGCATGACACCAGAGACTACTAGAAGGACAGGATTAATCTCTGAAAGGACAGGCAGAAGATCTAGATCTAGATCAATTTTAGTTTTGTTTTTTGTTTTTCTTGTTTTTTTTAAATTTTATTTTATTAGGAAAAAATAAAAGGAAAAATATTTTACTAGGAAAAAATGGAAGAATGGAAACCTACTAGGAAAAAAAAAAGAAGTAAAAATCTGTTGCTATTGTTGTTTAGTTGCAAAGTCATGTCTGACTCTTTTGTAACCCCAAGGACTATAGCCCCTCCAGGCTCCTCCATCCATGGGACTTTCCAGGCAAGAATACTGGAGTGGGTTGCCATCTGCTTCTCCAGGGGATGTTCCTGACCCAGGGATAGAACCCACATCTTCTGCATTGGTAAGCAGGTTCTTTACCACTGAGCCATCAGAGAAGTCCCAATTCAAAATTAGGGAAACACTTGTTCCCTACGTTCAAATGTTTGAAGAATCAATTTTCTGAGCAATATAAAAAGAAATCTAATTATAGCTATATAATACTGGAAACAAACTTTACTGTAAGGCAGTAAGCCTGCATCATCAGTGATATTCTGAGGAGCAGAGTTCACCAGTCTACGAGGATGTAAAACACATTTCTGCAATGGGAGATGGCAAAACATTGTGCCCACTAAGTTTCTTCTAGTCATTACATAACATCATTCTATTAACATATGAAGTAATCTAACAGCGAATTGAAAAGGGTTTTAACATGCTTAAACTCTTCTTCCTGCTCTACACTCTTTCACTACTTGAAGAAGAGGATTTTTTTTTTTTTCATTTCCTCGAAGACTTCCATAAGCAAGAGATGTAGTTATGGTGACTTAATCCCACAGTTACATGTGGATACATAGGTATGGAGAAGTAGACCAGTCATTAGAGCTAGTAATGAGGAGCCAAGAGGGGGTGACCATATTGTGTCCTCGCCTGGAATAGAATTGCAAGACCTTGCCCCTCCATGTTTGTTATTGAAAGAGTGAACGAGTGTATGTGTGCTCTGTCATGTCCAACTCCTTGTGACCCCATAGATCTGTAGACTGCCGGGCTCCTCTGTACATGGGGTTTCCCAGGCAAAAATACTGGAATGGGTTGTCATTTCCTCCTCAAGGGGATCTTCCTGGCCCAGGGACTGAACCTGCATCTCCTGTGGCTCCTGCTTTGTTAGACAGATTCTTTACCACTGAGCCATCAGGGAAGCCCAAAAGAGTGAACGGGTGAAGAGAAAGTGAACAATTGCTGTTCTGGAGAAACTGTCTGAAATAAATGGCACTAGTTTCCAACATTTCCATAATGGAGTGAATATAAACATATGCCTGATTTGTCCCTCACCGACATGTGACTTATTTCTCAACAACTTATTAGCAGAGTTTCTCATTAACAATCATATTGGTTTGGGGGGAATACTTAGCCCTTAATTGGGATCTCTCTTTAATCCTGGCTTCCAACAAGTGTGATCAATTGCAGTCCCTGAAGGAGTAGAAAAAGACTCTTCCTTTCCCCAGAGCCTAGTCTTCTCTCACCTTGGGGCACAAACGTGTTGACCAAAATGGAAAGTCCCACCAGGAACATGAAAAGCGTCTGGGTTGGTCGACGGCCCATGTGATTCAATACTGGAGGTATAACACATCGGGTTAAGCCAGTGAGAGCTCCAAAGATGACCTGGAAGAGGAATATGTTGCTCCCAAAGTGTTGTAGATTGATGAAGATGCCAAAATAGGGTACTGTGGTTCCAAATCTGTGGTAAACAAAAGACGAGACACAGAAGCCATAAAATTTAGAGCCCAGACGCTAGAGTTGATGATTATATTCACCAAGGCAGCTAATGGTCAAGGTTAAAGAATAAAGTCCCAATCTGATTTCTCCAATTTTAGAGGTAAAATTATCATAAATAATTACGTGGAGTCACGTGGACTGAAAAGAGATCAAACCAGTGAATGCTAAAGGAAATCACCCTGAATATTCATTGGAAGGACTGATAATGAAGCTGAAACTCCAATACTTTTGCCACCTAATGTGAAGAGCCGATTCACTGGAAAAGATGCTAATGCTGGGAAAGATTGAAGGCAGGAGGATAAGGGGATGACCGAGGATGAGATGGTTGTATGGCATCATCAATGGACATGACTTTCAGCAAACTCCGGGAGATGGTGAAGGGCAGGGAAACCTGGCTTGCTGCTGTCCATGGGGTCTCAGAGTAGGGCACGACTGAGTAACTGAATAACAAATATATGAAAACGATACTCCTTCAGTCTTTCTTTTGTCTGAGTCCCTGAGCATAGAGTTGGCAGTGACAGGAAAGCATACCTGCTCTGATCAGCAAATTGGATGCTACATAGAAATTGAATGGAGAGGACTAAAACTAGGAATTTAGAAAAAGAAATACTTTTTGAGGTTTGTCTGTGTGCTGTGAGTCTGACATCTCCTACCCCAAACCCAATATTGTAAACCATTTCTCTTTTCTCAACTAGTGATTAAAGCTGTGAAGATACCATGTGTGTCTTCTTGACCTGGGAGCATAATATCCTGGATTTTAACACAATTCTGGGGAATTCAAAGTTCATATATGATTTCTTAGGGCTAAGAGAACATGTGAGAATTCAGAAGAGCAAACATACATCTACCGCACCAGCAGGAATGGAATCAAATATTCCAACTTGGGACCAACCTTTCACCCAGAAAACATCTAAGGGAAAAGAGTCCACTTCAATGATCTACTACACCCAGAGAGAGCTACATTTAGACATTACAACAGAAGAAACACCACAGACCACAGCAATTGCAAGCAAGTCCTCTCTTGACCATTATCTCTGCTTTTTCATTCCCCTCTGATTGTCTAGGATTCAGGAACAAAAGTCTGTGTCCTAGTGGGTATGGAAAAGGTGAAAAAGCACAATGCAGTTAAATACAGAAGCAGTCTGCTAGGGTATTCCTAGGAAGATGTAAATTGTACAATACAATAGCTACTTTCTTAAGCTTGGGGAATGTCTATATTGTCATGTATGCTTTTCATTCTTGATTGTTAAATCTTCAAAAATTTAGAATTATATTTAAAATTTCTCCTCTTGACTCTACCAAAATACAAGTACTTATATACTCTCATGGCATAATGAATGAGATTTTCACAGGAACCATTGTGCTAACACTCAAATAAAGTGTTAATCACTCAGTCATGTCTGACTCATTGTTATCGCATGGACTGTAGCCAACCAGGCTCCTCTATCCATGGGATTCTCCAGGCAAGAATACTGGAGTGGGTTGACATGCCCTCTTCCAGGGGATCGTCCTGACCCGGGGATCCAACCCAGGTCTCCTGCATTGCAGGTGGACACTTTACCATCTGAGTCACCTGGGAAGCCCCAACATTCAAATAAGCTGAATCCAAATTGAAAACAAGTAACAGTTCACCAACACTGGAATACATGTAGACATTATAGCTTAATCATCTAGTGGAAACTAAAGCCCTAGGGAGAAGAGCCTGCTGTTAAACCAACTGAATGGATGAATCTTTGTGAATGAGCATAAAGAAAGGGGGCTGTCTCTGAACCCATCTGTCATTTACGTTATGTAAAAGAATCAGGCAACACTCATGTGTAGTGAAGAAGATAAGAACAGTTGCTAATTTTTATTTTTCACAGGAGAGGGTAGTGAGGAGAGAAGAGAGTCAGGAAGTAGTGCTGGTGGTGGTGGTTGTGCAACTGGATAGTTCACAGGAACTCCTGGGAAATTTGAATTTTCTGTCTTGATCTGGAGGTTGGTTACAATTTTACATATGGACATATTCATTGATTTTTATATATTCTTAATCTCTTCAGGTTTATGTTTCAGTTTTTAATTAAAATATTTTATTATAAACGTATTTCTTGCACACAGGAAAAATAAAGAGAATAATATGTATCCACCATTTCAGTACGTTGTCTAATTGCTTTACTTATTTACTCACTTAATAGCATTAAAGTTTTATAGATACAGCTGAAAGCTCCCTGTATGTTCCTTCTTGATCTCTTCTCCTTCAGTCCTCCCAAAGGGGCTGATACTTACCATTGACATGCTTGCTCTTCTATTCTTGTTACACATGTGTATATCCTATGCATACTGGTATAGTATTGTATATAAGATTCTTTCGCCTTTTTTCAATGTAAAACAATTGGAATCATGCTGATAAATCACAAATCATTCTGAATTTTTCTTTTTCATTATGTTTTTACGGCTGCATCTATGTTGATGCAGTTGGCCCTAGTTCAATCATTTTAACAGCTGTAAGATATTACACTGTACAAATGTACAAATTTGTACAAATTACATTGTACAAATATACTACAAATTATTCATTAGTTTTCTATTAGCAGATTAGAATTTTCCATCTTGACCTGGAGGTTGGTTACATTTTTACATATTGACATATTCATTGATTCATATATATTCTTGATCTCTTCATGTTTCTGTTTTAAAATTTTGCTTCAATTAAATTGAAAGATAAATATAGAAAAATAAGTGCTAAGATCTGTTCTTAATGGAAGTTCTCAACATCAGTCTCTAGTGAAGAGACAGACAGAGTGATGAAATCTAACTCTTCATCATACAATCATTTTCTTGTAAGTCTTAGTTTGTGTTTCCCTCATCTTTTATTTTCAATCACCATCTCCCTCTCACAACACTTTTGTAACCTTTGAAATAAATAGTTTTGTGCCCCAACTCTTTGAATGTTGCCATGCACTGTGAGCAAGCCCACCTTACAAGGAACAGAAGACAGATTCTTTTTCGCAGGTTGGGTGTGCGGAACAAGTCAAACACAGTAGTTTTCATTTGTGCTGTCTTCAGCTCCTCCTGCATCGTCACTCTCAAACCCTTCAACAACAACAAACATATCATTTGCCAACATAGTTCGAGATATAGTGGTTAGCATTGGATCCCAAAAGGACAGAAATGATGTATTCCCTTTCTTTCTGCGTGTGTGCACTAAATCACTTCAGTTGTGCCCGATTCTTTGCAACCCTATGGACAATTCCCCACCAGGCTCCTCTGTTCATGGGATTCTCCAGACAAGAATACTGGAGTGGGTTGCCATGCCCTCCTCCAGGGGATCTTCCCAACCCAGGGGTCAAACCCACATCTCTTATGTCTGCCTCCATTGGCAGGCAGGTTCTTTACCACTAGCATCACCCAGAAAGCCTTTCCTTCTTTCTAGTGTAACACATTATACATGAAACCACAAGTGTGAATGTGATATGAAGGAGTACATAAGGAGTTAAGGGAAACTCCAGGAAATTAAATGGCAAAATTTTGAAAATGAGGTCATAGCATCCAAGGGAGTACAGAGCCTATAGATTCAATTCAGGAAATGAACTAAAGTAGTTGTACAGCAAGAAAAGCTTCTTTTCTCTGAAATAGACATGAAAGATGAGAGAACTGAGTTTGTCTTCTCAACTAACTGCCCTGTTAGAAAATCAGCTTCTCTATCTCAAGAAGGAGAAGGCAGGTGTCAGTTTATTTCTTCTCTACAACCCTTAACCACCTTCCCTTCCCTTCTCACCTCCATGTTCAGGGTTGCTTCAGCATTCTTCATTCCATTTCTGTGTGCAACTTTCTTAAGTTCCTTTAAGCCCTTATCTTGTTTATTGGTGATAATCAGCCACCGAGCAGATTCCACCAGCCACCTGAAGAAAGGCGCACATGTGCAGTCAGCTCTCTTTTTAAATGTATTGTATGATTCTTGACAGCAGATGCTTTTTGCCTTCCATCTATATCCACCGTTTCACTTGGTGGATTCACAGACCCTGGAGTCAAATTTCCTCTCTGCTTACTCAGGAAGAGAATTTCCAAGAAGCTTATGAAGTTTAAGGTGGAGAGTCCTTCATATGCATATTCTCTTTGAAACCTTTGCATGGGATCTAACAACTTTGTGAATATAGTATATGTTTATAATATATATCTTAAAAAAAGAAGCCCCCAAATAATGTAAGCTTATAGCCCAACAAATATTGCAAATACTCTTGCTGCTACCAACACTGTTGGTACCTAAATACAAAAGTGAGTCACTTGTTTACATCTGCCTCAGATTTCTCATCAATACAATGGGGACTGTAGTGCCATCTTCTTTGTAGAACTGGAAAGAGGATAAAATGACTTAGGAGATGATTCTGACAAGGACTACACTCTGCTCCTTCTTTGAACTCATCTCAGTGTATTAAATCTATAGTCATCCTTCTGTGATCACTTAAGCTGATTCTCCCTAGACTGGTTTTAAGAGTGAAGGTGGAACTACCCATAAGTAAATGTTTGTTAAAACTATTTAAGGGAAAAGGAAGTGCTGAACACATAACAGAAATCACCCTATCTACAAGCCATTTTTAGTAATGGAGAAATTATGCCACTACTTTGTCAACTGGCTATATGAACAAATTTGCTGCCTCTTCCTTTATCCAAAATCAGCAACAACATAGAAAATCACTGAGTCTTTACCATATTGGATTCATTCCAAATCTCAAAAAACAGTATTTTTAAAATATGTCTGTGCCTATATTTTATACTAAGGAAAATAATATTAGCCTAACTCTGACCACTATACTGGGTAAAACTTATAAAGATTGGAGAAAATATCTAGAAATCCCAGACAGAAAAGTCATTATTACTCTGTGTTCTGCTTCTCAAATCTTGAATACCACAGAGTGAACAGATGAGAGACATGGGTTTTAGGTCCGAACAATAAAAATGGTCCGTGGAATAAGAAAATCAATATATCTTAATTCAACATGCATTTTCATCCCAGGTTCCCATAAGACAGAGTAAGAGAGAAGGCTCATACCTTGAGGAGAGAAAGAAGACAAAGAAAGGTACAGACACCACCAGCTGTAGGGTGCGCCACTCTCGAAAAACGAAAGCCAGTCCTCCCAGCATCACCTGTCCCATACTAAAGGTACAGGATATCAGTGTTAATATCACGGCTTTTGACTGGGATCTTGTCCACTCTATAACTGGAAGAAAATCCAAATGGGATATTAATGTCACATAAAGTGATTTTTAAGGCTTGGAAAATGGGAGGACACCAAAATTGTTGACTTACTCAGCATAATGCTGTTTGCCACGATGACCACAGCAGAACAGCCTGACCAGAAGCGTAAGGAGCAGTAAATGAGGAAGGTGGGAGCAAAGGCTGCGCAGGTCCCAGAGATGGCGAGCTGGAGCAAACAGCACCTGAGAATCAACTTCCGCCCAAACCTAAGAAACAGAATCTGCTTAGATGATGGGAATAATGATAATCTGTGGTAAAAACATAAGAAACCAAAAGAATACTCTGAAATTTAGAGAATGTTTTAACAAGTAATTCTTTATACATGAAAGCTTTTTAAAAAGAAGGGCTAAATCAACAATAGGAATCTCCTTAAATAACACTCTTTTTCTATAGACTAACAAGACCAGAACTTCATCCTCCAATCACCAGGTGGCCTCTGACACCAAGTGGCACTATATAAAATAAACTATAATGTTGGAACTTGGAAAATACCATAAGAACCCACCATATTAACATAGATACTTAGCAAAGTAGAGAGTCTGTACAGTGTCCAGAACACAAGAGAGCTAAAAGTGTACTTGGGTCTCTAGGACCAGACAGGTTCAGGTTAAACTGATGCAAAAGATCAGTGGGCCAATGCATCAGTGTTGTTGAAGGTTTATAACTGCCATATGACCCAGCAATCCCACTGCTGGGCATACACACCGAGGAAACCAAAATTGAAAGAGACACGTGTACCCCAATGTTCACTGCAGCACTGTTTATAATAGCCAGGACATGGAAGCAACCTAGATGTCCATCAGCAGATGTATGGATAAGAAAGCTGTGGTACATATACACAATGGAGTATTACTCAGCCATTAAAAAGAATACAGTTGAGTCAGTTCTAATGAGGTGGATGAAACTGGAGCCTATTATACAGAGTGAAGTAAGCCAGAAAGAAAAACACCAATACAGTATACTAACACATATATATATGGAATTTAGAAGACGGTAACAATAACCTTGTATGCGAGACAGCAAAAGAGACACAGATGTATAGAACAGTCTTTTTGACTCTGTGGGAGAGGGCAAGGGTGGGATGATTTGGGAGAACGGGATTGATACATGTATAATATCATATGTGAAACGAATCGCCAGATCAGGGTCAGTGCATGATATAGGATGCTTGGGGCTGTTGCACTGGGATGACCCAGAGGGATGGGATGGGGAGGGAGGTGGGAGGGGGTTCAGGATGGGGAACACGTGTACACCCATGGTGGATTCATGTTGATGTATGGCAAAACCAATACAATAGTGTAAAGTAATTAGCCTCCAATTAAAATAAATTTATATTTAAAAAAAGAGCCACTCTTTGATGAATCTGGATGTATAGGCTTCAAGAAGTGTGCTTTTCTAGAACAGGATATAAAAGTATCATAACCCAGACAGCAGACAGTATATAAATTTCTCAGAGGAAAGAATTATGTAAGATGAAGAATGAAGTGAAAAGTAAGGTGAAGGACAAATAAGAAAAAGTGAATTCTGTGTTCCATGAGCATCAAGAAAATAGGGCCTTAGTGGAGGCAACCTGGATTAAACAGGATCTGCTAATCTATATGCCAGTAATAAAAACGGATAGACAATCTGGAATTGAAAATTCCTCTGCAATCCTTAAAATATAACTCTTAAAATTCTCAAATAATTAACCCTAAAAATAGAAAATGTGAACCATAAGAACAAGCATCACCAAAAAATCATAATTATTATCACCATCAAGAAAATAATGCAGAAAACAAACAAACAAAAAAGAAATGTTAGAATAAGAAAAATCAAAACAACAACCACATCTTGAGTTGCAGTGCCATGCACAGTGCTTCAGCATATGCCCTAATTGCATGGGCCAGCCTCGGCCCTTCATACTTATAACTCTGGTCTGAGTGCAGGGTGGAGGTCGCTGCATGCAGCATCCTATGAGCAAGTGAAACTAGATGAAGCACAAAGGAAAGAGGGGAAAAAAGATCCAAAGAAACTAGAGGCTGGAGATGTTGAGTATCGGTCCAAGCTCTCAAGGTGATAGAGAGAACCACAGCAGAAGCCTTGGTAATCTGCACCAAGTGCTCTTTTGGGCCTTGTCAGAGCCTAAGAGCTGGGGTTAGAAGAGACAGCAGTTCAAATCCTGGTGACACCACGTTCAAGCTGGGAAATGAGTGAAGAGAGACTTCTGGGATGCTGACAAGAGCAATAGATGATTGATTTGGGATTGTAATCTTCCCACGGACAGTTTCCCAGTCCTCAGTTCTATGAGGCTTTTGTTCATCACAGGGCCACACATAGTGCTGCCCTTAGAACCTGAGTAAAAATTTGCTGCTCAGCCACAGCCTCCCAGCTCCATCCCTCCCAAGTATCCTCTTCCCAGCAGATCATGCCCCAAACCTTTGGAATGGGAACACTGACTCCAAGACCCTACACTACCAGAGAACTAACCCAAGGGAGTAGCAAATAGTGAGAGCTCACACAAAGGAAATCACTTGAATACAAGACCCAGCATCATCCAACCACCAGCAGCACCTTGTGCAAATGCCTCACCCAAACAACAAATAAAACAAAAATACAAGCCCAGTCATCAGCAGACAGGATTACCACCTCACTCAGCCTTGCCCAACAGAGGAAAATCAAGCAAGCAAACAAAAACTCAGCACAAATTTCACTCTATATGAAGTTTACATCTATATGAAGCTTACACAAAGCACTGGACCAACCATAGGAGGGAAGAAACCAAAAGGAAGAAAGAATTCAATCTTGAAGTCTGGGAAAAGGAACCTCAAACACAATGAGTTAAAAAAAATACTGTAAAGGCAGAGAAATACTACACAAATGAAGGAACAAATTAGAAACACAGATGTCCAAATAAATGAAGAGGAAATAGGCAAACTACCTGAAAAAAATTCAGAATAATGATAGTAAAAATGATCAAAAACCTTGAAAACAAAATGAAGAAAATACAAGAATCAATTAACAAAGACCTAGAAGAACTAAAGAATAAACATACAGAGACAAACAACGCAATTACTGAAATTAAAAATATTCTAGAAGGAATCAATAGCAGAATATCTGAAGCAGAAGAACGAATCACTGAGCTGGAAGATAAAATGATAGAAATAACTTCTGAAGAGCAGAATAAAGTAAAGGAATGAAAAGAACTGAGGATAGTCTCAGAGACCTCTGGGACAATATCAAATGTACCAGCATTTGAATTATAGAGGTTCCAGAAGAAGAGAAAAACAAAGTTTACGAGAAATTTTTTGAAGAGATTACAGTTGAAAATTTCCCCAAACATAGAAAAGGAAATAGTCAATCAAGTCCAAGAGGCACAAAGAGCCCCATACAGGATAAACTCAAGGAGAAACACACCAAGACACTAAACAAACTAACAAAGACTAAGTACAAAGAAAGAATATTAAAAGCAGCCAGGGAGAAGCAACAAGTAACAGACAAGGCAAACCCCATATGCTTAACAGTTGATCTTTCAGCAGAAACTGCAGACCAGAAGGGAATGGCAGGATATATTTATAGTACTGAAAGGGAAAAATCTACAACGAAGATTACAGTACCCAGCAAGGACCTCATTCAAAATTGATGGAGAAATAAAAAACTTTTCAGACAAGCAAAAGTTAAGAGAATTCAGTACCACTAAACCAGCTTTACAACAAATGTTAAAAGGACTTATATATTCAAGAAATACAAGAGAAGAAAAAAGATCTACATAATCAATCCCAAACAATTAAGAAAAAGGCAATAGGAACATACATATCAATAATTACTTTAAATGTAAATGGGTTAAATGCTCCAACCAAAAGACACAGGCTGCCTGAATGGATACAAAAACAAGGCCATATACATGCTGTCTACAAGAAACCCACTTCAGACCTCAAGACACATACAGACTGAAAGTCAGAGGATGGAAAAACATATTCCTGCAAATGGGAAGCAAAAGAAAGCTTGAATAGCAATCCTCATATCAGACAAAATAGACCTTAAAATAAATAGGATTACAAGAGATTAGGAAGGATACTACATAATGATCAAAGGCTCAATCCAAGAGGAAGACATAACAATTGTAAATATTTATGCACCCAACATAGGAGTGCCTCAATACATAAGACAAACACTAACAGACATAAAAGGAGAAATTGACAATAACACAATAATAGTAGGAAACTTTAACACCCCACTCACATCAATGGACAGATCATCAAAAGAGAAAATTAATGAGGAAACACAAGTCTTAAATGATGCATTAGATGAGATGGATCTCATTTATATCTTCAGGACATTCCATCCAAATGCAGAAGAATACACCTCTTCTCAAGTGCACATGGAACATTCTCCAGGATAGACTGCATCTTGGGTCACAAATCAAATCTCAGTAAATTTAAGAAAATTGAAATCATATCAAGCATCTTCTCTGATGACAATGCTGTGAGACTAGATATAAATTACCAGGAAAAAAAAAAAGGTAAGAAACACAAACACATGGAGACAAATAACACGTTTCTAAATAACCAACAGGTGACTGAAGAAACCAAAAGAGAAATCAAAAAATTTCTAGAAACAAATGGCAATGAAAACACAACAATTCAAAATCCATGGGATGCAGCAAAAGCAGTTCGAAGAGGGAAATTTATACCAGTACAATCCTACCTCAAGAAACAAGAAAAATATCAAACAGAAAACCTAACTTTACACCTGAAACAACTGGACAAAGAACAAAAAGCCCCAAAATTAGTAGAAAGAAAGAAATCATAAAGATCTGAGCAGAAATAAATGAAAGAAACAATACTAAAGATTAATAAAACTAAAAGCTGGTTCTTTGAGAAGATAAAATTGACAAGCTTTTAGCCAGACTCATAAGGAAGAAAGTAGAGAAGAATCAAATCAACAAAATTAGAAATGAAAAAGGAGAGGTTGCAACAGACAGTGCAGAAATACAAAGGATTATAAGAGATTATTATGAACAAATATATGGCAATAAAATGGATAACCTGGAAGAAATGGACAGATTCTTCGAAAAGTTCAATCTTCCAAGACTAACCAGGAAGTAATAGAAATTATGAACAACCCAATTATAAGCACTGAAATTGAAGCTGTGATCAAAAATCTACCCCCCAAAAAAAGTCCAGGACCAGATGGTGTCACAGGAGAAAACTATCAAACATTTAGAGAAGAGCTAACGCCTATCCTTCTAAAACACTTTCCAAAAATTGCAGAGGAAGGAACACTTCCAAACTCATTCTACAAGGTCACCACCACCCTGATACCAAAACCAGACAAAGACAACACGTAAAAAACGAAAATTAGAGGCCAATATCACTGATGAACATAGATGCAAAAATCCTCAACAGAATTTTAGCAAACAAAATTCAGCAATACATCAAAAAGCTCATACACCACGATCACGTTGGGTTTATTCCAGGAATGCAAGGATTCTTCAATATATGCAAATCAATCAGTGTGATACACTATATTAACAAATTGAAAAATAAAACCATATGATAATCTCAATAGATGAAGAAAAAGCCTTTGACAAAATTCAGCACCCATTTATGATTCAGTTCAGTTCAGTCACTCAGTCATGTCCAACTCTTTGCGGCCCCATGAATCGTAGCACGCCAGGCCTCCCTGTCCATCACCAACTCCCAGAGTTCACTCAGACTCACATCCATCGTGTCAGTGATGCCATCCAGCCATCTCATCCTCTGTCGTCCCCTCTCCTCCTGCCCCCAATCCCTCGCAGCATCAGAGTCTTTTCCAATGAGTCAACTCTTCGCATGAGGTGGCCAAAGTACTGGAGCTTCAGCTTTAGCATCAGTCCCTCCAAAGAAGTCCCAGGGCTGATCTCCTTCAGAATGGACTGGTTGGATCTCCTTGCAGTCCAGGGGACTCTCAAGAGTCTTCTCCAACACCACAGTTCAAAAGCATCAATTCTTCAGCGCTCAGCCTTCTTCACAGTCCAACTCTCACATCCATACATGACTACTGGAAAAATCATAGCCTTGACTAGACGGACCTTTGTTGGCAGAGCAATGTCTCTGCTTTTCGATATGCTGTCTAGGTTGGTCATAACTTTTCTTCCAAGGAGTAAGCATCTTTTAATTTCATGGCTACAGTCACCATCTGCAATGATTTATGATTAAAACTATTCAAAACATGGACATTGGAACCTAGCCAAGGTTCCGATGTTCCAACCCAACCTACTTATGTTGAGGAACCTATCTCAACATAGTAAAGGCCATATATGATCAGCCTACAGCAAACACTATGCTCAATGGTGAAAAACTGAAAACATTCCCCCTAAGATCAGGAACAAGACAAGGATGTCCACTTTCACCACTATTATTCAACATAGTCCTGGAAGTTCTAGCTACAGCAATCAGAGAAGAAAGAGAAAAACAAAGGAATCCAGATTGGAAAAAAAAATAAAGCTTTCACTGTTTGCAGATAACATAATACTGTACAAAGAAAACCCTAAAGATTCTATCAGAAAACTACTAGAGCTAATCAGTGAATTTAGTAAAGTTTTAAGATACAAAATCAAAACACAGAAATCACTTGCATTTCTATATAGTAACAATGAAAAATCAGAAAGAGAAATTAAGGAATCAATCCCATTCACCATTGCAACACAAAGAATTAAATATCTAGGAATACGCTTACCTAAGGGGACAAAGGAACTGTATACATAAAATTATAAGACACTGAGGAAAGAAATCAAAGAGGACATAAACAGATGGAGAGATATTCCATGTTCCTGGGTAGAAAGAATCAATATTGTGAAAATGACTTAGTACCAAATGCAATCTATAGATTCAATGCTATCCATATCAAATCACCAATGGCATTTTTTAAAGAACTGGAACAAAAAAATTCACAATTCATATGTAAATACAAAAGACCCCAAATAGTCAAAGCAGTCTTGAGAAAGAAGAATGGAGATGGAGGGAATCAACCTTCCTGAATTCAGATTATACTACAAAACTACAGTCATCAAGACAGTATGGTACTGGCACAGAAACAGAAATCTAGACCAATGGAACAAGATAGAAAGCCCAGAAATAAACCCATGCACACTTGGGTACCTTATTTTTTTAAAAAGAAAGCAAGAATATACAATGAGGCAAAGACAGCCTCTTCAATAAATGGTGCTGGGAAAAATGGACAGCTACATGTAAAAGAATGAAATTAGAGCACTCCCTAATACCATACACAAAGATAAACTCAAAATGGATTAAAGACCTAAATGTAAGACCAGAACTTATAAAACTCTTAGAGGAAAACATAGGTAGAACACTCCATGACATAAATCAAAGCAAGATCCTCTATGACCCACCTCCTAGAGTAATGGAAATAAAAACAAAAGTAAACAAGTGGCACCTGATTAAACTTGAAAGCTTTTGCACAGCAGAGGAAACTATAAGCAAGGTGAAAAGACAGCCCTCAGAATGGGAGGAAATGATAGCCAATGAATCAACTGACAAAGGATTAATTTCAAAATATGCAAGCAGCTCATATAATTCAATACCAGAAAAGCAAACAACCCAATCAAAAAGTGGGAAAAAGACCTAAATGGACATTTCTCCAAAGAAGACATACAGATGGCTAACAAACACATGACAAGATGCTCAATATCGCTCATTATGACAGAAATGCAAATCAAAAATACAATGAGACATCACCTCACACTGGTCAGAATGGTCATTATCAAAAAGTCTACAAACAGTAAATGCTGTAGAGGGTGTGGAGAAAGGGAAGGCTCTTGCTCTGTTGGTGGGAATGTAAATTGATACCACCACAATGGAAGATGGTATGGAGATTCCTTAAAAACCCTAGGAACAAAACCACCATATGACCTAGCAATCCCACTCCTAGGCATATACTCTGAGGAAACAAAAATTGAAACAGACACATGTACCCCAGTGCTCACTGTAGCACTATTTACAATAGCTAGAACATGGAAGCAACGTAGATGTCCATCAACAGATGAATGGATAAAGAAGTTGTGGTACATATACACAGTGGAATATTACTCAGCCATAAAAAGGAACGCATTTGAGTCAGTTCTGATGAGGTGGGTGAACCTAGAACCTATTATACAGAGTGAAGTGAGTCAGAAAGAGAAAGATAAATACCGTATTCTAACACATGTACAGAATCTAGAAAAATGGTACTGAAGAACTTATTTACAGGGCAGCAATGGAGAAACAGACATAGAGAATAGATTTATGGACATGGGGAGAGGGGAGGAGAGGGTGAGATGTATGGAGAGAGTAACTTGGAAATTTACATTGCCATGTGTAAAATAGATAGCCAATGAGAATTTGCTGTATGGCTCAGGAAACTCAAACAGGGGCTCTGTATCAACCTAGAGGGGTGGGGTGGGAAGGGAGATAGGAGGGAAGTTCAAAAATGAGGTGGCTCAGATGGTAAAGTGTCTGTCTACAATGCGGGAGACCCAGGTGTGAGCCCTGGGTTGGGAAGATCCCTGGAGAAGGAAATGGCAATTCACTCCAGTACTATCGCCTGGAAAATCCCATGGACAGAGGAGCCTGGTAGGCTACAGTCTATGGGATTGCAAAGAGTCGGACATGACTGAGCAACTTCACTTTCACTTTATGTCTGATTTATGTTGAGGTTTGACAGAAAACAACAGAATTCTGTAAAGCAATTATCCTTCAATTAAAAAATAAATTTAAAAGAAAAACAACAACAACAACCACATGAACTAATTGCTATCTCTATCAAATGATAGAGATTACCATATGGGTTTAAAAAGACATGGAATTTTATGCTGCCTACTATAGTACTTAAAATATTATGGATTGAAAGTAAATTGACATATAAAAATATATACAATTCAGGTAGTAATAATAAGATGACTAGAGTCATTATATCATCATCAAAGAAAAAAATTTGAAAAAAAAATTTATTTACAGACACAATAATGCTGAAAACATCAAATGTATCTTTACTCAGCAAAGGTGAACTACATGAAGCAAAACTGACAGATAACAAAATTTATGATAGAGATATATTTGATACATTGATACCTTTAATTTTGATACAACTGACACTGCATATACTTTTCATTTTAATGTTTTTAGAAGTACAAGTCAGTAATTAATTATATTCATCATATCATGGAACCATCAACATTGTCTTTTTTGTAAACATTTTCATCAACCCAAGACAATTCTCACAATTAAGCAATAACTCTCCATCCCTGCCCTTTATTCTTTTGAAAATTTAAACTATCTCTTCATTTGTTTGCTTATTCTGGATATTTCATATAAATGGTTGCCTATAATTTCCTTTTGTGCTTGGCTTATTTCACTTAGCACAATTTTTTGAGGTTCTCTCATGTTGTGCAAATATGGACACAATAAAGGACAAAAACAGCAAGAACCTAACAGAAGCAGAAGAGATTAAGAAGAGGTGGCAAGAATACACAGAAGAACCATTTTTTAAAAGGTCCTAATGACCAAGAGCTAGTAATCTGTTTTCTGTTATTTTACCTCTGTCATTTAAAAGTTGTTATGTACATTACCGGAGAAGGCAATGGCACCCCACTCCAGTACTCTTGCCTGGAAAATCCCATGGACTGGGGAGCCTGGTAGGCTGCAGTCCATGGAGTTGCTAAGAATCGGACATGACTGAGTGACTTCCCTTTCACTTTTCACTTTCATGCATTGGAGAAGGAAATGGCAACCCACTCCAGTGTTCTTGACTGGAGAATCCCAGGGATGGGGGAGCCTGGTGGGCTGCTGTCTATGGGGTCACACAGAGTCGGACACGACTGAAGCGACTTAGCAGCAGCAGCAATGACCAAGATAACCACCACGGTGTGATCACTCACCTACGTCACTCAGCAATGGTTATAGGACTGGAAAAAGTCAGTTTTAATTCCAATCCCAAAGAAGGGCAATGCCAAAGAATGTTCAAACTACCATACAATTGAGCTCATTTCACATGCTAGTAAGATAATGCTTAAAATCCTTCAAGTTGGCTTCACAGCTATAGGAACCAAGAACTCCCAGATGTGCAAGCTGGATTTAGAAAAGGCAGAGGAATCAGAGACCAAATTGCCAACATCCGTTGGATCATAGAAAAAAAAAAAAAGGAAATTCCAGAATGAATGTAAATTGATATAGCCACTGTGAAGAACAGTATGGAGATTCCTTAGAAAACTAAAAATGGAACTACCATATGACTCAGCAATCCCATTTCTGGGCATATAACCAGAGAAAACCATAATTCAGAAAGATACTTTCAATATTCTTGCAGCACTGTTTACAATAACCAGGACATGGAAGCAGCCTAAATGCCCATCAACAGAGGAATGGATAAAGCAGATGTGGTGTATATATGCAATGGAACGTTACTCAGCCCTAAAAAGGAGCAAAACTGTGCAATCTACAGAGATACAGTTGGACCTAGAGACTATCATACAGAGTGAAGAAAGTCAGAAAGAGAAAAAAAAGTCATATAATAACTTTTATATGTGGAATCTAGAAAGTGATGTAGGTGAATTTATTTGCAAAGCAGAAGTATCAGTTCAGTTCAGTCACTCAGTCGTGTCCATCTCTTTGTGACCCCATGAATCACAGCACGCCAGGCCTCCCTGTCCATCACCAACTCCCGGAGTTCACTCAGATTCACGTCCATCAAGTCAGTGATGCCATCCAGCCATCTCATCCTCTGTCATCCCCTTCTCCTCCTGCCCCCAATCCCTCCCAGCATCAGAATCTTTTCCAATGAGTCAACTCTTCGCATGACGTGGCCAAAGTACTGGAGTTTCAGCTTATCATCATTCCTTCCAAAGAAATCCCAGGGCTGATCTCCTTCAGAATGGACTGGTTAGATCTCCAAGGAATGGACATATGGATACTAGTGGGAGAAGGAGGAGTGGGATGGACTGGGGGACTGGGATTGACATATACACACTACTATGTGTAACTGTTAGGTAACACTACATAGTCATAACTACTATGTATAACTATTATAACTACTGTGTAACACTACTATGGATAACTAAGGAGAACCTACTGTGTAGCACAGGGAACTCTACTCAGCCCTCTGTGGTGACCTACATGGCAAGGAAATCCAAAATAGAAGGGATATATGTATACAAACTGCTTATTCACTTTGTTGTACAACCGAAACTAATACTGTAAAGTAACTATACTCCAATAAAAATTAATTTAAAAAATAATTTCAAATTAAATGTTCTTTCTCTAGCAACTCTTCCAGTTCCAATAAAGCAGTTTCATAATAATAATAATAAGCTATTCTGAAATGCCCCCAGATCTCATGGTGATATCTTTTCTGTGCCCAGTACAGAGATCTCTGTGGCAACAAAATTGCATTCTTCACAATGAGTCCAATCCTACATTTCCATCTGTAGCTCCTTGGGAACTAAGGAAACCCCCAACAGTATAAACTGTCTATAAGAACTCAATAAAGACATTTATGAAACAATTAATCATAAACTATGAAAACAACACAGAGTAGGGCAGCAATGATCTGGAGACATACCTATCTGAGAGATGGCCATATATGAAGCCTCCCACCAGCATTCCAGCCAAGAATAGGGATTGAGCCACTGGTTTCTGTGACTGATGGTCACAAGTGAGGTCCCACTAGAAGAGAAGGAAACCAGCACAGAGGAGCTTCACAGGATCTTATAGCCTTATAACCCTCAACTCTCACTCAGTCAAAAAGCCGTCAGTGAAATTCACGTCCGCTGGCTTCTCTTTACCACATGTACTGATCTATATCATTCATGTCTCAGCTTATGCATTGTTTCCTTCTAATAATCATCAACTAAATCTTCTAGGTTATATTAGGACCAATCTTCATATTCACTTAGCACTGCATACTTCAGTGGTTCTCAATCATTTCCACACACTGAAAACTTTGAGGTTGCTTTTTCAACAACCTAGATTTTTCAACAGCTCTAGATTTCACATCTAGAGTGAAATGCACTCTGATTTGCTTATATGACAAGTATCCAGGAAAGGACTCTTTTAAAAAACACTAATACAAATATTTATAACTTGCAACTAGACTGAGAGCAAATGACCAAGAATAATTTTCCACAGTTTATATCAAGTACTTCTCACATTATGTGAGAACTGATGTTTAGGAAAGTAAACTTAAAGCTTTATGATACTAAAATTCTTATCCAGTTATTGATTTCACTGTCATCAATTGTGCTTGGCAATTAAATAAATAAGTAATCAGTTTTCTTAAAAGAATGAAAGAGCTGGCTACACTATCTGCTCAGCGAGTGAAGACATGAATCTTCAGACATGACTTTGTGTTATTCTAAATACTCAGACCATATACTTGGAAGTGGTAAATGGGGCCTTTACCTCAGTCACGATGGTGGAGGAGAACAAGCTGTGGTCATACACCCAGCCGTCCACACAGGGCTCCGTGTCCAGGTCAGTCACGTTGGGGAAAGTCTCATTCAGGTGAAGGAGTTGCCACTGGGGGTGGAGGAAACGGCGACATTTCTCTGGCTTCAAGTTTGAATCCAGTGGGATGGAGATTCTCAGGAGAACATCAGGACTGAGGAATCCAGTGTCATTTTCAGGGACAGTGTCATTATCAAGAATGTGGACCCAGCAACGATGACGAGGAATGGCCGCAGTGAAGTTCTCCAAAAGTATTTGACAAACTGTTATCATGAGGGAAGGAAAAATTAAACCCATCTGAAGGATATGGAATTTTCCCAGGCCACCAACTTCATCCAGGAGCTCCTCAAAGGCCATTGGGCAAAGGCAATCTTCAAGAAGAGTCAGAATGACCTCAGTTCTAGCTTCAAAGGGAGAAAAAGCTTTCCTTTCATTAATTCTTGTTAGATCTGTGTGACTCACACCAGTATCACATCAACGTGTCTCATCCCCTCTCTACTGCAACAGAGCAGTGGGAGCAGTTTTCTCAGTCTTTCTGGAATCAAGAGGTATCACTGTTTTAGCAAAGTTATAAAGAAAATTATTTACCAAAGACACTTCTATGTGTTGACCATTAAATCTGTTTAAAGATTTACTCTCTGAAAACACTTCCCTCAGTTATTCTGTAAAATCAATATTGGACTTCAGCATGTACATATTCTCTAAATGTGTTAAAATAAGACTGCCACACAGTCTTCAGTCATTTCCAGAAAATAATATTTGAGACACATAGAAGTGAACTGCTTTATGATTTTCCTGTGGAAAGAAGATAAAACAAGTGTTTTTTTTTGTTTTTCATTGAATTTAGATTAAAATAATTAACAAAATATAATCCTTTGTTTTTAATTAAAGCAAGGTGGAATGTGGTGCAATAGCTACCTTTTTTAAATGTATTTATTTTTTAATTGAAGAATAGTTGCTTTACAGAATTTTGTTGTTTTCTGTCAAACCTCAACATGAATCAGTTGTAGGTATACTTATGTTCCCTCCCTCTTGAACCTCCTTCCCATCTCCTTCCCCATGCTACCCCTCTAGGTTGATATAGAGCTGCTATTTGAGTTCTCTGAGACATATAGCAAATTCCCATTGGCTATCTACTTTACATATGGTAACATAAGTTTCCATGTTACTCTCTCCATACATCTCACCCTCTCCTCCCCTCTCCCCATGTCCATAAATCTATTCTCTGTCTGTTTCTCCATTGCTGCCCTGTAAATAAATTCTTCAGTGCCATCTTTCTCGATTCCATACATATGCTTTAGAATATGATATTTATCTTTCTCTTTCTGACTCACTTCACTCTGTATAATAGGTTCTAGGTTCGTCCACCTCTTTGCAACTGACTCAAAAGCGTTCCTTTTTATGGCTGAGTAATATTCCACTGTGTATATGTACCACAACTTCTTTATCCATTCATCTGTTGATGGACATCTACGTTGCTTCCATGTTCTAGCTATTGTAAATAGTGCTACAATGAGTACTGGGGTACATGTGTCTGCTTCAGTTTTGGTTTCCTCGGTGTATATGCCTAGGAGTGGGATTGCTAGGTCATACGGTGGTTTTGTTCCTAGTGTTTTTAAGGAATCTCCATACCATCTTCCATTGTGGTGGTATCAATTTACATTCCCACCAACAGAGCAAGAGGCTTCCCTTTCTCCACACCCTCTACAGCATTTACTGTTTGTAGACTTTTTGATAATGACCATTCTGACCGGTGTGAGGTGATGTCTCATTGTATTTTTGATTTGCATTTCTGTCATAACGAGTGATATTGAGCATCTTGTCATGTGTTTGTTAGCCATCTGTATGTCTTCTTTGGAGAAATGTCCATTTAGGTCTTTTTCCCACTTTTTGATTGGGTTGTTTGCTTTTCTGGTATTGAATTATATGAGCTGCTTGCATATTTTGAAATTAATCCTTTGTCAGTTGATTCATTGGCTATCATTTCCTCCCATTCTGAGGGCTGTCTTTTCACCTTGCTTATAGTTTCCTCTGCTGTGCAAAAGCTTTCAAGTTTAATCAGGTGCCACTTGTTTACTTTTGTTTTTATTTCCATTACTCTAGGAGGTGGGTCATAGAGGATCTTGCTTTGATTTATGTCATGGAGTGTTCTACCTATGTTTTCCTCTAAGAGTTTTATAAGTTCTGGTCTTACATTTAGGTCTTTAATCCATTTTGAGTTTATCTTTGTGTATGGTATTAGGGAGTGCTCTAATTTCATTCTTTTACATGTAGCTGTCCATTTTTCCCAGCACCATTTATTGAAGAGGCTGTCTTTGCCCCTCATTGTATATTCTTGCCTTCTTTTAAAAAAATAAGGTACCCAAATGTGCATGGGTTTATTTTTGGGCTTTCTATCTTGTTCCATTGGTCTAGATTTCTGTATTTGTGCCAGGGACAAGACAACTGTGTCCACTCTCACCACTATTATTCAACATAGTTTCAGAAGTCCTAGCTACAGCCATCAGAGAAGAAAGAGAAAGAAAAGGAATCCAGATTGGAAAAGAAGAAGTAAAGCTCTCACTACTTGCAGATGACATATTTTACATAGAAAACCCTACAGATACTATCAGAAAATTACTAGAGCTAATCAGTGAGTTTAGCAAAGTCACAGGATACAAACTGAATACCCAGAAGTCACTTGCATTCCTATATACTAACAATGAAAAATCAAAAAGAGAAATTAAGGAATCAATCCCATTCACCATTGCAACAAAAAGAATAAAATATCTAGGAATAAACCTACTCAAGGAGACAAAAGAACTTTATACAGAAAATTATAAGACACTGATTAAAGAAATAAAAGATGACATAAACGGATGGAGAAATATTCCATGTTCCTGGGAAGGAAGAATCAATATTGTGAAAATGACTATGCTACCAAATGCAATCTACAGATTCAATGTGATCTCAAATTACCAATGGTATTTTTCACAAAACTAGAACAAAAATGTCACAATTCATATGGAGATGGAGAAGACACCAAACCACCAAAGCAATCTTGAGAAAGAAGGATGGAGCTGGAGGACTCAACCTTGCTGACTTCAGATTATGCTACAAAGCTACAGTCATCAAGACAGTATGGTAGTGGCACAATTACTACATTTTGGTAACTGACATTCTGCATCAATTTAAATCACACCAGGACCTCACAATAATTTAAATTCTTCCAAATAAAGATAAGGGAGAAAAGTAGTGATAGGTAAGCTCACATAAGAGTTTATTTTCTCAGATTTATTTATTTATTTAACAGAATATATTAAGGATCTTTTATGTGGTGATGCTCAGAATCCTGATGAATTGATCATTTTCTCATTATGAACTTGGCCTCTTTATCTCTAGTAATACTCCTCAATATCAACTGCTTATTTTCTTTTTTTAATTTAAATTTATTTATTTTCTAATATTAATATACCCATTCCAGATTTCTTATAATTTACATGCTATAACATTCATAAACATTTTTAATTGATGTGTTTTAGGAGATTATTATAGATTCACATGCAAATGCAGGAAATAATATGAGAAACTGCATGCCCTTCACCCAGCTTCCCCCAATTATAATATTTGTAAAATTGTAGTATAATGTTACCATTATTTTTTTGAGAGTGATACAATATACTGATCTTATCCAGATTTCTCAATCAGTTTTACCTGTATTTGTGTGTGTGTGTGTGATACTTAGTACCATACAGATTTATCATCTGTGTAGCTTCTTGTGCCCATCACCACATTCAAGATACTAAAGAATTCCTAACTAAAGTGTTCTTCTTGTTGTACTGATATAAATATACCATCTGCCCTTGCTCCTATTATTCCTTTTCCAATTTTGGCAACTATTAGTGAGTTTTCCATTTTTTAAACTCTGTCACTTACAGCTGTTTTAGAGGGGAGGGATCAAGATGGTGGTGTAAGAGGACATGAAGCTTACCTACCTCCATAATAATATCAAAAATAAAAAAAAACTTCTCAGACAAGCAAGAGCTAAAAGAATTCAACAATACTAAGCCTAAACTAAATGAAATGCTGAAGGGTCTTCTCTAAATAGAGAATAAGCAAGAATATAAAGAAAAGAGAGAATCACAGTAGGAAAGGCAAATATATAGAAATGATTGAAGATTAGTAAAATAAGCCAGTATATGTAGATTAAAAGAGATATAAACTTATAAAGACAATTATAAATACAATACACAGTAAAAAGGATAAGCATGAAGATATAAATAAGCATCAAAAAATGTAGGGGGAAGTACAAAAATGTAGGTCTTTTAGAATGTTGTTGAACTTAAATGAATCTGGGTTACAGAAAGAAAACACAGTGGTGAATTTCATGAACTTCATGGTAACCACAAATCAAAAATAAACAACAGATTCACAAAAACTAAAAAGAAAGAAAGCATACTAAAAAGGAAAATCGTCAAACTATGAAAGGAAAAACAAAAAGAAGAAGAAATGAAAAGGAAGAACTACAAAAACAATCCGAAAACAAAAATTAAGATGGTCATAAGTACATGCTATCAATAATTACTTTAAATGTCAACATACTAAATAGCCAGATCAAACATTGGATTGGCAAAGCTGGTGCACTGGGACAACCCAGAGGAATGGGATGGGGAGGGAAGTGTGAAGAGGGTTCTGAATGGGGGGACATGTGTACACTCGTGACTGATTCATATCAATGTATGGCAAAAACCTCCACAATACTGTAAAGTAATTAGCCTCCAATTAAAACAAATAAATAAATCTTTTTTAAAAAGTCAGAGTGGTTAATTGGATTAAAAAAAATAAGAACCTGCAGTATGCTGTCCACCAGAGAGTCACATCAAGACAAAAGACACAGACTGAAAGTGTGGAAAAAGATATTTTATTCAAATGGAAATAAGAGATCAGGAGTAGCAATCATGTCAGACAAAACAGACTTTAAAACAAAGACATAAAGAAAGACAAAGAAGGACATAAATAATGATAAATAGATCAATACAAGAAGAGGCTATTACACTCATTAAAATACACACACCCAATATAGGAGCACTTATATATATAAATACTAATAGACACAAAGGGAGAAAATGACAAAAATACAGAAATTGTAGGATACTGTAAACCCCTCTGACACGAGTGGAGAGAATATCCAGAAAGAAAAGTAATAAAGCAAAAGAGGTCCTAAATGAAACAATGTTGGACTTAATTGATATCTAATGGATGCTACATTCAAACCAAAAACAAATAAAACAAAATACACATTCTTTAAATTGTCCATAGAATGTTCTCCAGAACAGACTACATACTAGGTAACCAAACGAGTGTCAACAGATTTAAGAAGATAGACATTATGTCAAGCATATTTTCTGACCATAATGTTATGAAGCTAGAAATCAATTTCAGGAAAAAAAAAACACAGAAAAGAATAAATATGTGAAGACTATACAACATACTACAAAAAACCCAGGGAGTTAATGATCAAATCAAAGAGGAAACCCAATGAGCTAATGATGCAAAAAAGCCAATTCTATGATGGAAGTTTAGAGCTGTACATGCCTTCACCAAGGAACAAGAAAAATCTTAGATAAAAGACCTGACATACTATTTAGAATAATCAGAAAAAAAAAGAACCCCAAAGTCAGCAGAAGAAGGAAATAATAAAGATCAGTGAGGAGATCAATAAACGAGAGCTTTTAAAAATCAGTGGTAAAGATCAAAGGAACCAAGAGCTAATATTTTGAAAAGATAAACAAAATTGATAAACCTCTAGACTCAGAGGTTTGACAAACTTCCAGACTCAACAAAAGTAAATGATAGAGGACTCAAATAAACAAAATGAGAAAGGAAAGAAGAGAAATAATAATAAACGATGCCATAGAAATACAGGGGAAAAAAACCCAACCAGAATTGAATACTATGAACAAATATGTTCCAACAAATTGAACAACTCAGAAGAAATAAACAAATTTCTAGAAACATACTGCCTGCCAAAAATAAGCCAAGGTGAAACAGACAGTTTGAACAGACCAATCATTATGTGTGAAGTAGAGTCTGTATTTTTTAAAAATCCCTGCCAAGAAAGAGTCCATCACTGGACAGCTTCACTGAGGAATTCTACCAAACATAAAAAGAAGAAATTAAATCTGTTCTTCTAAAAAATTTACCAGAAAATGAAGATGAGGTAACACTCCCAACTTCATTCTACAAGGCTGCTCTTATTACCCTGATACCAAAAGCAGACAATACAAGAAACAAAAGAAAATCACATGCCCATATCTTTGATGAATATAGATGCAAAAATCCTCAACAAAAAAATATTACCAAGCTAAATCCAACAGTATATAAAAAGGATCACTTACCATGATCAAATTGGATTTATTCCAGAGTCACAAGAAAGACAAAAAAATCACATAATTACCTCAATGGACAAAGAAGACGCATTTGACAAATATCAACATCCATTCATTATAAAAACTTTCATCAAAGTGGTTATAGCAGGAACATAAATCAACATAATAAAGGCCTCTTAACAAAACCACCTATGGCCAATGTAATACTCAAAGGTAAAATGTTGAAAGACTTCTGGTAAATTCAGGAACAAAATAAGGATGCCTAGTTTCACCACTTCTATTTAACAAAGTACTGAAAGTCCTGTGCACAGCAATCAGACAAGAAAAAAAACTAAAATGTATCCAAATGGTAAGGGAAAAGATAAAACTATCACTATTTGTAGATGACTTAAATGCTCTACAGAAAACCCTAAAGTAACCACCAACAAACTGTTAGAGGTAATGAATGAAGTTCAGTTCAGTTCAGTTTAGTTGCTCAGTCGTGTCAGACTCTTTGCGACCCCATGAATTGCAGCACGCCAGGCCTCCCTGTCCATTATCATCTCCCGGAGTTCACTCAGACTCACGTCCATCGAGTCCGTGATGCCATCCAGTCATCTCATCCTGGGTCGTCCCCTTCTCCTCCTGCCCCCAATCCCTACCAGCATCAGAGTCTTTTCCAATGAGTCAACTCTTCGCATGAGGTGTCCAAAGTACTGGAGCTTCAGCTTTAGCATCATTCCTTCCAAAGAAATCCCAGGGCTGATCTCCTTCAGAATGGACTGGTTGGATCTCCTTACAGTCCAAGGGACTCTCAAGAGTCTTCTCCAACACCACATTTCAAATGCATCAATTCTTCGGCGCTCAGCCTTCTTCACAGTCCAACTCTCACATCCATACATGACCACAGGAAAAACCATAGCCTTGACTAGACGGACCTTAGTCAGCAAAGTAATGTCTCTGCTTTTGAATATACTATCTGGTTTGGTCATAGCTTTTCTTCCAAGGAGTAAGCGTCTTTTAATTTCATGGCTGAAGTCACCATCTGCAGTGATTTTGGAGCCAAAAAAAAATAAAGTCTGACACTGTTTCTGCTGTTTCCCCATCTATTTGCCATGAAGTGATGGGACCAGATGCCATGATCTTCGTTTTCTGAATGTTGAGTTTTAAGCCAACTTTTTCACTCTCCACTTTCATTTTCATCAAGAGGCTCTTTAGCTCCTCTTCACTTTCTGCCATAAAGGTGGTGTCATCTGCATATCTGAGGTTATTGATAGTTCTCCCAGCAATCTTGATTCCAGCTTGTGTTTCTTCCAGTCCAGCATTTCTCATGATGTACTATGCATATAAGTTAAATAAGCAGGGTGACAATATACAGCCTTGATGTACTCTTTTTCCTATTTGGGACCAGTCTGTTGTTCCATGTCCAGTTCTAACTGTTGATTGCTGACCTGCATACAGATTTCTCAAGAGGCAGGTTAGGTGGTCTGGTATTCCCATCACTTTCAGAATTTTCCACAGTTTATTGTGATCTACACAGTCAAAGGCTTTGGCATAGTCAATAAAGCAGAAACAGATGTTTTTCTGGAACTCTCTTGCTTTTCCCATGATCCAGCAGATGTTGGCAATTTGATCTCTGGTTCCTCTGCCTTTTCTAAAACCAGCTTGAACATCAGGGAGTTCACGGTTCATGTATTGCTGAAGTCTGGCTTGGAGAATTTTGAGCAGTACTTTACTAGCATGTGAGATGAGTGCAATTGTGCTGTAGTTTCAGTATTCTTTGGCATTGCCTGTCTTTGGAATTGGAATGAAAACTGACCTTTTCCAGTCCTGTGGCCACTGCTGAGTTTTCCAAATTTGCTGGCATATTGAGTGCAGCTCTTTCACAGCATCATCTTTCAGGATTTGAAACAGCTCAACTGGAATTCCATCATTTCCACTAGCTTTGTTCGTAGTGATGCTTTCTAAGGCCCACTTGACTTCACATTCCAAGATGTCTGGCTCTAGATTAGTGATCAGATCATCATGATTATCTGGGTCGTGGAGATCTTTTTTGTACAGGTCTTCCGTGTATTCTTGCCACCTCTTCTTAATATCTTCTGCTTCTGTTAGGTCCAGACCATTTCTGTCCTTTATCGAGCCCATCTTTGCATGAAATGTTCCCTTGGTATCTCTAATTTTCTTGAAGAGATCTCTAGTCTTTCCCATTCTGTTGTTTTCCTCTATTTCTTTGCATTGATCACTGAAGAAGGCTTTCTTATCTCTTCTTGCTATTCTTTGGAACTCTGCATTCAGATCCTTATATCTTTCCTTTGTTTTTCACCTCTCTTCTTTTTACAGCTATTTGTAAGGCCTCCCCAGACAGCCATTTTGCTTTTTTGCATTTCTTTTCCATGGGGATGGTCTTGATCCCTGTCTCCTGTACAGTGTCACGAACCTCCGTCCATAGTTCATCAGGCACTCTATGTATCAGATCTAGTCCCTTAAATCTATTTCTCACTTCCACTGTATAATTATAAGGGATTTGATTTAGGTCATACCTGAATGGTCTGGCGGTTTTCCCTACTTTCTTCAATTTAAGTCTGAATTTGGCAATAAGGAGTTCATGATCTGAGCCACAGTCAGCAAGGCTATATGACACAAGATTAATACAGAGACCTATTGCATTTCTATGCACTTATAGTGGAATATCTGAAAGAAAAGATTAAAAAAAAACTATCATGTCGAAAATTATATTGAGATGCAAATAAAATGAAAAGTGAAAGTGTTAGTCACTCAGTCACGTCCAATCCTTTGCCACTCCATGGACTGTAGCCTGCCAGGCTCCTCTGTCCATGGGATTCTCTAGGCAAGAATACTGGAGTGGGTTGCCATGCCCTCCTCCAGGGGATCTTCCCAACCCAGGGATCGAATCCAGGTCTCACACGTGGCAGGTGGATTCTTTACCCAGTGAGTCATCTGGGAAGCCTATCCTATGTGCAAAAGTCAGTCAATCCTGTCCAACTCTTTGCCACCCCATGGAATAGTCTATGGAATTCTCCAGGCCAGAATATTGGAGTGGGTATCCATTCCCTTCTATAGGGGATCTTCCCAACCCAGGCATTGAACCCAGGTTTCCTCATTGCTGGTGAATTCTTTACCAGCTGAGCCACCAGGGAAGCCCAAGAATACTGGAGTGGGTAGCCTATTCCTTCTCCAGCAGATTTTCCCGACCTAGGAATCAAACCATGGTCTCCTGCACTGCAGGTGGATTCTCTACCTGCTGAGCTACCAGGGAAGCTGGTATGTGTTTCTATAGCTTATTTCTTTTCACTGTTGAATACATGAAATATATATACATTGTTAGTTTAACTGGCAAAGCCCAACAGGATTGTTTCAAGTTTTTGTCTGTTTGTTATTTATTGAGATATAATGGACATAAAAAAATGTATAAGGTTAAGATAAGGGGCTTCCCAGGTGGTGCTAGTGGTAAAGAACCCCCTTGCCACTGCAGGAGATGGAGGAGATGTGGTTAGGTACCTAGGATGAGAAGATCACCTAGAGAAGGGCAAGGCAACCCACTCCAGTATTCTTGGTTAGGAAATCCCATGGACAGAGAAGCCTGGTGGACTATATTCCATGGGGTTGCAAAGAATCAGACATGACTGAAGTGACTTAGTTCACACGCAAAAGATATACAGTGGGGGCTTCCCTGGTTGCTTAGCGGTAAAGAATCTGCTGCCAATGCAAGAGACTGGTGGGTTCAACCCCTGGGTAGGGAAGATCCTCTGGAGAAGAAAATGGCAACCAACTCCAGTATTCTTGCCTGGGAAATCCATGACAGAGTGGCCTGGTAGGCTATAGTCCATGGGGTTGCAAAGAATTGGACGTGACTTAGCAACTAAACAACAACAAGACATACAGCAGTGCTGATTTGATACATTTATATACTTCAATATGATGGAGAAGGCAATGGCACCCCACTCCAGTACTCTTGCCTGGAGAATCCCATGGATGGAGGAACCTGGTAGGCTGCAGTCCATGGGGTCGCAAAGAGTCAGACATGAAAAGTTTCACTTTTCACTTTCATGCATTGGAGAAGGAAATGGCAACCTACTCCAGTGTTCTTGCCTGGAAGATTTCATGGACAGAGGAGCCTGGCATGCTACAGTCCACGGGGTCGCAAAGAGTCAGACATGACTGAGTATGCACACTACATGATTATTATCATAGTGTTAGCTACAAGCTAACACTAATCATGCCACAAAATTATCATTTCTTTTTTGTGTGGGGAATAATTAAGATCCAGACTAGCAACTTTTGAAATTTGTAATATAGTATTGTTGACTATGGGTTTTCCTGGTAGCTCAGATGGGAAAGAATTTGCCTCCAATGCAGGAGACCCAAGACTGATCCCTGGTTTGGGAAGATCGCCTGGAGAAGGAAATGGCAACCCACTCCAGCATTCTTGCCAGGAGACTTTCATGGACAGAGGAGCCTGGCAAGCTATAGTCCATGGGATTGCAAAATGCCAGACATGACTGAGCAACTAACACACACATACATACACAAACACACACACACACACAAACACACACACACACATACACACACACATACATTGTTGACTATAATCGCAAATTATGCATTACATCTTATCTACTTAGTTGCAAATTTGTACAATTAAACATTTCCCCAATTCCCCGATCTCCCAGCTCCTGATAACCACCATCCAACTTATACCATTTTACACAAGTTTGACTTTTTTACATTTGACATCTAACTTATTTATAGTATCTGTTATTCTCTGTCTAATTTATCTTACTTAGCACAGTGCTATCAAGGTCTATTCATGTTTTCACAAATAACACTTCTATTTTTCTCATGACTGAATAATATTGTTCAAACTTACACTATGTTTTTAACCATTCACTTTCAGATGAGCACTTATGTTGCTTCTTGGTTATTGTAAAAAAGAATCATAGGAATGCAAATATCTTTTCATTGTCCTGTTTTCATTCCTTTTGCATATAAAACAAGAAACAGGGTTGCTGGATTATATGCTATTTAAAAAAAATTTTTGTGGAATCTTTATGCTGTTTTCCATAGTAACTGCACTCATTCATATTAGCACCACGTATTGCCTCTACTCCACATATTAACGTCCCTGGTGGCTCAGTGGTAAAGAATCCGCCTGCAATGCAGGAGAGGGAGGCTTGATCTTTAGGTCGAGAAGATCCCCTGGAGAAGGAAATGGCAACCCACTCCAGTATTCTTGCCTGGAAAATTCCAAGGACAGAGGATCCTGGCAAGATATAGTCCATGGCATCGCAAAAGTGTTGGACAAGACTCAGCAACTAAATAACAACCACATACTCACCAACACTTATTATCTCTTGTCTTCTTGATGCTAGCTGTCAATGAAAAATTAATCAATAGTCAATCCAAAAGAGAAATAAAGAATTTTATTTGAACCAGGCTGAGGATTGTAATCCAAGAGACAGCCTTTCAGAAAACTCTGAGGACTGTTCTATTTGTTAGAAGTTGAAAGCACAGTCATATATATATATTTGAGACAAATAAACTTACATCACAAATGACACACTGACATTTTGCATCAAGTTCACCAAAGATACATAGTCCAGTTCTGCCCACACCAAGCAAGCAGCAGGTCACCATTGTCTGTTACAGTTGAGCAAACATTCTCATCCTTCAGGAGCTCTGATTAATGTACAATGCAGATACTCATTGCACATGAAGGAGGGATTGGTATGGGCAAGGAATATGTCATGCTTAAAGTTTCTTGTCCTGCTTTAAAGTATAAATTTTATTCCATCATAGCCATTCTAAGAGGTGTGAGGAGATTCTCCATTGTAGTCTTGATTTTCCTTTCTATGATGATCAGTGATGTTGAGCAACTGTCTAAAAACTGATGGCCATTGTATGTCTTCTTTAGGAAAATGTCTATTAGGGTTCTTTGTCTATTTTTTTTTTCCTTTTTTAAATTTTTATTTTATTAAAGTATAGTTGATTTACAATGTTGTATTAATTTCTACTATACAGCCAAGTGATTCAGTCATATACATATATATTTTTTCATATTCCTTTTCATTATGGTTTTTTTCCAATTTCTTCATTTTATTTTATTTTATTATTTTTTTAAATTTTTATTTTTACTTTATTTTACTTTACAATACTCTATTGGTTTTGCCATACATTGACATGAATCCACCACGGGTGTACATGTGATCCCAAACATGAACCCCCCTCCCACCTCCTTCCCCACAACATCCCTCTGGGTCATCCCCATGCACCAGCCCAAAGCATGCTGTATCCTGCATCGGACATAGACTGGTGATTCGATTCTTACATGATAGTATACATGTTTCAATGCCATTCTCCCAAATCATCCCACCCTCTCCCTCTCCCTCTGGGGTTACTTGGTATTTTGTTATTGAATTGTAGGAGTTACTTATGAATTTTGGATATTAACCCTTTTTCAGATATCTAACTTGGCAGTATTTTCAAATCTATACTAAGTAATACTTCATGGCAATAAAAAGGAATGAAATACTGATACAAACAAAAACAGGCATGAATTTCAAGTACAATATACCAAGCAAATGTCGATACAAAAAAAGTATAACTCTGTAATAAACTTACATGATGTTCTAGGAGAAACAAAGTTAACACCTAGTGAAATACACAGTGGAAGAGGATTGAAAGCTAAGGGACAATTCTGACTGAAGAATGAGCACAAAAGTAATTTCTGGGTGATGGAATTAATCTCCCTGTTGATTGGATTGCATTTGACCCTGGTATATGAATTTATGCAAATACACTGAATTTTGACCTTGGGATTTGTACTTTTTACCATGTGTAAATTATACCAAAAATAAGGGAACCATAGACAACAACATGAGACAGCACCAGGCAGAGGTCACACGGGGTGGCAGTCAGATGTGACTTAGTGACCAAATAACAATAACAAGAAGGCCCTCTCAGCCCCTTGCCCTCTGGGCTTGTGAATGGAGTGGCAGCTCTGAAGATCTCTGAATTGCCTTCACAGTCATTCTTCCATGTCCTTGAACAATAGCTTTGCTTCTGTTGAGATGGCTGATCCATAACAATTTCCTTATTAAGCAGTCACTTGGTCATCCCCTTATGATATTTTAAATTATGTATGCTTACTTTTTAAAAACATGAACATAAAAAATCGCAAAGAAAAAGCAATCACTTAAAATTTGACCACTTAAAGTTTACCACTGTTACCATTTCAATGAATGTATTTCCAAAAAGAACATAATTTTCTAATTGCCAGTGACTTATGGCATCAAAAGTATCATGCACTAAGTTTACAGATATATTGGTATCTGCTTCTGGATTTCTTTTGGTGTCCAGTTGCATATGCTATACAGTTCTGACTTTTGCAAATTTATTTTTTAATATAAATTTATTTATTTTAATTGGAGGCTAGTGACTTTACAATATTGTATTGGTTCTGCCATACATCAACATGAATCCACCACGGGTGTACACGTGTTCCCAACCTGAACCTCCTTCCCACCTCCCTCCCCATACCATCCCTCTGGGTCATCCCAGTGCACCAGCCCTGAGCATTCTGTATCATGCCTCAACCCTGGTCTGGTGATTCATTTCACATATGATATTCTACATGTTTCAATGCCATTCTCCCAAATCATCTCACCCTCGCCCTCTCCCACAGAGTCAAAAAGACTGTTCTATACATCTGTGTCTCTTTTGCTGTCTCGCATATAGGGTTATCATTACCATCTTCCTAAATTTCATATATATGAGTTACTATACTGTATTGGTGTTTTTCTTTCTGCCTTACTTCACTCTGTATAATAGGTTCCAGTTTCATCCACCTCATTAGAACTGATTCAAATGTATTCTTTTTAATGGCTGAGTAATTCTCCATTGTGTATATGTACCACAGCTTTCTTATCCATTCGTCTGCTGATGGACATCTAAGTTGCTTCCATGTCCTGGCTATTATAAACAGAGCTGCGATGAACACTGGGGTACACATGTCTCTTTCAATTCTGGTTTCCTTGGTGTGTATGCCCAGCAGTGGGATTGCTGGGTCATAAGGCAGTACTATTTCCAGTTTTTTAAGGAATCTCCACACTGTTTGCCATAGTGGCTGTACCAGTTTGCATAAGAGGATTCCCTTTTCTCCACACCCTCTCCAGCATTTATTGCTTTTAGACTTTTGGATTGCAGCCATTCTGACTGGCATGAAATGGTACCTCATTGTGGTTTGGATTTGCATTTCTCTGATAATGAGTAATGTTGAGCATCTTTTCATGTGTTTGTTAGCCATCTGCATGTCTTCTTTGGAGATATGTCTGTTTAATTCTTTGGCGCATTTTTTGATTGGGTCATTTGTTTTTCTGGAATTGAGCTGCAGGAGTTGCTTGCATATTTTTGAGATTAGTTGTTTGTTAGTTGCTTCATTTGCTATTATTTTCTCCCATTCAGAAGGCTGTCTTTTCACCTTGCTTATAGTTTCCTTTGTTGTGCAGAAGCTTTTAGTTTTAATTAGGTCCCATTTGTTTATTTTTGCTTTTATCTCCAGTATTCTGGGAGGTGGGTCATAGACGATCCTGCTGTGATGTATGTCGGAGAGTGTTTTGCCTATGTTTTCCTCTAGGAGTTTTATAGTTTCTGGTCTTACATTTAGATCTTTAATCCATGTTGAGTTTATTTTTGTGTATGGTGTTAGAAAGTGTTCTAGTTTCATTCTTTTACAAGTGATTGACCAGTTTTCCCAGCACCACTTGTTAAAGAGATTGTCTTTTCTCCATTGTATATTCTTGCCTCCTTTGTTGAAGATAAGGTATCCATAGGTGCGTGGATTTATCTCTGGGCTTTTTATTTTTTTCCATTGATCTATATTTCTGTCTTTGTGCCAGTACCATACTGTCTTGATGGCTGTGGCTTTGTAGTAGAGCCTGAAGTTCAGGCAGGTTGATTCCTCCAGTTCCATTCTTCTTTCTCAAGATTGCTTTGGCTATTCAAGGTTTTTTGTATTTCCATACAAATTGTGAAATTATTTGTTCTAGCTCTGTGAAAAATACCGTTGGTAGCTTGATAGGGATTGCATTGAATCTGTAGATTGCTTTGGGTAGTATGCTCATTTTCACTATATTGATTCTTCTGATCCATGAGCATGATATATTTCTCCATCTATTAGTGTCCTCTTTGATTTCTTTCATCAGTGACTTATAGTTTCCTATATATAGGTCTTTGGTTTCTTTAGGTAGATGTATTCCTAAGTATTTTATTCTTTTTGCTGCAATGGTGAATGGAATTGTTTCCTTAATTTCTCTTTCTATTTTCTCATTATTAGTGTATAGGAAGGCAGGGGATTTCTGTGTGTTGATTTTATATCCTGCAACTTTACTATATTCATTGATTAGCTCTAGTAATTTTCTGGTGGAGTCTTTAGGGTTTTCTATGTAGAGGATCATGTCATCTACAAACAGTGAGAGTTTTACTTCTTCTTTTCCAATTTGGATTCCTTTTATTTCTTTTCTGCTCTGATTGCTGTAGCCAAAACTATGTTGAATAGTGGTGGTGAAAGTGGGCACCCTTGTCTTGTTCCTGACTTTAGGGGAAATGCTTTCAATTTTTCACCATTGAGGATGATGTTTGCTGTGGGTTTGTCATATATAGCTTTTATTATGTTGAGGTATGTTCCTTCCATTCCTACTTTCTGGAGAGTTTTTATCATAAATGGATGTTGAATTTAGTCAAAAGCTTTCTCTGCATCTATTGAGATAATCATATGGCTTTTATTTTTCAGTTTGTCAGTGTAGTGTATTACATTGATTGATTTGACTTTTGCAAATTTATTTAGAGTTCATCATATGATCCTCCTTACATGAACCTGCCATGGTATTCCTCTGTTTCTGAATCACCTTGTCTATTAATAATTTATTGATAAATTTTAAACTTTTTTGACTTCTTCCCCCAAAATGGGATTGTTCATGGAATTACATATTCTCATTTATTATATGTTTAATTGCCAATTAATGCAATAATTATAAATGAGATGTATTTTTCAAATGTATTTTCTTGCCATTTTGTAGATATAAAGGAGATATCTACTCCTGGAGATATTTTTTCTTCATATTTTTTTCTTCCTCACCAGCAAAACCATGAAGAGCCTTAAAATTTTGTCACTTTTATGTAAGAATCTTTTTCATTTATTTTTCTTGAGAATTTTTGGCTGAAAAACCAAAGGAGAAACAACAAATTAACCAACCAATCAGAAAATAAGAATAAGCATTATGAAAGAGAAAAAATAAAAATAAGCTTGGATGCCCTCCTTGTACAAGTACAAATTGATCCCTAACCATCAACTTCTTTCATTGTTGCTATTGAGTCACTAAGTCACAGATTCCTTACCACTGAATCAGGGTGACTCAATGGTAAAGAACTCTCCTGCCAATGCAAGAGAAACAGGTTTGATCCCTGGGTCAGAAAGATCCCCTGGAGAAGGGCATGGAAGTCCACTCCAATATTCTTGCCTGGGAAATTCCATGGACAGAGGAGCCTCGTGGGCTACAGTCCATGGTGCCCCAAAAGAATCAGACATGACTTAGCAACTAAACAACCCCAACTGTGCAGACACATGAAAGCACTTGAAAGTGCTACTCACACTCGGTCTTTCGGATTCTCACTTTGTCATTTGGATCTCTGGCCAATGACACCTTTGATAAGTCAGGAACTGGGTTAAAAATCTAAAGGAATTCCCAACTTGTTATAGGTTGGGTTGTGTACCTTCCAAAGTATATATATTGAAGTCTTAACAATATACCTCAGAATATCCAATTATCATATTTGAAAACAGGGTGGTTGCTGATTAATTAAGATGAGGTCAGACTGGAGTAGAAAGAGCCCCTGATCCAATATGATGATGTTCTTATAAAAAGGGAGAACTTGAGACATAGAGGCATGCCAGAGGGATGCAATGTGAAGACTGGAGCTATTTTCCATTAACCAAGGAACTACCAGAATCCAGGAAAGACCTGGAACAGATCCTTCTCTAGAGCCTTCAGAAGATGTAGAGTCCTGCCAACAACTTAAGCTCAGACTTTCAGCCTCCTGAAATTTGAGACAGTAAATTTATTTTGCTTAAGTCACTCAGTTTATCAGATTCTACTGTAGAAGCCCTATGAAACTAAGATACAGTGTTATAGTTTTAAAATGCCTTTTCCAGTTTCTTATTATCCTCAATTTTTGCATAACTTGTGGCAGCAAAACTGACTGACTCTTACAGCCACATGCAAACAAATAACTTTTTTACTACCTTTGCACAGAAAGTCCTTAACTAAATGTGATTTTCCTAACAATGCTCCTTCACTGGTCATCCCATTTATTTCCCCTCTATCCCAAGCTCTTATGGATCTGAGGATCATGATCCCAATATGAATGTGTGTTTCTCATGAGGACAGGTAGGATACAAAATCATAACAGAGCTAATTACCATCAGTTCAGCACTAAAACTACCAATGAGAACAGGGCAGAGGGGATCTCTGCAGTCTAGACTAGAATTCACAATGGGTGGAAATGACCTTGCCTCTCATGAAGATAATGGCCCAAGATGGGAGTATCCCAGGCAAGGCTCAGCCTCCCCAGTGATCTGAGGGACTCATGAGGTGTGTTGCCTTTCTCACCCACAGATCCAAAGCACACAGTCCCTCCCAGGAGGTGGTAGAAGGTTTACTCACTTATTTTCCACATCCTGGATAGTGTCAGGAATGGGCAGATTTTTGGTTTCAGGTGGGAGAAGAATGAGAAGACCAGCAACAATCGGAAAGACTCCATAGATGATCCAGGGCAGGATGGGTAGATACACTACTAGGGTCATCAAGAGGGGAGCCAGGGTTGCCCCACACCTACTAGCTAGCATATCTAATCCTGCAAAGTTTGCCCTGAAGGAGTAAATGACATGATGTGGTAATTCAGTAAATATCTGCCCATAAAATTCGTGAGATATTCTGCAATGAAACACAATTACTGTATTCATGAGCTTGATGATAAACCCTTGTTATTGAGATTTGCTCCCTGGTTTTCTAGCTGTCTTTGTCAAAGTGTATTGATACATTTTCATTATTTTATATGGAATGTTACACATTGGACCTATAGTAATAAGAGATTCAAAAGATTAATGAGAAGATACATTGAATTACTGCTCAGAACAATACACAGAACAAAGTTGGGTTTTTCAATTAACTTTAGCTATAGTTGCTATTGATATATTATCATTATTACAAATGATTTTTTATAACTTAAAGATCTTATTGTGTTCGTTCCTGAAATAAGCATCAGTTAGATGGGAAAGTCATACTTTAGATCCTGGCAGAGCATCCATAAACTCTTACCTGAGGAGAGTGGGGATGAGTTCAATAGAGTGGACAGAAAGAGCAGATGTAGAGGCAGCAACACAGCCAATTCCCACACTTGCCAAAGCCACACGCAGGGTCTGCATTTCTGGAGGCAGGAAGACCAGCAACACTAAGAAATCTGGCCTGGAGGAAGTGGCACCCACCAAATTTACTCAGGAAAAAAAAGAAAACTATGGTTTATTGATAGGTTTGAAATAGACCATAGAATATACATATATATATATATATATATATATATGTTGATAAACTGAGAAATGTAAAATCAACAATATATGTGGTAAAATTACATAAAACTATCTGGAATAGTTGCAACAAATCCATCTGCATATCTGAGATTTGCAAGAAAAGAAAAAAGGAAACAGTGTGGCAGAAATTTGCTTTCACTAATTTTGTCCAGTATTTGCAATATCCTTATTGCTGAAGTTAAGACCATGATATGGACAATTACTGAGTCTAATGTTCAGCTCCAGTCATGAGACGTTTACAATTCAAGTGCAGGTTTTAAAGTGACCAGTCATCTTGGGAATTTGAAGGTTTTGATAATGTGAGATTTTCATTGATAAAATCAGAAAAGTCCCAGGTAAACCCAAATGAGTCAATCAACCTATTGTAGATACGGCATTGCCATAGGGTAAGTATGACACCAGAGAGTAACAGGACAGTACTGTTCTATTAGTGGACAGGCTGTGGAGAAGCTAGGTCTACATCAATGTTAGACATGAAGAACCTAACATCAAAGCCTGTAGTTGGGGAAAATTGTCAGAATTAGGGAACAATTAAGAAAAATTTAGGGGAATCAGTTTTCTGCACAGTATAAAAAGAAATGTAATTATAACTGGAGAATATTGGAAAGACCTCCATAGTAAAGCAGTATTATTAATGCATTATTGATGATATTCTGAGGAGCAATAAAAATACCTATCTGTAATGCTGTGAGTCACATTCCTGCACTGGAGATGCAAATTGCCCACCAAGTTTCTCCTAATTATTACATATCATCATTCTATTAACTTATAAAGTAATCTGATAGGGAATGGACAAAGACTTTTCTCAGCTTCAATTCTTGTTTCTACTGCACCCTCCTTCCCCACTTGAAAAAGAGGATTTTTTTTTTTCATTTCCTGGGAGACTTTCTTAAGCAAGAACTATAGTCATAGTGACTTGAGCTCACAGTCATATGTAGATGCATAGAAATGGGGAAGTAGACCAGTCATCAAAGCTGGTAATGAAGAGCCCAAATAGAGGGAGTGGCCATAGTATGCTCTCACATGGGATATAATTGCAAAGCCTCATCCCTCTCTACTTGTTATTTAATGTGTGAATGGGAAAACCACAAGTGAATGATTGCTGTCCTAGAGAGACTACCTGGAATAAATGGGACCATTTTCCAGACGTTTCCACTATGTGATGAAAGATAAATATATGTTTGCACTGCCCCTTACTGGCCTTTAGCTCTTTTCCCAAAAACTGGTGGATTCATGTTGATGTATGGCAAAACCAATACAATATTATAAAGTAATTAGCCTCCAATTAAAATAAATAAATTTAAATTTTAAAAAACTTATTAGCAGAAGTTCTCATCAGTTTGGTTTGGGGGAATGCTTAACCTTTCATTAGGACCTCTTTTTACTCCTGGCTTCAGACAAGTATGACCAAACAAACCTTGAAGAATGAGAAAAAGACCCTTCATTTCCCCCAAAGTCCAGTCTTCTCTCACCTTGGGGCACAAATGTGTTGACCAAAATGGAAATTCCCACCAGGAACATGAGAAACATCTGGGTTGGTCGACGGCCCATGTGATTCAGTGGTAAAACTGCAAGACTTCGGACTGAGACAGTGAGAGCTCCAAAGATTACCTGGAACAGGAAAATATTGCTCCCAAAGTGCTGTAGATTCATAAAGATGCCAAAATAGGGTATTGTGATTGCAAATCTGTAGTGGAAAAAAAAAAAGAAGAAGAAAGACATAAACCATAAGACTTAGAGCAAAGGTACTATAATTGATAATTATATTCACCCAGGCAGCCAATGATCAAAGTTAAACAATAAAGGCCCTATCCGACTTGTGTAATTCTTCACTTTAAAGTGAAAAATCACCATAAAAATTACATGGCTGTATATGAAAATGACACTTTTTCTGACAATCTTTTGTCTGATTTATTAAACACAAATATGACAGTAAGAGGAAACATAACATGACTCAGTCTCCAAACAAGATGGTATATAATATTTGACAACAGAAGCATTAACAGTGAAACTTAGAAATTAGGGAAACAATTTCTTTTTGAGGGTTGTCTATATGCTGTGAGTCCTCCCCCTCTTCGCCCAATCCCAATACTGCAAGGAATTTCTATTTTCTCAACTAGTGGTTGAAGCTGGAAAATACTGTCTGTGTCCCCTTGACTTGACAGCATAGTGCCCTGGGGATTAACACAGTTCTAGGAAATGTAAAGTTCATTCCTGATTTTTTAAGGCTAAGAAACAGTGTAAGAATACAGGAAAGCAAACATACACCAACAGTAACTTCAGAAATGGAATCAAAGGATCTCACTTCAGATTTTACCCAGAAAACATTTAAAGGAAAGAAGCCCACTTTAATGATCTACTATACCTAGAGAGAGCTAGACTTAGTATGACTAGACTTAGACATTAAAATAGAAGAAACATCACAGATCACAGTATTCCAAGAAAGGTGTCTGATGACTGTCATCTTTACTTTTTCCTTCCACTCTGATTGTCTAGGATTCAGAAACACAAGTCTATGTCCTAGTGAATATGGAAAAGTTGAAAATGCATGTGCTGTGAACTTAGTCATTCAGTCATGTCAGATTCTGTGCAACCCAATGGACTGTAGCCCACAAGGCTCCTCTGTCCTGGGGATTCTCCAGGCAAGAACACTGGAGAGGGTTGCCGTGCCCTCCTCCAGGGGATCTTCCCAACCCAGGTCTCCCACAATGCAGGTGGATTCCTTACTGTCTGAGTCACCAGGGAAGCCCCTCCAAAAAATGAGGCACTAATTTCCATGTGAGTATTATTAAGTGTGTTTTCCTCATCTTCTTTCTCCCAATCAGTGCCTCCCCCTCATTCTTCATTATGAAAAAGCATAATAAAGTTAAATGCAGAAACAATCTACTAGGATATGCCTGGGAAGAGACCAATTACGAAATGCAATAGTCACTTACTTAAGCTTGTCAGTGGGTCTGTGTTGTCCTGTATGCTTCTTGTGCATGAGCATTCAGTGCTCACAAATTAAGAATTATATTTACTTCTGTGTCTCTTTTGCTTTGGACTCTGTGGGAGAGGGGGAGGGTGGGATGATTTGGGAGAATGGAATTGAAACATGTATAATATCATATATGAAATGAATCACCAGTCCAGGTTCGATGCATGATACTGGATGCTTGGGGCTGGTGCACTGAGATGACCCAGAGGTATGGTACAGGGAGGGAAGAGGGAAGGGGGTTCAGAATGGGGAACACGTGTATACCTGTGGCGGATTCATGTTGATATATGGCAAAACCAATACAATATTGTAAAGTAATTAACCTCCAATTAAAATAAATAAATTTATATTTTAAAAAAGAATTACATTTAAAATTTATCCTCCTGACTCTACCAAAGTAAGTACTTATATACCCTCAAGAGACAATGACCAAGATTTCCTTACAGAAGCCCTTGTGCTAACACACAAATAAAATGTATCCAAATTGGAAACCATTAAAAGTCCACCAACATTGACGTACATAAAGAAATTGTAGTGTATTCATCTAATGAAAACTGAAGCACTAGGGAGGAGAACCACCTAATGTTACACGCAGCAGAATGGGTGAATCTTCAGGAATGAGCATGAGAAAAGGGGGCCTGTCACAGAATCCTCTTATCATTTACATTAGGTGAAGGTCAAGATCAGGCAAGACTCTTCTGCAGTGAAAGAGATCAGAGCAGCTGGACAGGCGAGGGCAGTGAGGAGAGAACAAGAATGGGGCAGTGGTGGAGGTAGTGGTGTTTATTATTGTACAGGATATGTGAGGGGAATCCTGGGGTATTAGGATTTGGGGGCTTTGATCTGGAAGTTGCTACATTTTTACATGTTGAAATATTCATTGATCTGTAAATATTTATAATATCTTCATGCATCAATTGGCAAAAATGGCTTCAATTAAAATTTAAAGAAAAATAAACCCCCAAATCCACACTGTGACAGAAATTTTCAACATAAACCTTCACTGAAGAGATTGGCAGAGTGATATGACCAACTCTACTTCACATACTAATTTCTGTGGCAGTATTATTTGGTGTGTTTCCCTCATCTTTTATCTTCAAATCAGTGCCTCCCTGTCACAACACTGTTGTAATTAATGAAATAGTTTCATGTCTGTACTCTTTTAATGTTGCTATATAAAGCTATGTTTTATCCAGTATGGATGTTTTGTCCTGTTTTGTCCTGTATGGATGTGAGAGATGGATCATAAAGAAGACTGAGTGCCAAAGAATTGATACTTTCAAACTGCCGTGCTGGAGAAGATTTTTGAGAGTTCCTTGGACAGCAAAGAGATCAAATCAGTTGATGATAAAGGAAATCAATCCCAAATATTCATTGGAAGGACTACTGCTGAAGCTGAAGCTCCAATATTTTGGCCAGCTGATGTGAAGAGCCAGCTTGTTTGAAAAGACTCCAATGCTGGAAAAGATTGAAAGCAAAAGGACAAGGGGGCTGCAGAGGATGAGATGGTTAGATTAATATCACCAACTCAGTGGACATGAGTTTAAGCAAACTCCAGGAGATAGTGGAGGACAGAGGAACCTGGCATGCTATAGTCCCTGGGGTCACAAAGAGTTGGACATGACTTAGCAACTGAACAATAGCAACAACCACATGCATTCTGTAAAGCCCACCTCACAAAGGAGAGAAGACAGATCCTTTTACGCAGATTGGGTGTGCGGAACAAGTCAAACACAGTAGGTTTGGTCTGTGCTGCCTCCAGCTCCTCCTGCATGGTCGCTTTCAAGCCCTTCAACAACAACAAACACATATCACTTGCTGACATAGTGCCAGGTATTGTAATGCACACTGGCACCCAATAGGATAGGAGAGATACATTCCCTTTCTTTGTAGTACAACAGATTACACATGCAGTCACTTGTGTGAACATGATATGAAGGAGGATGTAGGGAGTTAAGGGGGACTCCGGGAAATTCCACAGCAACAATGATTTTTTTTTTAAATGAGGCCATGGTGGAGGGAAGTGAGCAGGGCATCCAGGAGAGCACACAGGCTGCAGGTTCAAATCAGGAAATGAACTAAAGGAAGAAGTCCTTGTATAGTGTTCAAAGCTCCTTTTATAAGAAATGGGCATGAAAGACCAGGAAACTGAGCTTGCATTCTCAACCAGATGGCCTTGTTAGAAAAGCAGTTTGTCTATCTCAATAAGGAGGAGGCAGGTATTAGTTCATGACTTCCCTCCCACCCAATAACCACCTTCCCTTTCCGGCTTACCTCCATACTCAAGATTTCTTCAGCATTCTTTATTCCATTTCTGTGTGCAACTTTTTTAAGTTCCTTTAAGCCCTCATCTGGTTTATTGGTGACAATCAGCCACCGTGAAGATTCCACCAGCCACCTGATGAAAGAAGAGCAGACAGGTATAGTCAACCCTTCTTTGCTATATGATTATTGACATGTTTTATGTCTTCTGCCTACTATCCACCACATCAACTAGACATTCATGTTGTGTCAAACTAATTCTAGGAAAATATGAGAGTGATAATTTCATGCTGGGATGACAGACTTGGAGACAAATTGCCTTTATGCTTATTCAGCAGGAGTTTTTCCTAGAAGTTTATGAAGGTTAAACTGGAGAGTGCCTCACATACGTAATTCCCTCTCAAAGCATGACGTGAGATCTAGCAATTTTGTGCACATAACATATATTCTTTTCAAAAAGTACTCCAGGCTTCCCTGGTATCTCAGTGGTAAACAATCCACCTGCCAACGCAGGAGACCTAGGTTTAATCCCTGTTCTGGGAAGATCCTATATGCTGGGGAGCAACTAAGCCCATGCACCAAAACTATTGAGCCTGTGCTCTAGACCCCAGAAACCACAGCTACTGAGCCCATGTGCCACAACTGCTGAAGTCTGTGTGCTCCAGGTCTCCCACTCCACAACAAGAGAAACCACCCCAGTGAGAACCCATGCCCTGCAATGAAGAGTAGCCACTCCTGGGTGCAACTAGAGAAAAGCCCATGTAGCAACGAAGACCCAGCATAGCAAAAATAAACAAATTAAAAAAAATTTTAAAAAGAAGCCCCAGTTATGTATGGTAGAGGTAAACAAATATTTTAAACACATGTACACCCATGGCTGATTCATGTGAATGTATGGCAAAAACCATGACAATATTGTAAAGTAATTAGCCTCCAATTAAAATAAATAAATAAAATAACTACCCCCCCAAAAAATAAATAAATACTCCTGCCACTACCAAAAATGTTGATATCTAACTACACATGTGAGTCACGTATTACATGTGCCTCAATTTCCTCATCAGTAAAATGGGAACAGGAGACCTAGCTTCCTTTTATGGTTTTCAAGAGGATAGAATGACTGAGCACGTGATTCGGACATGGATTACACTGTCCCCTCTCTCTGAACTCATCTCACTGTTAAATCTATAGTCATTTTTCTGTGATCTGTTAAATCTGATTCTTCCTAGAATGGTTTTAAGTGTAGGAATGAATTTATCCATTTAAAAACTGTTTGTTGGCGTTTTCCAAGATGGTAGGGGAGTGGGTGGACATGGAGTGCATCTCTCTCCACAGATGCATCAGGAATACCTCTGCAGATGCAAAAGTTCTCACAGAACACTGGCTGAACACTACTAGCAGGAGACCTCAGTCACCAGAAAGGACCATATGGAGCCACACATAACTGGCTAAGATGAAAGACAGAAGGGAGAATAAGGAGGAGAGCAAGCAGGACCAGGCCTACACCACAGGGTCGGGTAGCTGAAAGAAAGGAGAGATTCCCACATCCAGGGAAATCAGTTGGGACAGAAGGGAAGAATTTGAGGCTGTCAGAAAAGGATGAACCAGCTGATCTGTCTGGATAGAGTGAGAACCATACAGACAATCTGTGCCACAGTCCTACATACCCTAGACTGGAAGCCACATCCACAGGTATGCAGGGGGTCTGGGAGCTGGAGCCTGGGGATTGGAGAGCAAACACAGGCGAGGACTGCTGTTGGCTGAGGGAGACGTCTTAAGGGAATAGGAGGAGAAAATCCACAACAGGGAATGCCTTTGGAGGAAAATTGGACTGCCATGGAAGCAGGGCGCTACTGCTGAGTCACATGCAGAGAGTAGAGTCACCACTGTAGCTTCTCTCTCCCCTCATACCAGCCTGGGCTACCCAGAAATAGAGAAGAACCAGCCATGGCTGCCCCTTGCCTGCCTGCCTCTGGAGGTTAGGAAAAGCAACCAATAGAGCCTTATCTCTTGCACCCATGGCCACTGGCTAACCTGCATGCCGGGCACCACCATCCTTCCTCAACTCAAGCAACCATGCTACCTCCATGCCTGGTCACCATTGCAGCAGACCCAAGTCCTCCAGGGCAGCCTTAGGAGCAGACTCCTGTGAGTGGCCCACATGCAAGTTCAGTTCAATTCAGTCGCTCAGTCATGTCCGACTCTTTGTGACCCCATGAATCGCAGCACGCCAGGCCTCCCTGTCCATCACCAACTCCCGGAGTTCACTCAGACTCACGTCCATCGAGTCCGTGATGCCATCCAGCCATCTCATCCTCTGTTGTCCCCTTCTCCTCCTGCCCACAATCCCTCCCAGCATCAGAGTCTTTTCTAATGAGTCAACTCTTCACATGAGGTGGCCGAAGTACTGGAACTTCAGCTTTAGCATCATTCCTTCCGAAGAAATCCCAGGGCTGATCTCCTTCAGAATGGACTGGTTGGATCTCCTTGTAGTCCAAGGGACTCTCAAGAGTCTTCTCCAACACCACAGTTCAAAAGCATCAATTCAAAAAAAAAAAAAAAAGCATCAATTCTTTGGTGCTCAGCCTTCTTCACAGTCCAACTCTCACATCCATACATGACCACAGGAAAAACCATAGCCTTGACTAGATGGACCTTTGTTGGCAAAGTAATGTCTCTGCTTTTGAATATGCTATCTAGGTTGGTCATAATTTTTCTTCCAAGGAGTAAGCGTCTTTTAATTTCAAGGCTGCAATCACCATCAGCAGTGATTTTGGAGCCCCCCAAAATAAAGTCTGACACTGTTTCCACTGTTTCCCCATCTATTTCCCATGAAGTGATGGGACCAGATGCCATGATCTTCGTTTTCTGAATGTTGAGCTTTAAGCCAACTTTTTCACTCTCCTCTTTCACTTTCATCAAAAGGCTTTTTAGTTCCTCTTCACTTTCTGCCATAAGGGTGGTGTCATCTGCATATCTGAGGTTATTCTCCAAGCCAGGTTTCAGCAATATGTGAACCGTGAACTTCCTGATGTTCAAGCTGCTTTTATAAAAGGCAGAGGAACAAGAGATCAAATTGCCAACATCTGCTGGATCATGGAAAAAGCAAGAGAGTTCCAGAAAAACATCTATTTCTGCTTTATTGACTATGCCAAAGCCTTTGACTGTGTGGATCACAATAAACTGCAGAAAATTCTGAGAGAAATGGGAATACCAGACCACCTGACCTGCCTCTTGAGAAATCTGTATGCAGGTCAGAAAGCAGCAGTTAGAACTGGACATGGAACAACAGACTGGTTCCAAATAGAAAAAGGAGTACGTCAAGGCTGTATATTGTCACCCTGCTTATTGAACTTCTATGCAGAGTACATCATGAGAAACGCTGGACTGGAAGAAACACAAGCTGGAATCAAGATTGCCGGGAGAAATACCAATAACCTCAGATATGCAGATGACCCACATGCAAAGCTGGTGATAAAACCACAAGCAAGCAACAAGGGCAGGGCAATTAAGAGGATCAAAAACCTTTCATCAGCTGTTCAAGCTGCAGATTAAATACTTAACATCAACTAAAGACTCTGCATCTATGGAATATATGAGGATATAAGGAGTGCTCCCACAAAAGAAAATACTCTAGCTCTGGCAGCTGTGGATATTGATGGCAAGCACACATGGGAGGAGAGCCAAATTAGAGTCTCAGCTGTCCTCACAGGGTCCACAGCAGGTCTAGAGATTAGCCCTCCCCAGCATTTGGAGGTCTCCTGGGAATGCAGTGGAGGGAAATAGTTCATGGTGGGGCAAAGGACACCAACGGCTGAGACTCTAGGAAAACATTTACTATTGTTTTTGTGTTTTGATTTGTGCCATTATCACTGGGTCAGGAAGATGTCCTGGAGATGGAAATGACAACCCACTCCAGTATTCTTGCCTGGAAAATCCCATGGACAGAGGAGCCTGGTAGGCTACAGTCCATGGGGTCACAAAGAGCCAGACATGACTGAGTGACTTCACTTTCACTTTGGCTATTTTTTTTAATTTAAATTTATTATTTTTCTTTTTGGATTGCATTTATTTATTTTTTAAATACAAATTTATTTATTTTAATTGGAGGCTAATTACTTTACAATATTGTATTGGTTTTGCCATACATCAACACGAATCTGCCACGGGTGTACACGTGTTCCCAATCCTGAACCCCCTCCCACCTCCCTCCCCATACCATCCCTCTGGGTCATCCCAGGGCACCAGCCCCAAGCATCCTGTATCCTGCATCGAACCCGGACTGGTGATTCATTTCTTATATGATATTAAACATGTTTCAATGCCATTCTCCCAAATCATCCCACCCTTTCCCTCTCTCACAGAGTCCAAAAGACTGTTCTATACATCTGTGACTCTTTTGGTGTCTTGCATACAGGGTTATCATTACCATCTTTCTAAATTCCATATATATGCGTTGCTGCTGCTGCTGCTTTAGTCTTGTCCGACTCTGTGCGACCCCAGAGACGGCAGCCCACCAGGCTCCCCCGTCCCTGGGATTCTCCAGGCAAGAACACTGGAGTGGGTTGCCATTTCCCTCTCCAATGCATGAAAGTGAAAAGTGAAAGTGAAGTCACTCAGTTGTGTCCAACTCCTAGCGACCCCATGGACTGCAGCCTACCAGGCTCCTCTGCCCATGGGATTTTCCAGACAAGAGTACTGGAGTGGGGTGCCATTGCCTACTGTATTGGTGGTTTTCTTTCTGGCTTACTTCACTCTGTATAATTGGCTCCAGTTTCATCCACCTCAGAACTGATTCAAATGTATTCTTTTTAATGGCTGAGTAATACTCCACTGTGTATATGTACCACTGTTTTCTTATCCATTCACCTGCTGATGGACATCTAGGTTGCTTCCATGTCCTGGCTATTATAAGCAGTGCTGTGATGAACATTGGGGTACACGTGTCTCTTTCAATCCTAGTTTCCTTGGTGTGTATGCCCAGCAGTGGGATTGCTGGGTCATAAGGCAGTTCTATTTCCAGTTTTTTTTTTTTAAGGAATCTCCACACTGTTCTCCATAGTGGCTGTATTAGTTTGCATTCCCATCAACAGTGTAAAAGGGCTCCCTTTTCTCCACACCCTCTCCAGCATTTATTGCTTGTAGACTTTTGGATCACAGCCATTCTGACTGGCATGAAGTGGTACCTCATTGTGGTTTTGATTTGCATTTCTCTGATAATGAGTGATGTTGAGCATCTTTTCATGTGTTTGTTAGCCATCTGCATGTCTTCTTTGGAGAAATGTCTATTTAGTTCTTTGGCCCATTTTTTGATTGGGTCGTTTATTTTTCTGGAATTGAGCTGCAGGAGTTGCTTGTATATTTTTGAGATTAGTTGTTTGTCAGTTGCTTCATTTGCTATTATTTTCTCCCATTCTGAAGGCTGTCTTTTCACCTTGCTTATAGTTTCCTTTGTTGTACAGAAGCTTTTAATTTTAATTAGGTCCTATTTGTTTATTTTTGCTTCTATTTCCAGTATTCTGGGAGGCGGGTCATAGAGGATCCTGCTGTGATTTATGTCAGAGAGTGTTTTGCCTATGTTCTCCTCTAGGAGTTTTATAGTTTCTGGTCTTTGGCTATTTTTGAAATTTCTTTATTCTCTCCTGTTGTGGTTGCTGTTTTTATTATTATTATTTCTATTTAGTTTTTTCAGATTCTTTTTTAACCATACTTTTAATTTTTTAAGTCTGTCTCTACTTTTACTTTGGTTTTCTGTTCTGTTTTTGTTGTGGGGGGGGGGGGTTGGTTCTTTTTGTTTTGTGGGGATTTCTTTTATTTAAAATATATATATATATCTTTTTATATACTTCAATGTTAACTTTGCTTTTCTGTTGTTTTTTATTTTATCATTTTTCTGTTTGTTTTGTTTTCTTTGCTTTATTCCTCAGTTGGCACTCTGCTTTGGTTTTATTTTCTGTTTTGTATTTTTGTTAGTTTTGTTTTTAATTGGTTAATTTCATTCTGGGTTTCCTTTGTTTGTCTGGTTGCTGTCTTTTACTCTGCTCTCTTGGTTTTGTTTTGGTTTCTTGTGTATGTGTGTGTGTGTATGCGTGCATGTACACACACACACATGCATACACATGCTTTTATTTGCTTTGCTCTTGTTTCTGTTTTTTAGTTGCTTTAACATTTGTCTGGGTTTCTTTTTCTTTTTTATCCATTTTATTACCATGATGAATGGCTTGTGGGGTATTGATTCCCTGACTGGAAGTCTGGCCTGAGCCTCTAGGGTGGAAGCACTGAGTCCAGGACACTGAACAAAAGATTCCTGGCCCCAGGGACTATTAATCAGTGAGAGCTCCCATAAAGGCCTCCATCCAAATCCAAGACCTAGTTCCATCCAAATCCAAGACCTGGTTCCACCCAACTGCCTGTAACACCTAGTGCTGCACGCCTCATGCCAAACAATAAGCAAGATAGGAACACAAACCAAATCATCAGCAGACAAGCTGCCTAAAGTCATACTAAGCTCACAGACACCCCAAAACACACCATTTTAAACAACCCTCCCATCAGAGGGAAAAGATTCAGCTCCACCCATCAGAATGCAGACACTTGTCCCTCTCTACACAAGCCACTAGACCAACCTCACCCTCTTGGGGGAAAGACCCAAAGCAAGAATTATAACCTTGCAGCCTGGGGAAAGAAAAACTTAAACACAGGAAGTTAGACAAGATTTAAAAAAAAAAAGAGAGAGAGAGAGAGAAATATTGTGCAGATTAAGGAGAAGGTAAAAACCCACAAGACCAAACAAACAAACAGGAAATAGAAAATCTACAAGAAAAATAATTCAGAGTAAGCCTAAGGATACTGGAGTGGGTAGCCTGTCCCTTCTCCAGGGGAACTTCCCAACCCAGGAATTGAACCAGTGTCTCCTGCATTGCAGGCAGATTCTTTGCCAGCTGAGCTACTAGGGAAGCCCAATGATAGTAAAGATGATACAAAATCTCAGAAATGGAATGGAGCAAATGCGAGAAACACTTAGTAAGGACATAGAAGAAATAAAGAATAAAAAAAAAAGCAGTGATGAACAACACAAAAACTGAACTAAAAATACTCTAGAAGGAATCAACAGCAGAATAACTGAATCAGAAGAATGAATAAGTGAGCTGGAAGGTAGATTGCTGGAAATAACTGAAGCTGACTAGAATAAAAAGGAGAGTTAAAATAATTGAGGACAGTCTCAGACACCTCTGAGACAATATTAAATGCACACATTCAAATTATAGGGATCCCAGGGAAAAAGAGAGAGAGAGAGAGAAAGGGGTAAGAAAATATTTGAAGAGATTATAGTTGAGAACTACCCTAACAGGAGAAAGGAAATAGCCAATCAAGTCCGAGAAGCACAGAGAGTTTGATACAGGATAAACTCAGTGGAGAAACATGACAGACACATATTAATCAAATTTTTTAAAAAATTAAACACAAAGAAAAATATTAAAGGCAGCAAGGGTAAAGCAACAAATACTATACAAAGGAATCCCCATAAGGTTAAATCTGATCTTTCTGCAGAAACCTTGCAGGCCAGAAGGTAGTGGCAGAATATAATTAAAGTAATGAAAGGAAGAAAACTACAACCAAAAATACTCTACCCAGCAAGGATCTCATTCAAATTCAATGGAGAAATAAAAAATTTTACAGAGAAGCAAAAGTTAAGAGAATTCAGCAACATCAAACCAGCTTAACAACATATGATAAAGGAAATCCTCTAGGCAGGAAATATAAGAGAAAGAAAAGACCTACAAAAACATACCCAAAACAATTAAGAAAATGGTAATAAGAACAGAAATATTAATAATTACCTTAAATGTGCATAGATTAAAAGCTCCAACCAAAAAATACAGATTGACTGAATGAATACAAAAATAAGACCCATATATAAGCTGTCTACAAGAGACCCACTTTAGACCTAGGAACACGTATAGACTGAAAGTGAGGGGATGGAAAAAGATACTGCAAACAAAAATCACAGGGAAGCTGGAGTAGCAATACTCCTATCAGACAAAATAGACTTTAGAATAAGGAGTGTTATAAGAGGCAAGGAAGGACAGTACATAATGACCAAGGGATCAATCCAAGAAGATATAAGAATTGTAAATATTTATGCACCCAACAAAGGAGCACCTCAATATATAAAGTAAATGCTAACAGCCTTAAAAGGGGAAATCAACAGTAACACAATAACAGTGGGGATTTTAACACCCTACTTACACCAATGAACAAATTATACAGAAAGAAAATTTATAAGGAAATGCAAGCCTTAGGTGACACATGAGAACAGATGGGCTTAATTGATATTTACATGGCATTCCATCCCAAATCAGCAGAATACACTGTCTTCTCAACTGCACATGACTCTCAAGGATAGATCAGATCTTGGGTCACAAAACAAACCTCCATAAATTTAAGAATATTGAAATCATATTGAGCATCTTTTCTGACCACAATGCTGAGATTAGATATCAATTACAGGGGAAAACTGTAAAAAACACAAACACGTGGAGACTAAGCAATACACTTCTAACCAATGAAAAGATTACTAAGGGAACCAAAAAGAAAATAACAAATACCCATAAACAGAGGACAACAAAAACACAGTGACCCAAAACCACGATTGGGTGGTTTTGTTCAGTTGCTCAGTCATGTCTGACTCTCTGTGACCCCAAGGGACTTTAGCTTGCCAGGCTTCCCTGTCCTTCACTGTCTCCTGGAGCTTGCTCAGACTCATGTCCATTGAGTCAGTGATGCCATCCAACCATCTCATCCTCTGTCCTCTGCTTTCAGCATCAGGGCCTTTTCTAATGAGTCAGCTCTTTGCATCAGGTTGCCAAAGTATTAGAGCTTCAGCTTCAGCATCAGTCCTTCCAATGAATATTCAGGACTGATTTCCTTTAGGATTGACTGATTTGATCTCCTTGCAGTCCAAGTGACTCTCAAGAGTCTTCTCCAACACCATAATTTAAAGGCATCAATTCTTTGGTGCTCAGCTTTTTATGGTCCAGCACTCACACCCATATGTGACTGCTGGAAAAACCATAGCTTTGACTAGATGGACCTTTGTTGCCAAAGTGCTGTCTATGGTTTTTAATACACTGTCTAGGTTTGTCATAGCTTTTCTTCCAAGGAGCAAGCCTCTTTTAATTTCATGGCTGCAGTCACCATCCACAGTGATTTTGGAGCCCAAGAAAATAAAATCGGTCACTGTTTCCATTTTTCCTCCATCTATTTGCCATGAAGTGATGGGATCAGATGCCATGATCTTAGTTTCTGTATGTTGAGGTTTTATGTTTCTTTGGGAGTGGGCGGTGGTGGCAGGGGAGTGTTTAATACTGTTGAGAATTTTGACGGAGGGTTTCAGATGGAAAAACAAGCACCAGTTCAGAAATGTCAAATTAAGGGCCAAGTCTAGTAATTCTCAAATTATAGTGAGCAGACATTTCATAAGGCAAGCTTGTTAAAAATGCAGATTTCTAGGCTCATCACTCTTAATCTAACTTGTCAGCTATAGTGTAGGCCCTAAGAATGTTGAGTTTTAAACCAGCTTTTAACTCTCCTCTTTCAAGAGGTTTAGTTCCTCTTCACTTTCTGCCATTAAAGTGGTGTCTTCTGAATAGCTAAGGTACTTGATATTTCTCCTGGCAATCTTGATTCTAGCTTGAGCTTCATCCAACCCAGCATTTTGGATGATGTCATCTGCATATAAGTAAAATAAGCAGGGTGACAATATATAGTTTTGGTATACTCCTCTCACAATTTGGAACCAGTCTGGTCTGGTTCAAACTGTTGCTTCTTGACCTGCAAATAGGTTTCTCAGGAGGTAGGTAAGGTGGTCTGTTATTCCCATTTCTTTAAGAATTTTCCACAGTATGTTGTGATCCACACAGTCAAAGGGTTTAGCCTTTGAAGTCAATGAAGCGGAAGTAGATGCTTTTCTGGAATTCCATTTCTTTTTCTAAGATCCAATGGATGTTGTCAATTTGATCTCTGGTTCCTCTGCCTTTTCTAAATCCAACTTGAACATCTGGAATTTCTTGGTTCACATACTGCTGCAGCCTAACTTGGAGAATTTTGAGCGTTACTTTGCTACCATGTGAGATGAGTGCAATTGTGCAGTAGTTTGAACATTCTTTGGCATTGCCTTTCTTTGGGATTGGAATGAAAACTGACCTTTTCCAGTCCTATAGCCACTGTAGAGTTTTCCAAATCTGCTGGCATATTGAGTGCAACATTTTCACAGCATCATTTTTAGGATTTGAAACAGCTCAACTGGAATTCCATCCCCCCCAACTAACTTTGTTCATAGTCATGCTTTGTAAGGCCTGCTTGACTATGGACTCCAGGATGTCTGGCTGGACAGGCACTCATTCCAGGATGTGAGCAATCACCTCATGGTTATCTGGATCAAGAAGATCTTTTTTGTACAGTTCTTCTATGTATTCTTATCATCTCTTTTTAATATCTTCTGATTCTTTTAGGTCCATACTCTTTCTGTCCTTTTTTGTGCTCATCTTTGCATGCAATGTTCCCCTGGCGTCTCTAATTTTCTTGAAGTGTCTCTAGTTTTTCCCATTCTCTTGTTTTCCTCTATTTATTTGCACTGATCACTTAGAAAGGCTTTCTTACCTCTCCTTGCTATTCTTTGGAACTCTGCATTCAGATGGATATATATTTACTTTTCTCCTTTGCTTTTGCTTATCTTCTTTTCTCAGCTATTTGTAAGGCCTCCTCAGATAACCATTTTGCATTATTGCATTTCTTTTTCTTGGGGATGGTTTTGATCAGTGCCTCCCTACAATGTTATGAACCTCCATCCATAGATCTTCTGAAACTCTGTCTACCAGATCTAATCCCTGTAATCTATTTGTCACTTCCACTGTATAATTGTAAAGGATTTGATTTAGGTCATACCTAAATGGCCTAGGGGTTTTCCCTACTTTCTTCTATTTAAATCTGAATTTTGCAATAAGGAGTTCATGATCTGAGCCACAGTCAGGTCCCAGTCTTGTTTTCGCTGACTGTATAGAGCTTCTCCATCTTTGCCTGCAAAGAATATAATCAATCTGATTTTGGTATTAACCATTGTGATGTCCATGTGTAGAGTCATCTCTTGTGTTGTTGGAAGAGGGTGTTCGCTATGACCAGTTCATTCTCTTGGTCAAACTCTGTTAGCCTTTGCCTGCTTCATTTTGTACTCCAAAGCCAATCTTGCATGTTATTCCAGGTATTTCTTGACTTCCTATTTTTGCGTTCTAGTCCCATATGATGAAAAGGACATCTTTTTTGGTATTAGTTCTAGAAGGTCTTGTAGATCTTCATAGAATTGTTCAACCTCAGCTTCTTCAGCATTAGTAGTTGAGACATAGACTTGGATTACTGTGATATTAAATGGTTTGCCTTGGAAAAGAACAGAGATCATTCTGTAATTTTTTAGATCGCACCCAAGTACTGCATTTTGGACTCTTTTGTTGACTATGAGGGTTACTCCATTTTTTTCTAAGGGATTCTTGCCCACAGTAGTAGATATAATGGTCATCTGAGTTAAATTCACCCATTCTGGTCCATTTGGGTTCACTGATTCCTATAATTTTGATTTTCACTCTAGCCATCTCCTGTTTGCCCACTTCCAATTTACCTTGATTCATGGACCTAACATTCCAGGTTCCTATGCAATATTGTACTTTATAGCATTGGACTTTACTTTCACCACCAGACACATCCACAACTAGGCGTTGTTTCCACTTTGGCTCAACCCCTTCATTCCTTCTGGGGCTATTTCTCCACTCATCTCTAGCAGCATATTGTTCATCTACTGAGTTGGGGAGCTCAACTTTAAATGTCATGTCTTTCACAGATGTGTATAACGGACTTTTGGACTCAGAGGGAGAGGGAGAGGGTGGGATGATTTGGGAGAATGCCATTCTAACATGTATACTATCATGTAAGAATTGAATTGCCAGTCTATGTCTGACGCAGGATACAGTGTGCTTGGGGCTGGTGCATGGGGATGACCCACAGAGATGTTATGGGGAGGGAGGTGGGAAGGGGGTTCATGTTTGGGAACGCATGTAATAATTAAAGATTTTAAAAGTAAAAAAAAAAGAACATTAAAATAAATAAATAAATAAATGTCTTTTTGCCTTTTCATACTGTTCATGGGATTCTCAAGGCAAGAATGCTGAAATACTTTGCCATTCCCTTCTCAGTGGACCACATTTTGTCAGAACTCTCCACCATGACTTTCCCATCTTAGGTGACTCTACATGGCATGACTCATAGTTTCATTGAGTTAGACAAGACTGTGATCCATGTGATCAGTTTTGGTTAGTTTCCTGACACTGTGGTTTTCATTCTGTCTGCACTCTGATGGATGAGGATAAGAGGCTTGTGGAAGCTTCCTGATGGGAGGGACTGGCTGTGGGGACATCTGGATCTTGCATTCAAAACCGATAGAATGCAGCAAAAGCAGTTCTGAGAGTAAAGCTTATAGCAGTACAATTCTACCTCAAGAAACAAGAAAAATCTCAAATAAAGAACCTAATCTTACACCTAAAGCAATTGGAAAGAGAAGAATAAAAAGGGGCCAAAGTTAGTAGAAGGAAAGAAATCATAAAAATCAGAGCATAAATAAATGAAGAAAATAATAGTGATGATCAATAAAATTAAAAGCTGCTTTTTGAGAAAATAAACAAAATGGATAAATCATTATCCAGACTCATCAAGAAAACAGGAAGAAGACTCAAATCAATAAAATTAGAAATGAAAAAGGAGAAGTTACAAGAGATACCACAAATATACAAAGGATCAAAAGAGACTACTATGAGCAACTATATGCCAATAAAATGGACAACCTGGAAGATACGGAAAACTCTTAGAAAAGTACAACTTTCCAAGACTGAACCAGGAAGAAATAGAAAATATGAACAGACCAGTCATAAGCACTGAAATTGAAACTGCGATCAAAAATCTTACAACAAACCAAAGTCCAGAGCCAAATGGTTTCACTGGTGATTTCTATTATATCATATGTCTAGAGAAGAGCTAACATCTATCCTTCTCAAACACTTTCAAAAAAATTGCAGAGAGAGGAACACTCCCAAACTCATTCTAAAAGGCCATCATCACCCAGATACCAAAACCAGAAAAAGACATCACACAAAAAAAGAAAATTACAGGGCAATATCACTGGGGAACATAGATGTAATAATCCTCAACAGAATACTAGCAAAATGAATCTAACAGCACATTAAAAGGATCATATGATATGATCAAGTGGGGTTTATCCCAGGGATACAAGAATGCTTACATGGAAATCAATCAATGTGATACATCATAGTCACAAATTAAAGGATAAAAGCCATAAGACAATTTCCATAGAAGCAAAAAAGTTTTTGACAAATATCAACACCCGTTTATGATTAACTCCCCAGAAAGTGAGCATAGAAGGAACCTACCTCAACATAAAAAGGGCATATAGGAGAAATACACAGCACACATTATTTTCAATGGTGAAAAATTGAAAGCCTTTCCTCTAAGACCAGGAACAAAATAAGGACGTTCACTCTAGACACTACTGTTCAACATAGTTTTGAAAGTCCTAGCCACAGCAAAGACATCATGTGAAAAGCCTGGCTAGATGAATCATAAGCTGGAATCAAGATTGCCAGGAGAAATATCAATAACCTCAGATATGCAGATGACACCACCCTAACGGCAGAAAGTGAAGAGGAACTAAAGAGCCTTTTGATGAAGGTGAAAGAGGAGAATGAAAAAGCTGGCTTAAAGCTCAATATTTAAAAAACATGAATCCCCAGTCTAGGTTCAATGCAGGATAAAGGATACTTGGGGCTGGTGCACTGGGATGACCCAGAGAGATGGTATGGGGAGGGAGGTGGGAGGGGGGTTCAAGATTGGGAACACGTGTATACCTGTGGCAGATTCATGTTGATGTATGGGAAAACCAATACAGTATTGTAAAGTAAAATAAAGTAAAAAAATAAATAAATAATTTATTCCCATAAAAAAATAAAAAATGAAGATCATAGCATTTGGTCCTATCACCAGGCCCATTCTAAGAGAATAGAAAAAAAATATTGTAAATACGTCAGAGAGTTAATTAAATTAAAAAAATGTTTTGTTCATTAAAAAAATGTTTGTTAAAATTACTTAAGGAAAGAGAGACTGCTCAACATATAATGTAAAGCACCAAATATACATGCCATTTTCACACTGGAGAAATCACGCTACTATTTCGGCAAACTTCTCTCTGAATATATTTGCTGTCTCTTTATTCAATTTTATCTGCAACATGGAAAATCAGTGAAAATCTACTGTAACCATATTAATTTCAAAGCCAAAAAACTGATGGTATATCTTTTTAAAATATTTGAGACAATATTTGATATTAAGGAAAATAATTTTCAAATAACTCTATTACCTCTAAACTAATAACATGTACGAAGAAGGATGGCAAGAAAATACCTAAAACCCCTAGCCAAAAGTTCACTGTTATTCCCTATTCTTTCCTCCAGTCAGTTTTCATTCCAATCCTGAAGAAGGGCAATGTCAAAGAATGTTCAAACTACCATACAATTGCACTCACTTCACATGCTAGCAAGGTAATGCTCAAAGTCCTTCAACTTAGGCTTCAGCAGTATGTGAACTGAGAACTTCGAAATGTATTTACAAGTTGGGTTTAGAAAAGGCAGAGGAAGCAGAGATCAAATTGCCAACATCCACTGGATCATAGAGAAAGCAAGGGAGTTCCAGAAAAACATCTATTTCTGCCTCATTTATGCTAAAGTCTTTGACTGTGTGGATCACAGCGAACTATGGAAATTTTTTTAAGAGATGGGAGTACCAGACTACCTTACCTGTCCCTGAACCTGTATGCAGATCAAGAAGCAACAATTAGAATTGGACATGGAACAATGGACTGATTTGAAATTGGGAAAGGAGTATGTCAAGGCTATATATTGTCACTCTGCTTATTTAATTATATGCTGAGTAGATCATGCAAAATGCCAGGCTGCGTGAAGCACAAGTTGAAATCAAGATTGCCAGGAGAGATATCAAAACCTCATATATGCAGATGATACCACACTAAGGGCAGAAAGTGAAGAGGAACTAAAGAGCCTCTTGTTGAGGGTAAAAGAGGAGAGTTAAAAACCTGGCTTGAAACTCAACTTTCAAAAAACTCTTGGTATAGGATTTGTTTAGGCCTCACATGATGCCTGCCTTACTTTAAAGCTATTTACCACAGTTCGGTTAAATAGCGTGGAAGTCCGTTTGCAGTCTGATGTGCATGTCTTATGATCAGGATAGTTTTTCCACCTTACCTAGTTACTTACAAGCTGGTAGGAAATACAGTGAATTTACCCTAAAATGTCCAATCTGTATTGATGTATCTTGTCAGTTTTTTGATGTTGGTTCTCTAAAACAATCTGATCAATAAATCTTATCTAGATCTTTAAAAAATACTAAAATCATGGCATCTTGTCCCGTCACTTCATGACAAATAGAAGGAGAAAAAGTGGAAGCAGTGACAGATTTTATTTTCTTGGGTTCCAAAATCACTGTGGACCTTTGACTGCAACCATGAAATTAAAAGATACTAGCTACTTGAAAGGAAAGCTATGACAAACCTAGACAGCATATTAAAAATCAGAAATGTCACTTTGCTGATAGAGGTCCATATAGTCAAAGTTATAGGTTTTCCAGTAATCACATGCGCGTGTGAGAGTTGGACCATGAAGAAGGCTGAGCACCAAAGGAATTGATGCTTTTGAACTGTGGTGCTGGCGAAGACTCTTGACAGTCCCTTGGACAGCAAGATCAAACCAGTCAATCCTAAAGGAAATCAACCCAAAATATTCATTGAAAGGACTGATGCTGAAGCTGAAGCTCCAATACTTTGGCCACCTGATGTGGAGAAATGATTCATTGGAAAAGACTTGGTACTCGGAAAGACTGAAGGCAAAGGAGAAGGAGGAGGCAGAGGATAAGATGGTTAGATAGCATCACTGACTCAATAGACATGAATTGGAGGAAACCCTGGAAGACAGTGGAAGGCAAAGGAGCCTAGCATGCTACAGTCTTTGAGGTTGCAAACAGTCAGACATGGCTTAGCAAATGAATGACAACAACAAATCTGCTCCTGGAATCTCAAATTGTATAGAATGAACAGATGAGAAATATGGGTTTTATATCCAAACAATAAGAAAGGGCCCAGGGAATAAGGAAGTCAATATATTACAATTCAATATGCATTTTCACCCCCGTTCCCTTAAGTCAGAGTGAGAGAGAAGACTTTTACCTTGAGGAGAGAAAGAAGCCAAAGAAAGGTACAGACACCACCAGCTGTAGGGTGCGCCACTCTCGAAAGACAAAAGCCAGTCCTCCCAGCATCATCTGTCCAATACTAAGGGCACAGGATACCAGTGTTATTACCATGGCTTTTGACTGGGATCTGGTCCACTCTGTAACTGAAAGAAACACAATTGAGGTAGTAATGTTAGAAGAAGAAATTTCAAGATCAAATTCAAGGTTTGGAAAATGGAGGAGATCAAAATTGTCAACTTACTGAGCATACTATTATTTGATATAACGACCACAGCAGAACAACCTGACCAGAAGCGTAGGGAGCAGTAAATGAGGAAGGTGGGAGCAAAGGCTGTGCAGGTCCCAGAGATGGCGAGCTGGAGCAAACAGCACCTGAGAATCAACTTCCGCCCAAACCTAAGAAACAGAAGGCAGTTAGAATAGGAAAGCAATGATAATTTGGGACAAAACATTAAGAAAGCAAAAGCATACACTGAAATATAAAGAATGTTTTAACAAATGATTCTTTGTACCTGAACGCTTGAAAAATCAAGAGCTAAATCAGCAATGGAAATCTCCTCAAATAACATTCCTTGTCTACAATGTACACTAGCAATACCAAAACTTCATCCTCCAGTCACCAATGGACTCTGTCACCTAGCGTATAAAGAGAACTACAATGCTGGAAATTGTACCATACTATAAGCACATACTGTACTAACTTATGTATTTAACAAACTAGATAGTCTATCCAGTGTGTAGACCACAAAAGAGCTAAAAGTGTACTTGGGTCTCTAGGATCAAACAGATTAAGGCTAACTTATACAAAAGATTGGTGGGAAATGCAACAAAGTTGTAGGCGGTTTATGTAAGGACCACTCTTTGTTGAATCTGGATTTGTTAGTCTCAAGCAATATGCTTTTCTAGAACAGAATGTAAAGGCACTATAACACAGATAGAGGATATTATATAAATCTCTCAGAGAAAAGAACTATGTAAGATGGAGAATGAACAGGAAAAGATGAAGGACAAAGAAGAAAAAATAAATGTTCTGTTTCATTGAGAGTCATGAAAACAGAGTCTTAGTGGAGACATCTAGGACTAAATAGGATATGCAAATCTATATATCTAGTAAGAAAAACAGATAAACACATTTGGGATCAGGAATTCCTCTGCAATATTTAAATTATTCAAACAGTTCCTCTAAAAACAGAAAATGTGCAACATAGGAACAAACACATCAAATAATCATATATGTAATCATTATCATAATGAAAATAATTTAGAAAACACAAAATGACTTGATAGACAAAAATTGTAGCAATCATATCAAACTAATTTCAACTGATAGAAATTACCAGAATGGATTTCTTTGAAAACTTAATTTTTTGCTTTTCCTACATCGCAGGCATATTCTTTACCATCTGAGCCACCAGGGAAGCCCATCCTTCCCAAATAGTACTTAAATTATGAGAACCAATACAACATTGTACAGTAATTAGCCTCCAATTAAAATACATAAATTTAAATTTTAAAAAACTAAATTGACAAAAAAGATATACAACACAAATAGCAATAATAATAAGCTGGAATATTTATACTAACATCAAATAAATTTCAAAGCAAAATACATTTCCAGAAATAATAATGCTAAAGATGTCAAATGTATCTCTTTAAAAAAAAAAAAGGTTTTCTTTGATATGGACCATCTTTTAAAGTCTTTTATTGAATTTGTTAAAATATTGCTTCTGTTTTATGTTTTGGTTTTTAGGCTTCAAAGCATATGGGATCTTAATTTCCTGACCAGGGATCAAACTGACAACCCCTGCACTGGAAGGTAAAGCCTTAACCACTGGGCTGCCAGGGAAGTCCTTACGCTATTTTCCCAATAGCACTTGCTGAGGATCGATCCATATATGGATGTAGTATTTTATGTGTTCAGGTAGGAGGGTGAATTACATATCCTCTTGAACTACCATCTCACTCTTATTTCTGATTTTTACTTTTTGTTATTCTAGTCACCCTAGTATGTTTGAACTGGTTTCAATTTAGATTTTTTAAATATAAATTTATTTCTTTTAATTGGAGGCTAATTACTTTACAATATTGCATTGGTTTTGCCATACAATTTAGATTTTTAAGTTGGAGTATAGTTGATTTACAATGTTGTGCTAGTTTCTGCTGTACAGCAATGTGAGTCAGTTATACATAAACATGTTGTTGTTCAGTTACTAAGTCGAATTCAACTCTTTGTGACCCCATGGACTGCAGCACAACAGGCTTTCCTATTCTTCATTATCTCCCAGAATTTTCTCAAACTCATGTCCATTGAGTCACTGATGCCATCCAACCATCTCGTCCTCGGTTACTCCCTTCTCTTCCTGCCCTCAATCTTTTCCAGTATGAAGGTCTTTTCCAAAGAGTCAGCTCTTCACATCAGGTGGCCAGTGTTGGAGCTTCAGTTTCAGCATTAGTCCTTCCAATAAATACTCAGGGTTGATTTCCTTTAAGATTGAGTGGTTTGATCTTGCTGTCCAAGGGACTCTACTCTTTTCTAGGTTCTTTTCCCATGTAGGTCATTACAGAGTACGGAGTAGATTTCCCTCTCCTATGTGTGTACATGTGTGTTAGTCACTCAGTTGTGTCCAACTCTTTGCGATCCAATGGATTGTAGCCCACCAAGCTCCTCTGTCCATGGGAATCTCCAGGCAAAAATCCTGGAGTGGGTTGCTATTCTCTTCTCCAACTCCCTCTGCTATACAGTATGTCTTTCAGCTCAATTCAGTTCAGTCACTCAGCCATGTCCAACTCCTTGTGACCGCATGGACCAGAGCACGCCAGGCTTCCCTCTCCATCACCAACTCCCAGAGTTTACTCAAACTCATGTCCATTGAGTTGATGATGCCATCCGACCATCTCACCCTCTGTCATCCCCTTCTCCTCCCACCTTCAATCTTTTCCAGCATCAGAGTCTTTTCAAATGAATCAACTCTTCGCATCAGGTGGCCAAAGTATTGGAGTTTCAGCTTCAACATCAGTCCTTCCAATGAAAACTCAGGACTGATCTCCTTTAGAATGGACTGGTTGGATCTCCCTCCAGTCCAAGGGACTCGCAAGAGTCTTCTCCAACACCACAGTTCAAAAGCATCAATTCTTCGGTGCTCAGCTTTCTTCACAGTCCAACTCTCACATCCATACATGACCACTGGAAAAACCATAGCCTTGACGAGACAGACCTTTGTTGACAAAATAATGTCTCTGCTTTTTAATATGCTTTCTAGGCTGGTCACAGCTTACCTTCCAAGGAGTGTCTTTTAATTTCATGGCTGCAGTCACCATCTGCAGTGATTTTGGAGCCCAAGAAAAGATAAAGTCTGACACTGTTTCCACCGTTTCCCCATCTATTTCCCATGAAGTGATGGGACCGAATGCCATGATCTCAGTTTTCTGAATGTTGAGCTTTAAGCAAGCTTTTTAACTCTCCTCTTTCACTTTCATCAAGAGGCTCTTTAGTTCTTCTTCACTTCCTGCCATAACGGTGGTGTCACCTGCATATCTGAGGTTACTGATATTTCTCTGGGCAATCTTGATTCCATCTTATGCTTCACCCAGCCCAGCGTTTCTCACAATGTACTCTGCATATATGTTAAATAAGCAGGCTGACAATATACAACCTTGACGTACTCCTTTTCCTATTTGGAACCAGTCTGTTGTTCCATGTCCAGTTCTAACTGTTGCTTCCTGACCTGCATACAGGTTTCTCAAGAGGCAGGTCTGGTGGTCTGGTATTCCCATCTCTTTCAGAACTTTCCACAGTTTATTGTGATCCACACAGTCAAAGGCTTTGGCATAGTCAATAAAGCAGAAATAGATGTTTTTCTGGAACTCTCTTGCTTCTTTGGTGAGTAGGTCTTTATTAGTTATCTATATTATATATTGGGGTTTCAATATAGTTTTGATTGGCATGGCTTAATAAGTGATGCTGTTTTGCTTCTTTTCATGTGCTTCTTACAAATTGTATATCTTCTTTGTAAACAAATGTATCTATTCAAATCCATTGGTAATTTGTCCACTTTATTGAGGTATAATTGGCAAAAGCAAATAAAATTGCATATATGTACCTCATGCAAAGAGTTGACTCCTTGGAAAAGACTCTGATGCTGGGAGGGATTGGAGGCAGGAGGAGAAGGGTTCAACAGAGGATGAGATGGCTGGATGGCATCATCAACTCGATGGACATGAGTTTGGGTGAACTCCAGGAGTTGGTGATGGACAGGGAGGCCTGGCGTGCTGCAATTCATGGGGTTGCAGAGTCAGACACAACTGAACTGAACTGAAGATGTTCAGTGTGATGATTTGATATATGTATATTGTGAAACAATCACTTCAACCAAGCTTATTAACATACCCATCATGTAACAGATACAATTTTTGTATGTGAGAGAGCATTTATCTAGTCTCTTGCAAGTTCTGAGTATACAGTAAATTATTAACTATACCTACTCATTGAAAAAGACCCTGATGCTGAGAAAGATTGAAGGCAAAAGGAAAGGGATAGGCAAAGGATGAGATGGTTAGATAGCATCATCTACTCAGTGGACATGAATTTGAGCAAACTCCAGAAGACAGGGAAGGACATGGGAGCCAAGCATGGTGCAGTCCGTGGGGTCACAAAGAGTTAGACACAACTTAGTGACTGAAAAACAACTGTGCCATACATGACCAGGATATATTCATCTTGCGACACTGAAACTTTATACCCTTTGACCAACATCTCCCCATTTCTCTCACCTCCAAAATCTTGACAATCACTTCTCTGCATTAACTTCCTCTGATTCAAGTATTTCATAATCTACATATAAGCTAGTCATGCAGATTGTGCTGTGTGTCATGTTTATTCATGTAGTATAATAATTTATTTATTCATGTTACTACAGTTGATAAGATTTCCAATGAATCACAGCCTTGTTATGGTGAAGGTGCTTGTGTGACTCAATGAAACTAGGAGCCATGTCATGCAGGGCCACCAAAGACTGATGAGTCATAGTAAAGAGTTCTGGCAAAACATGGTCCACTGGAGGAGGTAATGGCAAACCACTCCAGCATTCTTGCCGCAAGAACCCCATGAGCATTATGAAAACATAAAAATATATGACTCCAGAAGATGAGCCCCCACGTCAGAAGATGTCCAATATGATACTAGGAAAGAATGAAGGGCAGTAACAAAGAGCTCCAGAAAGAATTAAACAACTGGGCCAAAGCTCAAACGAAACTCAGCTGTAGATGTGTCTGGTGGTAAAAACAAAGTCTGATGCTCTAAAGAACAACATAATATAGGAACCTGGAATGTTAGGCCCATGAATCAAAGCAAATTGGACACGGTCAAACAGAAGATGGCATCAGTGAACTAAAATGGATGGAAATGGGAGAATTTAATTCAGATAGCAATTTTATCTACTACTGTGGACAAGAATCCCTTAGAAGGTATGGAGGAGCCCTCATAGTTAAATAGTCCAAAATGCAGTACGTGTGTGCAATTTCAAAAGCGATGAAATGACCTCCGTTGTTGCCAAGGCAAACCATTCAACATCACAGTAATCCAAGTCTATGCCCCAACTACTGATGCTGAAGAAACTGAAGTTGACTGGTTCTATGAAAACTTACAGCATCTTCTAGAACAAACACAGAAAAGGATGTCCTTTCCATCATAGGGGATTGGAATGCAAGGAAGTCAAGAGATACTTGGAGTAACAGGCAAGTTTGGCCGTGGAGTACAAAATGAGGCAGATAAAAGGCTAACAAAGTTTTGTCAAGAGAATACACTGGTCATAGCAAATATCTCATCATGCATGATGCTGAATATTTTCAATTTTTTAACCATCTATTGATATGATCCTGTATTCTGTTAATATGCTATATCATGTTGAATGGTTTGCATGTTTTGAACCATTCTTGCATCCTTGGGGTAAAAACCACTTGTTCATGATATAAAATGCTTTTACTGTGTCACTGAATTTGGTTTATTAGCATTTTAATGAGGATTTTTGCATCTATGTTTACCATTGATATTTCCCTATAGCTTTACTTCCCTGTCTTTTCATTATAGTATCAGTAGGATGCTGGCCTAGTAAATGAATTTTAAAATATTATCCTATCTTCTATTTGTATGGATAAATTTAAGATGGGTTGGTATTGATTCTACTCTAAATGTTTGGTAGGACCACAGGACAGGAAAAGGTCAGTTTTCATTTCAATCCCAAAGAGGAGTGCCAAAGAATGTTCAATGTGCATGCTAAATCACTTCAGTCATGTCCAACTCTTTGCAACCCTGTGGACTGTAGCCCACCATGATCATCTATCCAGGCCTGTGATTCTCCAGGCAAGAATACTAGAGTGAGTTGCCATGACCTCAATCTTTCCAACACAGAAGTCAAACCAGCATATCCTGTGGCTCCTGATTTGTAGGCGAATTCTTTATCACTGAGTTACCAGGGAAGCCCAAGAATGTTCAGACTACTGGACAATTGTGTACTTTTCTCTTGCTAGTAAGACTATGCTCAAAATCCTTCAAGTTAGGCTTCAGCAATATGTGAACCGAGAACTTCCAGATGGACAAGCTGAGTTTAGAAAAGGCAGAAGAATCAGAAATCAAATTGCCAACATCCATTGGATCATAGAGAAAGCAAGGGAGTTCCAGAAAAACATCTACTTCTGCTCCACTGACTATTCTAAAGCCTCTGACTGTATGGGTCACAACAAACTGTGGGAAAATGTTAAAAAGATGGGAACACCAGACCACTCTACCTGTCTCCTGAGAAACCTATGCGCAAGTTAAGAAGCAACAATTAGAACAAGACATGGAACAACGAACTGGTTCAAAATTGAGAAAGGAGTCCATCAAGGCTGTATATTGTCACCCTGTCTATTTAAGTTTATGCAGAGTATATCATTGAAAAGCCAGGCTTGATGAATCACAACCTGAAATCAAGACTGCCAGGAGAAATATCAACAACCTCAGATATGCAGATGATAGCACTCTAATGGCAGAAAGTGAAGAGGAACTAAGGAGCTTCTTGATGAGGGTGAAAGAGGAGAGTGAAAAAGGTGGCTTAAAACTCAACATTCACAAAACCAAGATCATGGCATATGGTCCTATCACTTCATAGCAAATAGATGGGTAAGAAGTAGAAACAGTGACAGATTTTATCATCTTGGGCTCCAAAATCACAGCAGATGGTCCCTGAGGCCATGAAATTAAAAGAAGGTTGCACCTTTTAAAGACAGTTATGACAAACCTAGAGAGCATATTAAAAGGCAGCAACTTCACTTTGCCGACAAGGGTCCATATAGTCAAAGCTATGGTTTTTGCAGTAGTCAGGTATGAATGTGACAGTTGGGCCATTAAGAAGACTGAGAGCCAAAGAATGGGTGCTGGAGAAGACTGAGAGTCCAAGATCTTGCTATCTTGGATAGCAAGATCGAACCAGTCAATCCTAAAGGAAATCAGTCCTGAATATTCATTGGAAGGACTGATGCTAAAACTGAAGATCTAGTACTTTGGTCACCTGACACGAAGAGCCAACTTATTGGGAAAGACCCCAGTGCTGGGAAAGATTGAGGACAGGAGAAGAGGGCGACAGAAGATGAGATTGTTGGATGGCATCATTGACATAATGGACACAAGTCTGTGCAACCCCAGAAAATAGTGAAGGACATGGAAGCCTGGCATGCTGAAATCCATGGGGTCACAGTCAGATATGACTTAGTGACTGGACAACGAACAACAACATACATGAAGGGAGAAGTAGACAATACAATGATAGGAGGGAAATTCTATACCACATTTTTGAAAATGGAAAGAGATCATCCAGACTGCAAGTCAATAAAAACACAACAAACTTGTATTATACTTTAGAGCAAACAGTCCTAACAGATACAAAGCACATTTCATCCAACAGCAGCGGAATACACATGCTTAAGTGCACAGCAAACATTTTCTGAAATAGATTATATACTATGTTACAAAAAACGTCTTAGTTAAGAAGATTGAAATGTTGTCAAGTGTCTTTGTAACTAACTACAATAAAATGAAGCTAGAAATAAATAACAGATGGAAAGTCGGAAATCTTAAAATATATAAAAAATTAAAAACCAATGGGACACAAAATAATTCAAAAGAGAAATTCCCAACATCTTGAAACAAACAAAAATGGTAATACAACACATCAAAACTTGTGAAATGCTGCAAAACCAGCTCTAAGAATGAACTTTATAGCAATAGATGAGGCAGTTATGAAAAAGAAACCTCTCAAATTGCATTACTTTAACCTCAAGGAACAGAAAAAAGAGAGAGAGAAACAAGCCCACAGTTAGCAGAAAGAATTAAATAACACAGGGAAGATCAGAAATGAAATAAATGGAAACCAGAAAATCAATAACAATGTCAAAAAACCCAAAAGATTATTTTTAAGAAAGTGAACAAAATTGACAAACTTTATCTAAACTAAAAAAGCGAAAGAAGACTCAAATTTTTTTAAAAAAGGATACATTTCAGCTAATACCACAGAAATACAGAGGATTGTAAGAGACTGTTACTGACATTTATAAAGAATAAAGTTGATAAGCTAGAATAAATGGATAAATTCCTAGTTATCTGTCATAAAAATATAAAATCTGAACTACCAACAATGACTAAAACCTTACCCCATACAAAATGTAGTTACTATCAAAAATATTTAAACAGATCATGTAATTAAGTATCAAACAGTAAATAACTCAATTTTAAAAATGATCAGAAGACCTAAATAGACATTTTTCCAGTGAGGACATACTGATGGCCCATGGGCAGGTGAAAAATGCTTAGCATCGTTAGTTGCTAGAAAAACGAAAATCAAAACCATGCTATCACCTTATACATATCAGGATCACTATTAAGGAAAAAACAACAAATAACATCTGTTGGCAAAAATATGGAGAAAAGGGAAGTTTCATGAAATATTGGTGGGAAAGTAAATTGGTGCAAAAACTGTATAAAACAATATGGAGGCACCTCAAAAAATTAAAATAAAACTACCATATGATCTAACTATACCACTCCTGGGTACATACCAAAAAAAAAATAATAATAATAATAATTCAAAAAGATACATACATCCCAGTGTTCACTGAAACGTTATTTATAACAGCCAAGACATGGAAGCAATCTAAGTGGCCATTAACAGATGAATTAACAAACAAGATACAGTGCATAGATACAATGGAATATCATTCAGCTCTAGAGAAGGAAATTCTGTCATTTGCAACAACGTGGATGGACCTACATGCTTAGTGAAATGAGGGAGACAGAGAAAAACAAGTACTCCATCACTTATATGTGAAATCAAAAACTGATAGAAAAGAATGGATGTAACAATAAAGAAACAGCCTCACAGATACAGAAAACAAACTAGTATGGGATTAAAAGATACAATATTGTTGAGGTTAAAGCATCTGCCTCCAATGCGGGAGACCTGGGTTCCATCCCTGGGTCGGGAAGATCCCCTGGAGAAGGAAATGGCAACCCACTCCAGTATTCTTGCCTGGAGAATCCCATGAACTGAGGAGCCTGGTGGGTTGCAGTCCATGGGGTCACAAAGAGTTGGACACGACTGAATGACTTTACTTACTTACTTACTTTCTTAAGAGAGATGATATGGGGTGGGAAGTGGGAGGAGGATTCAGGATTGGGAGCTCGTATACACCCGTGGCGGATTCATGTCAATGTATGGCAAAACCAATACAATATTGTAAAGTAAAATAAAGTAAAAATAAAATTTTAAAAAGAAAAAAAAGAAACAATATTGTAAAGTAATTAACCTCCAATTAAAATAAATAAATTTATATTAAAAAAGATACGAATTTATCTCATGTATAAATGTGCCTTTATGTATCAAATAAATAAACCACAAGGATCTACTGTACAGCACAGAAAAATGTAACCATTAATTCATAATAACTTTAAATGGAGCATAATCTATAAAATATTGAAATATAATTTAGTTTACCTGAAGATAATATAATGCTACAAATCAACTATATTTAAATTTTAAAAGATAGGACCAGATGGTTTCACAGGTGAATATTCCCACACATTCAAATGACAATCAACACCAATTCTTCTCAAACATTTCCAAAAAATTAAAGAGGCGAGTACACTCTCAAACTCACAGGAAAAGATCACCATTTTCATGCTAGATAAGGACATTACAAGAAAACTAAAGACCAACATCTCTGCTGAATATAGATGCAAAAATTTCTTAACAAGATATTAGAAACTGAAATCAACAGCACACTAAAAGGATTATACACTATGATCAAGTGGGATTTATCCCTAGGATGCATGGAGTTCAACATACACAATTCAATGTATGTGATACACAACATTAATAGAATGAAAAATAAAAATGATATGATCATCTCAAAAGATGCAGGAAAAGCCATTTGACATAATACGATATCTTTTCATGGTAAAAATACTCAATCAGTTGGGGATAGAAGCAATGCGCATGAACATAATAAAGGTAATATATGATGGGTCTTCAGATAATAGCATACTTAGTATGGACAGGTTGAAAGATTTTCCTCTCAGTTCAGGAGGGGAAAGGGGGTGCCAGCTCACACCCCTCCTATAAACATAATCCTGGAAGCCCTAGTCAGAGCTATAAGGCAAGAAAAAAGAAAAAAGCATCCACTGGAAAGGAGGAATTATATTGACTTTGCATATAATATGAAATTCTATATAGAAAATTCTGAAAACTTACAAAATTTTTTCAATTCACTAAAAGTAGATTAAAGACTTAAACATTACCCCAAAACAGTAAAACTCCTGGAAGAAAGAAAAGGAAAATCTCCTTGACATTGATCTTGGCAATAGTATCTTAGATATAATAGCCATCAGAACCAGTATGAGGATGTATCTCACCATTCTTTTGATTTCTATTTCTCTGATTATTAGTGATGTTAAGAGTCTTCTCATATACTGATTGAGTATTTCTATATGTTCTTGGGAGAAATATTGACTGAGGTCCTATGCCATTTTAAATATCAGGATATTTGAGAGTTTTTCTTATTTGTTGCAATAGCTTCTTTGGATATTAATTCTTTATCAGACATATGCCTTTCAAATATTTTCTCTTATTCTGTAGGTTTCCATTTCATTTTGCTGATCATTTTCTTTGCAATGGAGAAGTTTCTGGTTTGACATAACCCCACTTGTCTATTTTTGCTTTTGATACCAATGTCCAGAGCTTTTTATCTATTTTTAGTTCAAAATCTTTGACTGAGCTATAAGTTTCCTGCTTCTTCACTGAATTTTCTTCCCTTATTTTCTGTCATAACATACTAACACAAACATATCTATAAGCATCACCACACATCCGTATTACCTAAATTGATCAATCAGCATTGGTTGTGAATCATCATAAAAGGCTCAATGAGAAGACTGGCCAATATGAGCACTTCAGCTCTGAAATATTTTATGAATTACACGGAGGTGATACATTCAGAGTTCACAATTTTTAGTTGTAAGAGGAAATGATATTAGGCTTACAGACAACAAGGGATATTTTAAGCCTCCCACTTCTCCTACAGAGGACTTGATGTGTGGCTGCCACGGTTGTTCTCTTACTTTTGGATGACCACTGCCAGGTACGAGATAACCCAAACATCTCACAACACAAATTATATCATCTGAGGTTTACAGATTAGTTAACTCACGTGGCTGGAAGAATTACCTCTAATGAGGTTTTTTAAGCAAAACCAAACATCCAGGTTATAGTCACAATTATTTCTTAATTCAGCTTCAGAACCATCTCACTAAACACCAAAGTTTTCTAGAAATGAATATGGTGCGTACTATGACAGCAGGACCAATATGAGAACCCATAGGCATTTAGCTCACAGAGTCAAGGAGTGAATTAACATAGAGTCATAACATATAAACCTGCAATATTGTTTCTCTAAAAAGATTGAACCTCCTGTCTTGAAGCACCTTACTCTCACTTCTCATTGGTAATTTCTGCTCATCTTTACAAATGAAGTTTATGTAACCCTCCTCTACTGTTCTGAAATGCCCCCCCGACCTAATAGAGATGTTATTTCTGTGTCCAGTACAATGAGCTCTGTGACCAAAAAAATTTGCATTTGTAACAGTGAGTCTAATTCTCCATTTCCATCTATAGCTCCCTAGAAACCAACAGTATGAACTGCCTACTGGAACTCAATAAAGACTTCTTTATGAAAGAGTTAATAGAAAACTGTGAACCTACCCAGAAGAAGGGCAGCCGTGATGTGGAGACACTCACCTGTCTGAGAGAAGGCCGTATATGAGGCCTCCCACCAGCATTCCAGCCATGAATAGGGATTGACCCACTGATTTCTGTGACTGATTGTCACAAATGAGGTCCCACTGGAAAAGAAGGAAACCAGCACAGAGGAGCTTCACAGCTTCTTATATCCCTCAACGAACATTCACTCACTCTAACAACCCTCAGGGAACACACCCTCTGGTTTCCTTTGAACATTTACTCACATATATTATTCAAGTCTCAGCGTAAGCACGGAATTCTCTAAATCCTCAACTAAATCCTCTAAGTTCTATCATGGCAAATCATAGTTAGCACTGTGTGCCTCACTGGTTCTCAAACTTTGCCACACATTGAAAGTATTGAGGGGATTTTTTTTCATTACTGATGCCTGGATTTTACACATGGAATAAAATGTATTTGGTTTGTTTCTTTCATAAGAATCCAGGACATAGAATTTTTAAAATTAATATAAATATTTCCGATTTGCACAAAGGCTAAGAACATGTGACCAAGAATAATTTTCCACAATTTATATCAAGTATTAACTTGGCTAAACATAAAAATTCACACAAAACTTAAGTTTTGTGATAGTAAAATCCATAACCAGTTTGTTAATTTCAGTGCCCTCACATTGTAAGTAATTGACAATTTACAAAACCAGCAATTACTATTTGCTAAAAGAATGAATAAAAGCTGGCTATCTGAATAATGAACCTGTGTTTACTTTACATTATTCTAAACACAGAGAACAAGTACTCCAAGAAGTAAATGAGGCCTTTACCTCAGTCACGATGGTGGAGGAGAACAGGCTGTGGTCATACACCCAGCCGTCCACACAGGGCTCCGTGTCCAGGTCAGTCATGTTGGGCAAGGTCCCATTCAGGTGAAGGAACTGCCACTGGGGGTGAAGGAAACGATGACACTTCTCTGGCTTCAAGTTTGAATCCAGTGGGATGGAAATTCTCAGGAGGACATCAGGGCTGAGGATCCCAGTGTCATTACCAGAGAGAGTGGCATTATCAAGAATGTGGACCCAGCAGCGATGACCAGGAATGGCTGCAGTGAAGTTCTCCAATAGTGAGTGACAGACTACTATCATGAAAACGGGGAGAACAAAAGCCATCTGAAGGATCTGGAATTTCCCCAGGCCACCAACTTTATCCAGGAGCTCCTCAAAGGCCATTGTAAACAGGTGATCCTCAAGAAGAGTCACAATGACGTCAAAGCTGCAACTTCAAAGGGAGAAAACAGTATCCTTTCATTAATTCATATTGAATCTATGTGACCTCATATCAGGTTCTCCTCACTATTGAGTGGATTCAACTCACCTCACTCCTACAACAGAGAAGTGGAGACAGTTTCCCTAGTCCTTTTGGAAGCATAGGATGTTCGCTTTTTAATAGTCATAGAGAAAATTATTTACCAAAGATACTTGTATCTGATGAACATTAAATCTGTTTAAAGATTTACTCTCCGATGTGCTTGTCCTCAGTGATTCTGTATCATCAACAGTGAACTTTGGCAAGTACGTGGTCTCTAAACAAGTTAAAATAAACCTACTACAAAAATTCAGTCATTTTCAGAAGATGGAAAGGACAGAATTGAACTGCTTCATGATTTTTCTGTGGAAAGAACAAAAAAGGAAGGGTTGTACTTGTTTATATGGACTTTGCTGTTGTTGTTCACTTGCCAAGTCATGTCCAACTCTTTGCGACCGCATGGACTCGAGCACACCATGCTCTGTCCTTCACTAATTCCCAGAGTTTGCTGAAACTCATGTCCACTGAGTCAGTGGTGCTATCTAACCTCTCATCCTCTGCCATCCCCTTCTCCTTTTGCCTTCAGTCTTTCCCAGCATCAGGGTTTTTCCCAATGAGTCAGCTTTTGCCATCAGGTGTTCATAGTATTGGAGCTTCAGTTTCAGCATTAGTCCTTCCAATGAATATTCAGGGTTGATTTCCATTGGGATTTACTGGTTTGATCTTATTACTGTCCAAGGGACTCTCATGATTATTCTCCAGCACCATGATTCAAAAACATAAATTATTTGGTGCTCAGCTTACTTTATAGTTCAACTATCACATCCATACATGACTACTGGAAAAACCATAGCTTTTACTACATGGACCTTTGTCAGCAAAGTGATGCCTCTGCTTTTTAATACACTGTCTAAATTTGTCATGGCTTTCCAAGGAGCAAATGTCTTTTAATTTCATGGCTGCAGTTCTTGTCTGCAGTGATTTTGAAGCCTAAGAAAATAAAATCTCTCACTGCTTCCACTTTTTGCCTCCTGTTTGCCATGAAGTGATGGGACAAGATGCCATGATCTTAGTTTTCGAATGCTGAGTTTCAAGCCAGCTTTTTCACTCTCCTCTTTTACTGCCATCAACCTCTTTAGTTCTCTTTACTTTCTGCCATTAGAATGCTATCATCTGCATATCTGAGGTTGATATTTTTCCTGACAATCTTGATTCCAGCTTGTAATTCATCCAGCCCAGCAGTTCGCATGATGTATTCTGCACAGAAGTTAAATAAGCAGGGTGACAATATGCAGCCTTGTTGTACTATTCTCCCAATTTTGAACTAGTCAGTTGCTCCATGTAAGGTTCTAACTGTTGCTTCTTGACCTGCATACAGGTTTCTCAGGAGACAGGTAAGGTGGTCTGATACTCCCATCTCTTTAGGAATTTTCCACAGTTTGTTGTGATCCACACAGACAAAGGCTTTAGCTTAGTTAGTGAAGCAGAAATAGATGTGGTTTTGGAACTCCCTTGCTATCTCCAAGATAAAACAAATGTTGGCAATTTGATCTCTGGTTCCTCTGCCTTTTCTAAATCCAGCTTGTATATCTCTGAGTTCTCAGTTCACATACTATTGAAGCCTAACTTGAAGGATTTTGAGCATTACCTTGCTAGCATGTGAAATGAATACAATTGTGTGGTGTTTGAGCATTCTTTGGCATTGCCTTTCTATGGGACTGGAATGAAAAGTGAACTTTTCCCTGTGGCCACTGCTGAGTTTTCCAAATTAACTGACATACTGAGTGCAGCATTAACAGCATCATCTTTTAGGATTTGAAATAGCTCAGCTGGAATTCCATCACCTCCACTAGCTTTGTTTGTAATAATGCTTCCTAAGACACACTTGACTTAAAACTCCAGGATGTCCAGCTCTAGTTGAGTGATGGCGCCATCATGGTTATCCAGGTCATTAAGACCTTTCTTGTGTAGTTCTTCTGTGTATTCTTGCCACCTCTTTTCAATCTCTTCTGCTTCTGTTAGGTCCTCACCATTTCTATCCTTTATCATGCCCATCCTTGCATGAAATGTTCCTTTGATATCTACAATTTTCTTGGAGAAATCTCATCTTTCCCATTCTGTTGTTTTCCTCAATTTCTTTGCATTGTGAGATGTGGCTTCAATCCCTGGTTCAGGAAGATCCCTTAGAGGAATAAAATAGCAAAGATCTCTTAGAGAAGGAAAACAGCAAACCACTCCAATATTCTTGCCTGAAAAATTCCATGGACAGAGGAACCTGGGAGGCTACAGTCCAAAGTGTCCCAAAGAGTCAGACACCACTCAGCAGCTAAGCACTTGTATTATTACTGCTTCTTGCTATTCTCTGGAATGCTACATTCAATTGGGTATATCTTTCTCTTTCTCCTTTGCCTTTCACTTCTCTTCTGTCCTCAGATATTTGTAAAGCCTCCTCAGACAACCACTTTGCCTACTTGTGCTGCTTTTCCTCAGGGATGGCTGCCTCCTGCATAGTGTTACAAATCTCTGTCCATAATTCTACAGGCACTCTGTCTTCCAGATCTAATCCCTTAAATCTGTTCATCACTTCTACTGTATAATTATAAGTTATTTAAGTAATACCTGAATGGTCTAGTGATTTTCCCTACTTTCTTCAATTTAAGCCTGAATTTTGTAATAAGATGTTCATGATCTGAGCCAGTCTTGTTTTTGCTGATTATATAGAGCTTCTCCATCTTTGGCTGCAAAGAACATAATCAGTCTGATTTTGGTATTGAGAATCTGGTGATGTCCATGTGTAAAGTCACCTCTTGGATTGTTGGAAAAAGGTGTTTGCTATGACTAGCATGTTCTCTTGACAAAACTCTGTTAGCCTTTAACCTGCTTCATTTTGTACTTGAAGGCCAAACTTTCCTGTTATTCCAGGTATCTCTTGACTTCCTACTTTCACATTCCAATCCCGTGTGACGAAAATGACATTTTTTTTTTTTTGGTGTTAGTTTTAGGTGTTGTAGAGCCAGTCAATGTCAGCTTTTTTGGCATCAGTGGTTGGGACATAGACTTGGATTATTATGATGTTGAGGTGGTTTGCTTTGAAAATGAACTGAGATCATTCTGTGTTTTTTGAGATTGCACCCAGGTACTGCATTTCAGACTGTTTTGTTGACTATGAGAGCTATTCCATTTCTTCTAAGGCATTCTTGTTCACAGTAGTAGATACAGAGGTCATCTAAATTAAAATCACCCACTCCCATCCATTTTACTACACTGATGGCTAAAATTCTGATGTTCGCTCTTACCATTTTCTGCTTGACTACATCCAACTTATCTTGATTCATGGATCTAATGTTCCAGGTTCCTACACAACATTGTTTTTTACAGCATTGGACTTTACTTTCACCACCAGACACACCCACAACTGAGCGTTGTTTCTGCTTTGGCCCAGCCACTTCATTCTTTCTGCAGCTATTTGTAATTGCCCTCCACTCTTCCCCAGTAACATATTGGACGCCTTCCAACATGCGCTGGGGCGTATGGAGGGGGAAGAGAAGAGGCAGCATTGTAAGTCTGAGAACAGAGTACAGGGTACATAAACTGGAAGACTGATCCCCCTCTGCAGTCAGAGTTAAATGAACTTGGACTGCCAGAATATTCCAAGGATTCACTTTGTAGTTACAGTCTCACATTTCCTGGAAAAGTGACTAACAACATTCAGTGACTTGAGTCCAAAGTGCAAAACAGAGAGAAGTTACTCCCAACCACACATCTAAGTGCACAGTTGTGTAGGTGACACATGGCAGTTTCAAGGAGCACGGATGGGATGGGATTGGCTCTTGTTCAGCATCTTCCTCTCCTGCCTACCATGCACTCCCAGTCTCACAGAGAAAGACCTTGTATAGGGAAAGGCCAGTCTATTCAGAATACTTTTTCATGGAGGAAGGCTATTTAAGAAGTCTTTGGGTGATCCTTGGCCTTAGAGTCGGGGTCTCCAGAGGGTCTCCATGGCAGGATAAGGTGTGGGAGCTTGATTCAAGGAGGGCTCTGATGAGTGCCTAAGGAAGAAGGGCTGGGAATAGGAGGGGCTGCTGGGCCTCCACTAGCTGAAGTGAGGAGTCCTTGGGAGGAATGCACCTGGTCAACTTGGCTAGGTCTTACTGTAAACTGGGGCCTAGAAGGTCCCAGCTTTAGCTTCATGGAGATAGGAAGGGGTAGTGAGATGAGGTTCCTGTAAGTCCCACTTCCCCAAAGCCATTGCTATGGAAAAGTACTTCTTCTGTCCTGGCAGGACGAGGAAATTTGCAAATGTATACAAATAATTTTCTCCTATAAAGAAATATTTCCCCTCACTATAGAATATTTTATGTTTTTTGCATCTTAGTTAACTTCTTTTTTTTTTTTTTGACTCTCTGATTTATTTTATTTTCCTAAGTGTTTGTTTGAGCATTTTTTGGCATTGCCTTTCTTTGGGATTGGAATGAAAACTGACCTTTTCCAGTCCTGTGGCCACTGCTGAGTTTTCCAACTTTGCTGGCATATTGAGTGCAGCACTTTCACAGCATCATCTTTCAGGATTTGAACTAGCTTAACTGGAATTCCATCGCCTCCAATAGCTTTGTTCATAGTGATGCTTTCTAAGGCCCACTTGACTTCACATTCCAAGATGTCTGGCTCTAGGTGAGTGATCACATCATCGTGATTATCTGGGTCATGGAGATGTTTCTTATACAGTTCTTCTGTGTATTCTTGCCACATCTTCTTAATATCTTCTGCTTCTGTTAGGTCCATACCATTTCTGTAATTTCTCAAGCCCAGCATTGCATGAAGTGTTCCCTTGGTATCTCTAATTTTCTTGAAGAGATCTCTAGTCTTTCCCATTCTGTTGTTTCCCTCTATTTCTTTGCATTGATTGCCAAGGAAGGCTTTCTTATCTCTCCTTTCTATTCTTTGGAGCTCTGCTTTCAGATGCTTATATCTTTCTTTTTCTCCTTTGCTTTTTGCTTCTCTTCTTTTCACAGCTATTTGTAAGGCCTCCTCAGACAGCCACACAATTGCACTCATCTCACATGCTAGTAAAGTAATGCTCAAAATTCTCCAAGCCAGGCTTCAGCAATATGTGAACTGTGAACTGTGAACTTCCAGATGTTCAACCTGCTTTTATAAAAGGCAGAGGAACCAGAAATCAAATTGCCAACATCCACTGGATCATGGAAAAAGCAAGAGAGTTCCAGAAAAAACATCTATTTCTGCTTTATTGACTATGCCAAAGCCTTTGACTGTGTGGATCACAATAAACTGTGGAAAATTCTGAAAGAGATAGAAATACCAGACCACCTGACCTGCCTCTTGAGAAATCTGTATGCAGGTCAGGAAGCAACAGTTAGAACCGGACATGGAACAACAGACTGGTTCAAAATAGGAAAAGGAGTGCAAAGGCTGTATATTGTCACCCTGCTTTTTAACTTATATGCAGAGTACATCATGAGAAATGCTGGGCTGGAAGAAGCACAAGCTGAAATCAAGATTGCTGGGAGAAATATCAATAACCTCAGATATGTAGATGACACCACCCTTATGGCAGAAAGTGAAGAGGAACTAAAAAGCCTCTTGATGAAAGTGAAAGAGGAGAGTGAAAAAGTTGTCTTAAAGCTCAACATTCAGAAAACTGAGATCATGGCATCTGGTCCCATCACTTCATGGGAAATAGATGGGGAAACAGTGGAAACAGTGTCAGACTATTTTTTTTGGCTCCAAAATCACTGCAGATGGTGACTGCAGCCATGAAATTAAAAGACGCTTACTCCTTGGAAGGAAAGTTATGACCAAACTAGATAGCATATTGAAAAGCAGAGACATTACTTTGCCAACAAAGGTCCGTCTAGTCAAGGCTATGGTTTTTCCTGTGGTCATGTATGGATGTGAGAGTTGGACTGTGAAGAAAGCTGAGCGTTGAATAATTGATGCTTTTGAACTGTGGTGTTGGAGAAGACTCTTGAGAGTCCCTTGGACTGCAAGGAGATCCAACCAGTCCATTCTAAAGGAGATCAGCCCTGGGTGTTCTTTGGAAGGACTGATGCTAAAGCTGAAACTCCAGTACTTTGGCCACCTCACGTGAAGAGTTGGCTCATTGGCAAAGACTCTGATGCTGGGAGGGATTGGGGGCAGGAGGAGAAGGGGACAACAGAGGATGATATGGCTGGATGGCATCACCGACTCCATGGACATGAGTTTTAGTGAACTCTGGGGTTTGGTGATGCTACAATTCATGGGGTTGCAAAGATCGGACACGACTGAGTGACTGAACTGAACTGAACTGAAAGCAATTTCATTTTGGGAGGTCTGTTGATGTATGGCAAAACCAATAAAATATTGTATAGTAATTAACCTCCAATTAAAATAAATAAGGTTATATTTAAAAATAAATAAAATAATAAAAACCCAGTGGCCCAATGGCCCTTAAATAGTTCATCTGGTTTTGTTCAAGATTTAAAACTACAGTACCAAAGAACAGATGTGTGTTTGTGTGCTCAGTCGTGTCTGACATTTTGCAACCCCATGTAGCCCACCAGGCTCCTCTGTCCATGGAATTTTCCAGGCAAGAATACTGGAATGGATTGCCATTTCTTTCTTCAGGAGTTCTTCCTGACCCAGGGATCAAACCTGTCTCCTGCACTGGCAGGCAGATTCTTTGCCACTGAGCCACCTGGCAAGAGGTATCAACATTAAAAGGTATTGAGAGACAGACAGACAGACAAAAGAGAGACTTTCTCCAGGTTCCAGGAGAAAGACTGGGAGACTGAAGAGTTAATTCTTTCCCGTAACTAGAGCGAACACAAGTCATAGCAGCTTTCACTTTGTTTTATAAGATACTCAAAGGAGAAAAGGGTTCAATACTTTGGCCACCTGATGTAAAGAGTCAGCTCATTGGAAAAGACCTTGATCTTGGGAAAGATTGAGGGCAGGAAGAGGAGGGGGGAGACAGGGGATGAGGTGGCTGGATGACATCACCGACTCAATGGACATAAGTCTGAGCAAACTGCGGGAGATAGTGAAGGACAGGGAAGCCTGGCGTACTGTAGTCCAGGCTACAGTACGCAGAAAAGAGCTGAACACAACTTAGCGACTGAATAGCAAAAACAAATGAGAAAACACAGAAGGGGAAAGATGTGCTCGACTGAAACCTCTCTAATGACCTTCCATCAAAATGCAGCACATGTAAATTCCAGAAGCTCCAGCATTCTTCCAGAGACTGTCACCTTCTGTGACAGGAGTATCTGCAGGTAGCCCCAGAGGAAGACTTCACGTGGAACAGCCATGAGCCGGAAGGAGGGGCGGGTCGGCCATTCTCAGAAGTCTGTCCAGGAGGCGAGAGCGGAGGGCGGATGCTCTTTGCTTCCATAAGGGATGGAGCCCCTTCCCCAGCGCCGCGGGACTGGCGTCCTTCAATGGGAGGGAGGCCCTTTCCCCGGTCTATCTCTATCGGTCTATCGGTCCTTTCCCTGGATCTCTGTGCAGCCGACTCCAGCCCCTCCTGGGGAACGCAGACGCCGCTTCCCTTGGGGAGCGGGGTCTCTGGGCCACCCTTCACCCTCAGCTGCCGCTGCGACACGGTCTAGGTGAGGCCGGGGGCTCTGCCCACGGTGGGGAGTTGGTCCTCTGGTGTTGCGAGCGAACCTGCACCGGGCGCGCCGGAGGGCCCGAGAATGCCCCCCTCACTACCCACTCCCCGACTCTTCACCCCTCACCGCCCCCCACCCGACTTCTGCCGCCTGACGTTGCGGGCGGGGGAAGGGGGCAGGGGGCGCGGAGTTTGGAGCTGAGCTTCCTGAAGGTGTCCTCGGTGGCCCGCAGGGCTCCCTCCCCGCCAGGCCGCTGTCCAGGGCCTCCTCGGAAGCTTGTCGGAGGCCCCCTCACCAGCTGCGGCTCAACAGGGTAGGGGGCCGGTCCCAGCCGCCAGCGCTTGCGAAGGGAGCCCTCTGCAACAGGAGCGGGGGGGGGGGGGGGGGGGCGGGGGGGAGAGGAGGAGGGGAGGGGAGCGCGGCGAGCTGCACCTGCTCTCGCTCTCCCAGCCCATCAGCGCCAGCCCCGGCCCCGCGATCCTCTGGGCAACAGTGACCGCGGAGGCCCCAGCCGACGCCTATGCCTCTTTGAGGGAGTTTCTCTTCGGGGGCCATCACCTCCCTCCCTCTGGCCGGCCTGTCCTTGGGCAGGTCCCCGTGGCAGCCGGGCTCTCGGCTGTTCTGGGAGCCTCCCAGGTGGGATGCAGGTGGGGTTAGAGGAGATCTGGCTGCCTCCGGTCTCCCTGGCTCCGGAGGACACGGAGCCCTCCCCCATCGCCCTGATCCTGCGGGTCCCCCGCTTCGGGTCTGGAGTCGGTTCCCTCCAGCAGTCCAGCGGCAGCAAGCAGTCAGTGGTGTCTGAGACTAGAACCGAGAGCCAGGATCTTGGTTCTCAGGGTCACTGCTGCCCTCAAATATCAGAGCCTCGCTCCTGGGCTCCTCGGGGCCGCCCCGCCATCCCCCCGCCCCCGCCCTGGGCACCTCTGCCCGGACGGGCGTCAGGCTGTCTTTTCAGATGCCCGGGGACTAAGTCTCTCATCCCCCCACAGATGCCAACTCTACTGGGCTGAAGTCATTCACCGTCAGGTGGCCGGCTCTTCCGGGCCCGTGGGAGCCTGGTGGTAGAAGTGAGCCAGTCCAGTCACCAGCTCATGCCCCCTAATCTTTAGAGCAGACGGCGAGGGTAGGGGGTACCGCTCGGGACCCAGACCCCGGGCTCGCTGCTCCTCTTTCGGAGGATGCTGAGCCCACTGCGCTGAACCCCAGGTAAGACGGCGGGGGGTGGGGGTGGGGGGTCCTAGGGGCCAGGGGTGCGGGGAGAGCTGGGACTGGCTAGGCCAAGCCAAGGCGGGTTCGGGGGCTTCCTCCTGGCTCTCCGAGGCCGGAGGTCTGAACGCTGGGCTGGGGTCCTGGTCCCTAGGCTCTCCAGGCTCCGCTGGGCGGGTCCCGCCGGGGGTAGCTCCCTGCCGAGCTGTTGAACTTAAGCTCCTGCTCGGGGCTGCCAGTGGAGCTCTCTCCGCGAAAATTAGAAGCTCAGGGTCCTAGGCGCCCAGGGAGAGGCTGGAGCGGCGGGCGCTGAGGGTCTGGTAGGAAGGGCTGATGGGCCCGGGGTCGTGGGGTGGAGGAAAGCGGGTGGGTCTTCCGCTCTCCTCTCGGTCAACAGCCCGGAGTCATTCTCACTGCTGCTCCGGCCGGATCCCCAGCTCCCCAGCCGCCCAAGGACGCTACTTCAGCTCCTGCGCCTCGTGGTCCCGGTTGTCCTTCACCGCTTCGTTGAATCTGACACAAAGTCACTGACTATCTGGAGGCATTCGTCCAGTTGCGCGGTGTCTTTGCCTTCACAAAAGAAGTCCGTGAAGGCATTGCGGCTTGTCTCCGAGCCCTTGCTTCCAGCGCCCCAGCTTTTCCAGGGCACATTGAAGAAAATCTTCGTCCACTGACACCCACCCACCACCCAGCTGGATGTTCTTTAGAGATCTCGTCCTGATCCCAAAGGCCAGGAAGCAGCTAAGCCCGTGGGTAACTACTGAGCCCACTTGCTGCAACTTCCGAAGCCCCAGCGCCCTGGAGCCCAGAGATCCGCCGCAAGAGCAACCACGGCATTGAGAAGCTGGAGAGTAGCCAGCCCTCTCTTCCTGCAAGTAGAGAAATCCGGCCGTGCAGCAAGGAAGACCCAGCAAAGCCAAAAATAAGTAAAATTGTATTTTTTTAAAAAGAGAGAGTGCAGCCTGCCTCTGTATTTTCCAAAGATAATCTAGCATCCTCGAGAACACGATGAAACTTTTCAGAAAAGTTCAGAAGCATGGCATCTTCCTTTTGAGCTTCCCGTGCAACAATGCAGGAGATTCACCGTAGGTTTATTTGCGTTGTCTGCCAAGTTGAGCAAAGAAGACAGTTTAAATCACATTGCATTGCTAGCATGCCCCCTCTGCAATCATGATATTCCCTTCAAGTATATTAATAATATTAATAATATCAAATGTAGTTCCTCACACATATCAGCTCCTCTGTAGCAGTTCTGAGAATCATCATGTCTGTGTATACAGAAGAAGGCAAAAATTCTAATTTAGCACCATGACTTCAACCTGCAGTGAGTAGTTCAGCATCTGAATTAAGGGGTCTTCCCTGGATAGCTTGGCCATGTCTCCACTCAATGCTTTTAATTTCTTCATATCTTCTGACTCTGGCAAAAGCTTAAGAAATTCTCGGAATGTCTCTGGTCCATTATGCTCACTCTTTCCTTGGTGAATGTCTTCAATGGACCAAGGAGAATTCTTAAATAACTTAAGAAATATCCCAATGTTTATGCTCTGTTTTGCATACAAGACAGTAATCTCTTCTCTGACCTTCCTGAAGGACAATTGTAAAGCCTGCCTCTCCTAGAAGAGGAAGACTTGGTGGTATTTTCTTGCTGCCCAAACAGCTCCTGGGTGGTCCCTGTGTAGATTTGGTACTGATGCTGTTGCCTGGTGCCAAGGTCCATATGTTGGTTTTGCTACGAACTTGCTCCTCTGGAATGATTTTCCAATTAAAAAAATAAAAGCTTCTCATTCACATTTTCTTACCAAGGTGGCTGTAGCTGTTCGGGTGAGGGGTTGAGGGTAGTTCTGGGGTGGGGAGGGGGACCAGAGGCCCTCCAGTCAACGGAGGGGGAGGGTGAAGAGAGAGAGGAAACCCTTCTAAGGAGTTTGAACCTGTTGTGGGGGGTGGGGGGGTGGAGAGGAGTTGGTGGTGCTGCTTGCCCAACCATGCATCCAGCTGCTGTGGTGGTATTTCTACTTCCTTTATCACTGACTAAGCAGGTACAATTCATAACATGTATAGTATGTTGCCTTTTAAGGAGGGAATTTCTTGACCTAGGGGAAGCAGACACAGACACCTGACTTATGCCATACTTTCCCAGCCACTAGCAGGAAGAGAAGTGTTTGAAAGAGGATGAGATGGTCAGATGGCATCATGAACACAATGGACATGAGTTTGAGCAAAACTCCGGTAAAACAGGGAGGCCTGGCATGCTGCAGTCAGTAAGATCGCAAAGAGACGGACACACGACTGAGCAAATGAACAATGAGAAGTCTGCCGCCGTTTGGTGTCATCTTCCAAACCAACGCGCCTCCAGCTGGACACACAAAACACTTGGAGGGCGCCGCATCCGTCGGAATCCCTGGGGAGCCGCGTATGCATGGCGGCAGCAGAGGGACGTGGCAGCAGAGGATGGCCTCCCAGGCAGGCCGGGGAGAGTCCACCGCCCGCAGCGCGTGGACACGCGGGCCCACGGATCACGCTGGGCAGGCTTGGAACCCTCTGCTTTCCCGAGCTCTGATCGCCCCCGCCTGAACCTGCTGTTTTAAAAATGCAAGCAAATATTTCACACTGGATTTGACTTAAACTACTATTAAATTTGAACTTTCATATATTAATTAACCAGAGCATTTGGAATATAAATTTAATTTGTAGTGATTTTATTAAATGTATATACATTTTTAATACTGTTTATCCTGTTATTTTCCCCACGGTTTTGATAACTTCATGATGTTTTACATATGCTTCTTGTTTAAAAAAAATGAACAGAGAAAATTGCAAAGAAAAAGTAGTAATCACTTAAAAATCTGCTCTTTAAAGATCCCCATCATTATCATTTCAATGAGTGAATTTCCAAGGAGCACTTAATCTTTCTCTTTGCCAATGACTTTTGTTGTCAAAACTAGCATGTACTAAGTTTACAGATGTATTGGTATCTACTTCTGTATTTCTTTTGATACTGGTTACCTATCCTACTCTGTTCTGATTTTGGTAAACTTAGAGTTCATTATGTGCTGATCCATACATAAACCAGTTACATCCTAATTACATAGTATTTCTGTTTCTGAATTATCTTGTCCATTAATATTATTGTTAAGTTAGAAGCTTTTCAGCTACCTCCCCCAAAATATTGAATTGTTAGTAGAATTGCCTGTTCCCATATATTATACATTGAACTGTAAATGAAATTAATATTTCCAGTGTATTTTCTTGCTACTTTGTAGATAGAAAGGGTTTTTTCCTTCATATTTTTCTCTTCCTCATCAGTGATATCATGAAGTCTTAAAAGTTTGTCAGGTAGGAATCTTTTTCATTTGTTTCTCGAGAATTTTCTGCTGGAAAAAAAAATAGACACAGCCAATGAACCAATTAGCAAATAAAAGTAAACATTATAAAACAAAAAATAAAAATAATTTGGGATGCTCTCACTCTATAAATACAAACTGGCCTTCTAACCATCACTTTTTCGTAATCCAGTAAAATCCATGGGATTGAAACTCATGCTGGAGAAAGGCTTTGCTAACCATACAGACCCAAGAAAACAGTTTTGAAACTTGTTGCTCTCACTTGAGCTTTTCAGACCTCTGACCAATGACACCTTGGGGAAGGCAAGAGGTAAATTAAAAATCTAAGGGATTCCATATGTTTGCCTTAACATACAATATTTGCTTTTCTCTTTCTGACTTACTTCACTCTGTATAACAGGCAGTAGGTTCATCCACCTCACTAAAACTGACTCAAATTCATTCCTTTTTATGGGTAATAGTCCATGATATATATGTATAACATTTTCTTTATCCATTCATCTGTGGGCACGGTGGGGGATGAAGAGGGTAGGACAGATTGAGAAAATAGCATTGACATATATACACTGCTGCTGCTGCTGCTACTGCTGCTGCTGCTGCTGCTGCTGCTACTGCTGCTGCTGCTGCTGCTGCTAAGTCACTTCTGTCGTGTCCGACTCTATGCGACCCCATAGATGGCAGCCCACCAGGCTCTTCTGTCCCTGGAATTCTCCAGGCAAGGATACTGGACTGGGTTGCCATCTCCTCCTCCAATGCATGCATGCATGCCAAGTCGCTTCAGTTGTGTTTGACTCTGTGCAACCCTATGGACAGATATACACTATCATGTGTCAAGTGGGCTTCCTTGGTGGCTCAGACAGTCAAGAATCTGCCTGCAATGTGGGAGGCCAGTGTTCGATCCCCAGGTTAGAAAGATCCCCTGGAGAAGGGCATGGCAACCCACTCTGGTATTCTTGCCTGGAGAATCCCATGGACAGAGGAGCATGGCAGGCTACAGTCCATGGGGTTGCAAAGAGTTGAACACAACTGAGCAGGTAAGCACATGTGTAAAAGAGATAGTTAGTGGGAAGCTGCTATATAACTCAAGTAGCCTAGTGTGGTGCTCTGTGAGGACTTCAGGGGTGGGATGGGAGGGGGAAGGAGGCTAGAGAGGGAAGGAATATACATATATACAGTTGCTTCAGTCATTTCTGATTCTTTGAGACCCTATGGACCAGCAGTCTCCTCTCTCCACAGGATTCTCCAGGCAAGAACACTGGAGTGGGTTGCCATGCCCTTCTCCAGGGGATCTTCCCGACCTGGAGATCGAACCTGCATCTCTTATGTCTCCTGCATTACAGGCAGATTCTTTACCACTGAGCACCAGGGACGTTTATATCAGTCGCTCAGTCGTGTCCGACTCTTTGCGACCCCATGAGTTGCAGCACGCCAAGCCTCCCTGTCCATCACCAACTCCCAGAGTTCACTCAGGCTCACATTTATCGAGTCGGTAATGCCATCCTCGGTTGTCCATCTCATCCTCGGTTGTCCCCTTCTTCTCCTGCCCCCAATCCCTCCCAGCATCAAAGTCTTCTCCAATGAGTCAACTCTTTGCATGAGGTGGCCAAAGTACTGGAGTTTCAGCTTTAGTATCTCAGATGTGAGGTTACCATATCTGGAAATACGGTTGTTGCTTATATGAGTAATTAAGATGAGGTCAAACTGGAGTAGGATTGGGGAACTCTGGGGCTTCCCAGGTGGCTCAGTGGTAAAGAATCCACCTACCTTGCAGGTGACTCAGGTTCGATCCCTGGGTCCAGAAGATCCCTTGAAGTAGAAAATGGCAACCAGCTCCAGTATTCTTGCCTGGAAAATTCCACAGACAGAGGAGCCTGACGAGCTACAGTACATGGGGTCACCAAGAGTTGGACACAACTGAGCATGCACGCAGTGGACAAAGAGGCATGCCAGGGAGATGCCATGTGAAAACTGGAGTTATTTTTCCACAAGGCAAGGAACCGCTAGAAGCCAGGAGACACATAGAACAAACCCTTCCTAGAGCCTTCAGAGGAAGCATGTCCTTGCCAACAACTTGAACTCAGACTTCCAGCCTCCTGATGTGTGTAAGACAATTTCAAAATTTCAGTTTGTTGAACTCTCTATGAAACTATCCATCTAGTCGATGATGGCATCCAACCATCTCATGCTCTGTCATCCTCTTCTTCTGCCTTCAACCTTTCCTGACATCAGGGTCTTGTCCAATGAGTCAGTTCTTCACATCAGGTGACCAAAGTATTAGAGCTTCAGGTTCAGCATCAGTCCTTTCAATGAATATTCAGGACTGATTTCCTTTAGGATTGACAGGTTTGATCTCCTTGTAGTCCAAGGGACTATCAAGAGTCTTCTCCAACACCACAGTTCAAAAGCATCAGTTCTTCAGGGCTCAACTTTCTTTATGGTCCAACCCTCAAATCCATATATGACTACTGGAAAAACCATAGCTTTGACTAGATGCACCTTTGTTAGCAAAGTAATGTCCCTGCTTTTTAATATGCTGTCTAGGTTGGTCATAGCTTTTCTTCCAAGGAGCCTTTTTTCATGACGGCAGTCACCATCTGCAGTGATTTTGGAGCCCAAGAAAATAAAGTCTGTCACTGTTTCCATTGTTTCCCCATCTATTTGTCATGAAGTGATGGGACCGGATGCCATGATCTTAGTTTTTTGGATGTTGAGTTATAAGCCAGCTTTTTCACTCTGCTCTTTCCCTTTCATCAAGAGGCTCTTAAGTTCATCTTTGCTTTCTGCCATAAGTGTGATGTCATCCACAAATCTGAGGTTATTCATATTTCCCCTGGCAATCTTGATTCTAGTTTGTGCTTCATCCAGCCCAGCATTTTGCATGATGTACTCTGCATATAAGTTAAATAAGCAGGGTGACAATATACGACCTTGATGTACTCCTTTCCCAATTTGGAACAAGTCTGTTTTTCCATGTTCAGTTCTAACTGTTGCTTCTTGACCTCCATACAGATTTCTCAAGAGGCAGGTAAGGTGGTCTGGTATTTCTATCTCTTGAAGAATTTTCCACAGTTTCTTGTGATCCACACAGTCAAAAACTTTAGCCTTTGAAGTCAATGAAGCAGATGTAGATGCTATCCTGGAATTCTCTTGCTTTTTCTGTGATCCAACAGATATTGGCAATTTGATTTCTGGTTCCTCTGCCTTTTCTAAATCCAGCTTGAAATCTGGAAGTTCTTGCTTTGTGTACTGTTGAAGCCTAGCTTGGAGAATTTTCAGCGTTACTTTCCTAGCATGTGAGATGAGTGCAATTGTGTGGTAGCTTGAACATTTTTTGGCATTGCCTTTCTTTGGGATTAAAATGAAAACTGACCTTTTCCAGTCCTGTGGCCACTGCTGAGTTTTCCAAATTTGCTGGCATATTGAGTGCAGCACTTTCACAGCATCATGGCCACCTCCATGGCCCTATCAGAGTCTTTTTCTAGCCTCTGGCAGCTGGCAATCAGACAGCCTCTTTGGCTGGTCCTTCTCTGTTGCTCAGCCTGTTCAGACACTTAAATGGCCACCCTGGATGGAGTCCTTCTCTCTTGCTTCATATGTCAGGCACTTAAAGAAGCCCCCTGATTGGGGTCCTTCTCTCTGGTTCAGTGCATCAGGTGCTTAAAGAGCCAGTCTCTCTGGAGTCTTTCTCTATTGTTCAGCTACCTGTGCTGGTGTGTGGGGAGAGAGAGGCTACAGTGATGGCTCCACTCTCTGCATGTGACTCAGCAGTATCCCCTTGCCTCTGTGGCTGCCTGGTTTTCCTCCACAGGCATTTCCCACAGTGGTCTCTTCCCTCGTGTGCCCTGGGGTCATCTCCCTGCAATCAACAACAGATCTTGCCCTGGGTTTGCTCTCCAATTCCTATGCTCAGCTTCCCAGCTGCTGTGCTTTCTAGGGTACTTGTGTGCCTGTCTGGGATATGTGTGGCTGTGTCAATGATTGTCCTACTCCACCAGTTCATCTCACCCTCCATACTTCCCCATATCCATAGTCCATCCTCTATATCTGCATCTTTATTACTGCCCTGCAAACAAGTACCATCTTTCTAGATTCATGTATATGTGTTAATATGCAACATTTGTTTTTCTCTTTCTGAATTACTTCACTCATATGACAGACTCTAGGTCTACCCACGTCACCACAAATGAAGCAGTTTCATTCCATTGTATAAATGCACACATCTTCTGCATCCATTCATTTGTGGATGAATATTTAGGTTGCTTTCATGTCTTGGCTATTGTAAATATTGCTTCAATGAACATGGTTCACATGTTTTTTGGATTATTGTTTTCTCAAGGTATATGCCCAGAGTGGGATTGCTATGTTATATGGTAGTTCATCAGCTTCCTGGGTGACTCAGTGATAAAGAATCTGCCTGCAGTGTACGAGATGCAGGAGACACGGGCTTGATCCTCGGGTCAGGAAGAACCCCTGGAGGAGGGCATGGCAACCCACCCAGTATCTTGCCAGGAAACTCTTCTGGACAGAGGAACCTGGTGGGCTACAGTCCCTAGGGTCACAAAATGTCAGACCCAACTGAAGCAACTGAGAATGGATGCACATGGTACTTCTATTTTAAATTTTTTAAGGAGCCTCCATATGGTTCTCTATCGTCACTGTATCAATTTATATTCCAACAGTGAAAGAGGGTTTATTTTCTCCACACCCATTCCAGCACGTATTGCTTATAGATTTCTTTATGATGACCATTCTGACTGGTGTGAGGTGATACCTCATTGTAGTATTGATTTGCATTTTTCTAATAATGAAAAATGATGTTTCATATGTTTCTTGGCCATCTGTGTCTCTTCTTTGGAGAAATGTCTATTTAGGTCTAATTAAGAGGAAGTAGTCAAGGCTATAGTTTTTCCAGTGGTCATGTATGGATGTCAGAGTTGGACTGTGAAGAAAGCTGAGCACCAAGGAATTGATACTTTTGAACTGTGGTGTTGGAGAAGACTCTTGAGAGTCCCTTGGGCTGCAAGGAGATCCAACCAGTCCATTCTGAAGGAGATCAACCCTGGGATTTCTTTGGAAGGAATGATGCTAAAGCTGAAACTCCAGTACTTTGGCCACCTCATGAGAAGAGTTGACTCATTGGAAAAGACTCTGATGCTGGGAGGGATTGGGTGCAGGAGGAGAAGGGGACGACTGAGGATGAGATGGCTGGATGGCATCACTGACTCGATGGACGTGAGTCTGAGTGAACTCCGGGAGTTGGTGATAGACAGGGAGGCCTGGCATGCTGCGATTCATGGGGTCGTAAAGAGTCAGACACGACTGAGCGACTGAACTAAACTGAACTGAACTGAAGAGGAACTAAAAAGCCTCTTGATGAAAGTGAAAGTGGAGAGTGAAAAAGTTGGCTTAAAGTTCAACATTCAGAAAACTGAGATCATGACATCTGGTCCCATCACTTCATGGGAAATAGATGGGGAAACAGTAGAAACAGTGTCAGACATTATTCTGGGGGGCTCCCAAATCACTGCAGATGGTGATTGCAGCCATGAAATTAAAAGACACTTACTCCTTGGAAGAAAAGTTATGACCAACCTAGACAGCATATTAAAAAGCAGAGACATTACTTTGCCAACAAAGGTCCGTCTAGTCAAGGCTATGGTTTTTCCTGCGGTCATGTATGGATGTGAGAGTTGGACTGTGAAGAAGGCTGAGCACTGAATAATTGATGCTTTTGAACTGTGGTGTTGGAGAAGACTCTTGAGAGTCCATTAGACTGCAAGGAGATCCAACTAGTCCATTGTAAAGGAGATCAACCCTGGGATTTCTTTGGAAGGAATGATGCTAAAGCTGAAACTCCAGTACTTTGGCCTCCTGATGTGAATAGTTGACTCATTGGAAAAGACCTTGATGCTGGGAGGGATTGGGGGCAGGAGGAGAAGGAGACGACAGAGGATGAGATGGCTGGATGGCATCACCAACTCAATGGATGTGAGTTTGAGTGAACTGGAGTTGGTGATTGACAGGGAGGCCTGGCATGCTGCAATTCATGGAGTCACAAAGAGTCGGACACGACTGAGCGACTGAACTAAACTGAACTGATTTAGTCTAAATTTAATTTGGTTGTTTGGTTGTCTTTTTAGTTGAACTGCTTATATATTTTGGAGATTAATTCTTAGTCAGTTGCTTTATTTGCAGTTAGTTTCACTTCCCTGGTGGCTCGGCTGGTAAAGAATCCACTTGCAATATGGGAGACCTGGGTTCGATCCCTGGCTTGGGAAGATCCCCTGGAGAAGGGAATCCTTCTCCCCTGGAGAAGGCTACCCTCTTCAGTATTCTTGTCTGGAGACTCCCATGGACTGTACAGTCCATGGAGTTGCAAAGAGTCAAACATGACTGAGTGACTTTCACTTTCACTTTTTCTCCAGTTCTGAGGTTTGTCTTTTCAATTTTTTGTGGTTTCCTTGTTGTGCAAAAACTTTTAAGTTTAATTAGGTTTTGTTTGTTTGTTTGTTTTCATTTTCACCACTCTAGATGATGGGTCAAAGAGGATCTTGCTGCCATTTATGTCAAAGAGTGTTCTGCCTGTGTTTTCCTCTAAGAGTTTTATAGTGTCTGGCCTTACATTTAGGACTTTTATCCATTATGGTTTATTTTTGTTAATAGGGTTAGAAACTGTTTACATTTCATTTTTTTACATGTAGATGTTCAGTTCTTCCAGCACCACTTATTGAAGAGGCTGTCTTTTTACTATGGTATTTCCTTGCCCTCTTAGTCAAAGGTTAGGTGACTATAGACGCATGAGTTTTTCTCTGGGCTTTCTACATAACCCAAAGCAATCTACACATTCAATACAATCCCTATCAAATTACCAATGGCATTTTTCACTGATCTAGAACAAAAAATTTACAACTTGTATGGAACAACAAAAGACCCCAGATAGACCCCTTGGCAACCCTGAGTAAGAAAAATGGAGCTTAAGGTCAGGCTCCCTGACTTAAGACTATACTACAAAGCTACAGTAATCAAGACAGAATGGTACAGACACAAAAATGGAAATATAGATCAATGAAACAAAATAGAAAGGCAAGAGATAAACTTACAATATATTTTAAAAATACAAATAGCTTGTAGATTTTTCAACTGACTAAATTTTGTGGGTGCTGATTCCTTCAGCCCAGATTTTTTAATCTCACTGATCTTCTTTGTCTCCAGAAATACAGACCCTGCATGTGACTTTGGCAAGTGTGGGAACTGGCTGTGTTGCTGCCTCTCAGACCAGTAATTCTGTCCACCACAGTGAACTCCTCCCTACTATCGTCAGGTATATGAGTTTATGACTATTTTCCCAGGGTCCACATAGAAGTTTCTCAGCTAATTGATGCTTATTCAGGGGAATAAGTGGAGAAGGCAGTGGCACCCCACTCCAGTACTCTTGCCTGGAAAATCTCATGGACGGAGGAGCCTGGTAGGCTGCAGTCCATGGGGTCACGAAGAGTCAGACACGACTGAGAGACTTCACTTTCACTTTTCACTTTCATGCATTGGAGAAGAAAATAGCAACCCACTCCAGTGTTCTTGCCTGGAGAATCCCAGGGATGGCAGAGCCTGGTGGGCTGCCGTCTATGGGGTCGCACAGAGTCAGACACGACTGAAGTGATTTAGCAGCAGCAGCAGAAGCAGGGGAATAAGTATAACAAGGTCTGTTAATTACAAAGCAAGTGTTAATATTTGTAAGAGTAATAGTATCTTAAAAGCAATTATAACCAAAGTCTATTGAAATTGTTGACTTTGTGCCAAGTACTATGCTAAACTTCAATGCATACTCTCATTAAGTTTTTAGAACTTTTGTCAACTAGGTGCAATGTGTAACACTGTTCAAAGGCTAACACACCTTGACTTTGACAAAGACAGCTAGCAAAACACAGAGCATATCACAAAAGCAAGTGTTTATCATCATGCTCATGATTTAATACTGTAGGGGGTTTTGGTTCCAAAATAAAAGCAAAATGCATGTTAAGTCACTTCAGCCATGTCCGACTCTTTGTGACCCTGTGGACTGTAGCCCACCAGCCTCCTCTGTCCATGGGATTTCCCAGGCAAGAATGCTAGAGTGGGTTGCCATGCCCTCCTCCAGGGGATCTTCCTGACCCTGGGTTCAAACCCTCGTCTTGGCACCAAAGTCAAAATAATAGATCATAAATTAAAGTCTAGAATTTTACTGGATTATTATGCATTATCATTTAGCCATCAGAGCAAAATCTTCAGGATTAGATATGATGGCTAGTAGGTGTGGGGCAGTACTGACTCCCCTGCTGATGACCCTAATGGTAATCTACCCATCCTGCCCTAGATCATCTATGAAGTCTTTCCCATAATTGCTGGTCTTCTCATTCTTCTTCTGCCTGAAACTAGAAATCTGCCTCTGCCTGATGCCATCCAGGATGTGGAAAATAAATGAGTAAATCTTCTAGCCACCCCTTTGGAGGGACTGTGTGCTTTGGATCTATGGGTGAGAAAGGCGACACACTGTGTGGGTCCCTCAGATCAATGGCAAGCTGAGCCTTGCCTGGGATATGCCCATCTCTGCCTATTGCCTTCATGAGGGGCAAGATCATTTCTATCCATTATGAGGTGTAGTCTATACTGCAGAGATCCCCTCTGCCCTGTTTTCATTGGTTACTTTAGTGCTGAAGAAAAGATTGTGAGAGAACATCCTATCTGCCCTCATGAGAGACACACATTCCTGATAGTGTTTCATGGTCTTCCAATCCATAAGAGTTAAAGTCTTTCTTTGAAAACATATGAGAAAGATAAATCTTGCATTGGTGCCTATAAGACTGGGCAATTTTACTGCCATAAATAATGGAACTATTGAGGATAAGGAAAATAAGAAACTGGTAAAGATATCTGTTTATAAGAAAAATGCTCAGTCACTCAGTCATGTCTGACTCTTTGCGACACCATGGATTGTAGCCTGCCAGACTCCTCTGCCCATGTATTTTTCTACACAAGAATACTGACATGGGTTGCCATTTCCTGTTCCAAGGGGTCTTCCAGGCCCAGGAAATGAATCCACATTTCTTGCATCTCCTGCATTTGCAGGCAGATTCTTTACCACTGTGCCACCTAGGAAGCCCATTATTAGCCTAGGGCTTCCATAATGAAGCTCCACAAACTAAGTTACTTAAACAACAAAAATTTGTCTCACAGTTAAATAGGCTGAAAGTGTGAGCTCAACTTAACGGCAGGGCCACCCCTCTTCATAGGCTCTAAGGAAGGATCTGTTTCAGGTCTCTCCTACCTCCCAGTAGTTCCTTGGCTTGTGGCAGCATAACTTCAATAATCACATAGCATCTCCCAGGCACATCACTGTGTCTAAATGTTTCCTTTGAATAAGGACACCAGTCTTATTGGACTAGGAGCCCACTCTACTCCAATATGACCTCATCTTCATTCATTATATCAGTAACTTCCTTTTGTCTTAATATAATATTCTCACATTCTGAGATGCTGAGAGTTATGACTTCAACACATGAATTTTAGGAGAGACACAATTCACCCCATAACAAATTGGGAGTTCTCTTAGGATTTTCACTTCACCTCTTGCCTTTCCTCTGTCACTGGCCAGACCTCTAAAGAGACCAAATGAGAGTAGCAGTTTTCAAACTTTCAAGGGTCTGCACAATCAGCAGAGCCTATTCCAAAGTAAGTATCAAGTCCATAGATTTTATTGAATTAAAAAAGACTATAGGGAGAATCAGTTTGTACCTGTGCATTGAAGGCACACAGACATTTTTCTTTTTTTAGTGTTTGTTTCCATTTGCTAATTGGTTGGTGATTAATTGTTTCTGTTTTGTTTTCCAGCCAAAAAGTCACAAGAAAAGTAAATTAATAGTTTTCTCCATAAAAGTGACAAAGTTTTAACGGGACTGCATGAGCTGACTGGTGAGAAAATGAAAAATGTGAATAAAAAATAAGAATTTTCCTTTTTATTTACACACTAGCAAGAAAATATAGTGGAAAATGAATCTCACTTACAATCATGGCATTAATTTTCACTTAAACATATACTTCATTGAAATATGTAATTCCATGAACAATTCTTTTGAGGGAAAGTAGTTGAAAAAGTTTTTAATTTATCAATCAATTATTAATAGACAAGATGACTCAGAAAGAAAGATACATAATGGAATTAGGATGTGACTTGATGTATGGAGCAGCATATGGTGAACCCTAAAAAAATGTGCAAAAATCAGAACACTATAGCCTATGCAACTGGACATCAAAAGTAATCCAGAAACAGATACCCAATGTGTATATGCTTAACATGATACATTTGAAATCATAAATCACCTGCAAAGAAAAAAGATTATATAATCTTTGAAAACGCATTCATTGAAATAACAATGGTGACATTTAACATTTTAATGGTGAGATTTTAAGTGATTATTACTTTCTCCTTGAAATTTTAAAAGAATCTTAAAAGAAAACAACTTTGAATACTCATTGGAAGGACTGATGCTCAAGCTGAAGCTCTAATACTTTGGCCACCCAATGCAAAGAGCTGCTCATTGGAAAAGACCGTGATGCTGGGAAAGATTGAAGGCAGGAGGAAAAGTGGGCAACAGAGAATAAGACAGTTGGATAGCATCATCAATTCAATGGACATGATCTTGGGCAAACTCCAGGAGATGGTGAGGGACAGGGAGGCCCAATGTGCTGTAGTCCATGGTGTCCCAAAGAGTCAGACACAACTTGGTGACTGAACAACACCCAGAGAGAACTAGACTTAGACATTACAGCAGAAGAAACATCGTGCTGCTGCTGCTGCTAAATTGCTTCAGTCATGTCTCACTCTGTGCAACCCCATAGATGGCAGCCCACCAGGCTCTGCCATCCCTGGGATTCTCCAGGCAAGAACACTGGAGTGGGTTGCCATTTCCTTCTCCAATTCATGAAAGTGAAAAGTGAAAGTGAAGTCGCTCAGTCGTGTCCGACCCTCAGCGACACCATGGACTGCAGCCTACCAGGCTCCTCCATCCATGGGATTTTCCAGGCATGAGTACTGGAGTGGGGTGCCATTGCCTTCTCTGAGTCATCATATATCACAATTATAACCACATTCTCTCTTGAACGTTATCTCTGCTCTTCCTTCCACTTTGACTGTGTAGGTTTCAGAAACATAAGTCTCTGTCTTAATACTGAAAAGGTGGAAAAGCACAATGCAGTGAAAAGCAAAAGCAGTCTACTAGGATATTCCTAGGATGAAATAAAATGTACAATTCAGTAATTACTTTTTTAAGCTTGGCAGTAGATCTATACTGTCCTTGTGCTTTCTGTGCATTTGAGTCTTCTAAAATTGTAGAATTGTATTTATTTTTTAATATAAATTTATTTATTTTAATTGGAGGTTAATACTTTCAGTTCAGTTCAGTTCAGTCGCTCAGTTGGGTCCAACTCTTTGCGACCCCATGAATCGCAGCACGCCAGGCCTCCCTGTCCATCACCAACTCCCAGAGTTCACTCAGACTCACGTCCATCGAGTCCGTGATGCCATCTAGCAATCTCATCCTCTGTCATCCCCTTTTCCTCGTGCCCCCAATCCCTCCCAGCATCAGAGTCTTTCCCAATGAGTCAACTCTTCTCATGAGGTGGCCAGAGTACTGGAGTTTCAGCTTTAGCATCATTCCTTCCAAAGAAATCCCAGGGTTGATCTCCTTCAGAATGGACTGGTTGGATCTCCTTGCAGTCCAAGGGACTCTCAAGAGTCTTCTCCAACCACCACAGTTCAAAAGCATCAATTCTTCGGTGCTCAGCCTTCTTCACAGTCCAACTCTCACATCCATTCATGGCTACTGGAAAAACCATAGCCTTGACTAGACGGACCTTAGTCGGCAAAGTAACGTCTCTGCTTTTGAACATACTATCTAGGTTGGTCATAACTTTTCTTCCAAGGAGTAAGCGTTTTTTAATTTCATGGCTGCAATCACCATCTGCAGTGATTTTGGAGCCCCCAAAAATAATGTCTGACACTGTTTCCACTGTTTCCCCATCTATTTCCCATGAAGTGATGGGATCAGATGCCATGAATTTCGTTTTCTGAATGTTGAGCTTTAAGCCAACTTTTTCACTCTCCTCTTTCACTTTCATCAAGAGGCTTTTTAGCTCCTCTTCACTTTCTGCCATGAGGGTGGTGTCATCTGCATATCTGAGGTTATTGATATTTCTCCCGGCAATCTTGATTTCAGCTTGTGTTTCTTCCAGCCCAGCGTTTCTCATGATGTACTCTGCATATAAGTTAAATAAGCAGAGTGACAATATACAGCCTTGACGTACTTCTTTTCCTATTAGGAACCAGTCTGTTGTTCCATGTCCAGTTCTAACTGTTGCTTCCTGACCTGCATACAGATTTCTCAAGAGGCAGGTTAGGTGGTCTGGTATTCCCATCTCTTGAAGAATTTTCCACAGTTTACTGTGATCCACACAGTCAAAGGCTTTGGCATAGTCAATAAAGCAGAAATAGATGTTTTCCTAGAACTCTCTTGCTTTTTCCATGATCCAGCAGATGTTGGCAATTTGATCTCTGGTTCCTCTGCCTTTTCTAAAACCAGCTTGAACATCAGAGAGTTCACGGTTCACGTATTGCTGAAGTCTGGCTTGGAGAATTTTGAGCATTACTTTACTAGCATGTGAGATTAGTGCAATTGTGTGGTAGTTTGAGCATTCTTTGGCATTGCCTTTCTTTGGAATTGGAATGAAAACTGACCTTTTCCAGTCCTGTGGCCACTGCTGAGTTCTCCAAATTTGCTAGCATATTGAGTGCAGCACTTTCACAGCATCATCTTTCAGGATTTCAAACAGCTCAATTGGAATTCCATCACCTCCACTAGCTTTGTTTGTAGTGATGCTTTCTAAGGCCCACTTGACTTCACATTCCAGGATGTCTGGCTCTAGATTAGTGATCACATCATCATGATTATCTGGGTCGTGGAGATCTTTTTTGTACAGTTCTTCTGTGTATTCTTGCTACCTCTTCTTAATATCTTCTGCTTCTGTTAGGTCCAGACCATTTCTGTCCTTTATTGAGCCCATCTTTGACATTGTATTGGTTTTGCCATACATCAACATGAATCTGCCACAGCTATACACATGTTCCCCATCCTGAACCCCCCTTCCTCCTCCCTCCCCATACCATCCCTCTGAGTCATCTCAGTGCACCAGCCCCAAGCATCCAGTATCATGCATCGAACCTGGACTGGCGATTCGTTCCATGTATGATATTATACATGTTTCAGTGCCATTCTCCCAAATCATCCCACCCTCTCCCTCTCCCACAGAGTCCAAAAACTGTTCTATACATCTGTGTCTCTTTTGCTGTCGCGCATACAGGGTTATCATTACCATCTTTCTAAATTCCATATATATGTGTTAGTATACTGTATTGGTGTTTTTCTTTCTGGCTTATTTCACTCTGTATAATTGGCTCCAGGTTCATCCACCTCATTAGAACTGATTCAAATGTATTCTTTTTAATGGCTGAGTAATACTCCATTGTGTATATGTACCACAGCTTTCTTATCCATTCATCTGTAGAATTGTATTTAAAATTTCTCTACCTGGCTGTACCAAAGTACCCCCTCATGAGATAATGAACGAGATTTACTACAGAAGCTCTTATGCTAACACACATAATCTGTATACAAATTGGAAGCAAATAAAATCCACCAATATCAAAGTACTTAAAGAAACTGCAGTGTATTCATCAAAGGAAAATAAAATAATAGAGAGGAGAACATCCCACTGCTACAGGCAACAGAATGGATGATTCTACATGAATGGGCATGAGGAAAGGAGGCTGTCACAGAATCCTTTGATCATTTATTTGAAGGTCAAAATCAGACTAAACTTTGATATAGCAATGGAGATCAGAACAGTGCACAGGGCAGGGAAGTGAGGAAATGAGAATAAGGCTGTGGCAGTGGCAGTTATTAGTGTTCTACAGGATATATATGAGGGATCTTCTGGGGAATTCAGATTTTTCTATCTTGATCAAGACCTTGGCCATATTTTAACTGTTGAAATACTCAATTTATCTGTATATAATCTGAATCTATTCATGCTTTCCTGTGCAAGATTGGCTTCAACTAAAATTCAAAGAAAACTAGAGAAAATTAAAGGCCAAAATCTGTACTTTTAAAAAATTAATTAATTTTAATTGGAGGCTAATTACTTTACAATATGGTAGAAGTATGTGCCATACATTGACATGAATCAGCCGTGGGTGTACATGTGTTCCCCATCCTGAACCTCCCTCCCACATCTCTCCCCATCCCATCCCTCAGTGTCATCCCGGTGCACCAGCCCTGAGTGCCCTGTCTCATGCATTGAACCTGGACTGGCAATCTATTTCACATATGATAATATACATGTTTCAATGCTATTCTCTCAAATCATTCCACCCTCACATTCTCCCACAGAGTGCAAAAGTCTGTTCTTTATATCTGTGTCTCTTTTGCTGTCTCGAATAGAGGGTTCTTGTTACCATCTTTCTAAATTCCATATATATGCGTTAATATACTATATTGGTATTTTTCTTTCTGACTCAGTTCACTCTGTATAATAGGCTCCAGTTTCATCCACCTCATTAGAACTGATTCAAATGTATTTTTTAAATAGCTGAGTAATATTCCATTGTGTATATGTACCACAGTTTTCTTATCCATTCATCTGCTGATGAACATCTAGGTTGCTTCCATGTCCTGGCTATTGTAAACAGTGCTGAGATGAACATTAGGGTGCACGTGTCTCTTTAAATTTTGGTTTCCTTGCTGTGTATGCCCAGCAATGGGATTCTTGGTAGTATGACAGTTCTGTTTCCAGTTTTTTAAGGAATATCCACGCTGTTCTCCATAGTGCCTGTACTAGTTTGCATTCCCACCAGCAGTGTAAGACAGTCCTTTTCTCCACACCCTCTCCAGCATTTATTGTTTGTAGGCTTTTTGATAGCAGCCATTCTGATTGGCGTGAGATGGTACCTCATTGTGGTTTTGATTAGCATTTCTCTGATAATGAGTGATGTTGAGCATCTTTTCATGTGTTTGTTAGCCATCTAGACGTCTTCTTTGTAGAAATGTCTGTTTAGTTCTTTGGCCCATTTTTTGATTGGGTCGTTTATTTTTCTGTAATTGAGCTGCAGGAACTGCCTGTATATGTTTGAGATTAATTCTCTGTAACTTGCTTCATTTGCTATTATTTTCTCCCATTCTGAACACTGTCTTTTCACTTTGCTCATAGTTTCCTTCATTGTGCAAAAGCTTTTAAGTTTAATTAGGCCCCATTTGTTTATTTTTGCTTTTATTTCCATTACTCTGGGAGGTGGGTCATAGAGCATCCTGCGGTGGCTTACGTAGGAGAGTGTTTTGCCTATGTTTTCCTCTAGGAGTTTTATAGTTTCTGGTCTTACATTTAGATCTTTAATCCATTTTGAGTTTCCTTTTGTGTATGGTGTTAGAAAGTGTTCTAGTTTCATTCTTTTACAAGTGGTTGACCAGTTTTCCCAGCACCACTTGTTAAAGAGATTGTCTTTTCTCCGTTGTATATTCTTGCTTCCTTTGTCAAAGATAAGGTGTCCATAGGTGTGTGGATTTGTCTCTGGGCTTTCTATTTTGTTCCATTGATCTATATTTCTGTATTTGTGCCAGAACCATACTGTCTTGATGACTGTAGCTTTGTAATATAGTCTGAAGTCAGGCAGGCTGATTCCTCCAGTTCCATTCTTCTTTCTCAAGATTGCTTTTGCTATTTTAGGTCTTTTGTATTTCACAATACAAATTGTGAAATTATTTGTTCTAGTTCTCTGAAAAATACCATTGGTAGCTTGATAGGGATTGCATTGAATCTATAGATTGCTTTGGGTAGTATACACATTTTCACTATATTGATTCTTCTGATCCATGAACATGGTATATTTCTCCATCTATTTGGGTCATGTTTGATTTCTTTCATCAGTGTTTTATAGTTTTCTATAAATAGGTATTTTGTTTCTTTAGGTATATTTATTCCTAAGTATTTTATTCTTTTCATTGCAATGGTGAATGAAACTATTTCCTTAATTTCTTTTTCTGTTTTCTCATTGTTAGTGTATGGGAATGCAAGGGATTTCTGTGTGTTAATTTTATATCCTGCAACTTTACTATATTCATTGATTAGCTCTAGTAAGTTTCTGGTGGAGTCTTTAGGGTTTTCTATGTAGAGGATTATGTCATCTACAAACAGTGAGAGCTTTACTTCTTCTTTTCCAATCTGGATTCCTTTTATTTCTTTTTCTGCTCTGATTGCTGTGGCTAAAACTTCCAAAACTATGTTGAATAGCAGTGGTGAGAGTGGGCACCCTTGTCTTGTTCCTGACTTTAGGGGAAATACTTTCAATTTTTCACCATTGAGGATAATGTTTGCTGTGAGTTTATCACATATGGCTTTTATTATGTTCAGGTATGTTCCTTCTATTCCTACTTTCTGGAGGGTTTTTATCATAAATGGATGTTGAATTTTGTCAAAGGCTTTCTCTGAATCTATTGAGATAATCGTATGGTTTTTATCTTTCACTTTGTTAATATGGTGTATCACATTGGTTTGTGAATAACGAAGAATATTTGCATCCCTGGATAAAGCCCACTTGGTCGCGATGCATGATCTTTTTAATATGTTGTTGGATTCCGTTTGCTAGAATTTTGTTAAGGATTTTTGCATCTATGTTCATCAGTGATATTGGCCTGTAGTTTTCTTTTTTTGTGGTATCTTTGTCTGGTTTTGGTGTCAGGGTGATGGTGGCCTCATAAAATGAGTTTGGCAGTTTATCTTCCTCTGCAATTTTCTGGAAGAGTTTGAGTAGGATAGGTGTTAGCTTTTCTCTAAATTTTTGGTAGAATTCACCTGTGAAGCCATCAGGTCCTGGGCTTTTGTTTGTTGGAAGATTTCTGATTACAGTTTCCACTTCTGTGCTTGTGATGGGTCTGTTAAGATTGTCTATTTCTTCCTGGTTCAGTTTTGGAAAGTTGTACTTTTCTAAGAATTTGTCCATTTCTCCCAAGTTGTCCATTTTATTGACATATAGTTGCTAATAGTAGTCTCTTATGATCCTTTGTATATCTGTGTTGTAGTGTTTTCTCCATTTTCATTTCTAATTTTATTGATTTGATTTTTCTCCCTTTTTTTCTTGATAAGTCTGGCTAATGGTTTGTCTATTTTATTTATCTTCTCAAAGAAACAGCTTTTAGTTTTGTTGATTTTTGCTACAGTCGCCTTTGTTTCTTTTTCATTTATTTCTGCCCTAATTTTTAAGATTTCTTTCCTTCTACTAACCCTGGGGTTCTTCATTTCTTCTTTTTCTAGTTGATTTAGGTGTAGAGTTAGGTTATTTCTTTAATTTTTCTCTTGTTTCTTGAGGTAAGCTTGTATTGCTATGTATCATCCCCTTAGTAGTACTGCTTTTACTGAATCTCATAGGTTTTGGGTTGTTGTGTTTTCATTTTCATTTGGTTCTATGCAGATTTTTTTTTCTATGATTTGTTGGTTATTCAGAAGTGTGTTGTTTAGCCTCCATATGTTTGTATTTTTAATAGTTTTTTTTTTCCCCCTGTAGTTGACATCTAATCTTACCGCATTGTGATCAGAAAAGATGCTTGGAATTATTTCATTTTTTTGAATTTACCAAGGCTAGATTTATGGCCCAAGATGTGATCTATACTGGAGAAGCTTCCATGGGCACTTGAGAAAAAGGTAAAATTCATTGTCTGGGGGTGAAATGTCCTACAGATATCCGTGAAGTCTAACTGGTCCATTGTATCATTTAAAATTTGTGTTTCTTTGCTAATTTTCTGTTTAGTTGATCTATCCATAGGTGTGAGTGGGGTATTAAAGTCTCCCACTATTATTGTGTTACTGTTAATTTCCCCTTTCATACTTGTTAGCATTTGTCTTACATATTGTGGTGCTCCTATGTTGCGTGCATATATATTTATAATTGGTATATCTTCTTCTTGGATTGTTCCTTTGATCATTATGTAGTGCGCTTCTTTGTCTCTTTTCACAGCCTTTATTTCAAAGACTATTTTATCTGATATGAGTATTGCTACTCCTGCTTTCTTTTGGTCTCCATTTGCGTGAACTATCTTTTTCCAGCCCTTCACTTTCAGTCTGTATGTGTCCCTTGTTTTGAGGTGGGTCTCTTGTAGACAGCATATATAGGGGTCTTGTTTTTTGTATCCATTCAGCCAGTCTTTGTCTTTTGGCTGGGGCATTCAACCCCTTTACATTTAAGGTAATTATTGATAAGTATGACCCCATTGCCATTTACTTTGTTGTTTTGGGTTCGAGTTTATACTCCTTTTCTGTGTTTCCTGTCTAGAGAAGATCCTTTAGCATTTGTTGGAGAGCTGGTTTGGTGGTGCTGAATTCTCTGAGCTTTTGCTTGTCTGTAAAGCTTTTGATTTATTCTTCATATTTGGATGAGATCCTTGCTGGGTACAGTAATCTGGGTTGTAGGTTTTTCTCTTTCATCACTTTAAGTATGTCCTGCCATTCCCTTCTGGCCTGAAGAGTTACTGTTGAAAGGTTAGCTGTTATCCTTATAGGGATCCCCTTCTGTGTTATTTGTTGCTTTTCCCTTGCTGCTTTTAATATTTGTTCTTTGTGTTTGATTAATAAGTGTCTTGGGGTGTTTTGCCTTGGGTTTATCCTGTTTGGGACTCTCTGGGTTTCTTGGACTTGGATGATTATTTCCTTTCCCATTTTAGGGACGTTTTCAACTATTATCTCCTCAAGTATTTTCTCATAGCCTTTCTTTTTGTCTTCTTCTGGGACTCCTATGATTCGAATGTTGGGCATTTAACATTGTCCCAGAGGTCTCTGAGGTTGTCCTCACTTCTTTTAATTCTTTTTTCCTCTCTGTTTCATTTATTTCCACCATTCTATCTTTCACCTCACTTATCCTATCTTCTGCCTCAGTTATTCTACTTTAGTTCCCTCCAGAGTGCTTTTGATCTCAAATATTCCATTATTCCTCTCAGACTGACTCTTTTTTATTTCTTCTAGGTCCTTGTTAAACATTTCTTGCATCTTCTCAATCCTTGTCTCCAGTCTATTTATCTGTAACTCTATTTTGTTTTCAAGATTTTGGATCATTTTTACTATCATTATTCTGAATTCTTTTTCAGGTAGACTCCCTATCTCCTCCTCTTTTGTTTGATTTGGTGGGCATTTATCATGTTCCTTTACCTGCTGAATATTTCTCTGCCTTTTCATTTTGTTTAGATTTCTGTGTTTGAGGTGGTCTTCTGTATGCTGGAAGTTTGTGGTTCTTCTTTATTGTGGAGGCTCCTCCCTGTGGGTGGGGTTGGATGAGTGGCTTGTCAAAGTTTCCTGGTTAGGGAAGCTTCCGCCAGTGTTCTGGTGGGTGGAGCTGGATCTCTTCTCTCTGAAGTGCAATGAAGTGTCCAGTAGCGAGTTTTGAGGTGTCTGGGTTTGGTGTGACTTTTGGCCACCTGTATTTTAATGCTCAAGGTTATGTTCCTGCTTTGCTGGAGAATTAGCTTGGTATAAATGGCAACCCACTCTAATGTTCTTGCCTGGAGAATCCCAGGGACAGGGGAGTCTGGTGGGCTGCCATCTATGGGGTTGCACAGAGTTGGACACAACTGAAGCGACTTAGCAGCAGCAGTAGCAGCAGCAGTCTTGCTCTGAATCTTGTTGGCTCTTGGGTGGAGCTTAGTTTCAGTGTAGGTATGGAGGCTTTTGGATGAGCTCTTGAGGATTAATGTCCCCTGGTGTCAGACATCTTCTGGTATTCTCAAGTTTGGGATTTTAGCCTCCTGCCTCTGGCTTTCAGTCTTATTCTTACAGTAGCCTCAAGACTTCTCCATCTATACAACACTGATGATAAAACATCTAGGTTAATGGTGAAAAGATTCTCCACAATGAGGGACACCCAGAGAGGTTCATGGAGTTACATGGAGAAGAAAAGAGGGAAGAGGGAGATAGAGGTGACCAGGAGGAAAAGAAGGAGAATCAAAAGGAGTGAGAGCAATCTAGCCACTAATCAATTCCCTATGGCTCTCCATAGTCTGGAACACTCAGAGAGGTTCATGGAGTTACACAGAGAAGAGAAGAGGGGAGAAGGAGATAGAGGTGACCAGAAGGAGAAGAGGAGGGATCAAAAGGAGAGAGACAAATCTAGCCAGTAATCAGTTCCCTAAGTGTTCTCCACACCCTGGAACACCCAAAGAGATCCACAGAGTTAGGTAGAGAAGAGAAGAAGGAGGGAGGAGACAGAGGTGACCTGGGGAGAAAAAAGAGAGTCAAAGGGGGAGAGAGCAATCGAGCCAGTGATCACACTCCTAAGTAAAAATTACTGAAGATTAGATTCTTAAAGGTACAAAATTGATAGCAAATACCAAAAAGCAAAGATTAAAAATCTAGACTAGAGGTTAGACTCTCAAAAATACAGTATTAAAAAAACAAAACAAACTCACAAAAATTATAAACATATATGTGTGTGTGTGTGTGAAATTTGCTTTAAAATAGGGGGGTTTTGCAAGATAATAGTAGGTTATAAAAATGTAAATTAAAGAAGTAATAAAGAACTTAAAAATAATTTTTTAATTAAAAGATGATAATAGTAAAACATATCTAGGAATTTCTCTGGAGCTGTTGAGGGCAGTGTGGGGTCAGTTCAGTTTCAGATAGTTCCTTGTTCCAGTTTATACTTCTTCTCAAGGTCTATAGGCCCCTTCCAATGTAGTCAATGCTAACTACAGGGTTTTAATATGTTGCACCTGTCACTTCCAAAGCAGTTCCCTATTTTGGCTTCTTCTGTTTGCAAGTCTCTTCAGTGTCTAATTTCCACCCTGACACAAGGGGGCAAAGGTGGTTACTTATTTAGGCTCACTTGTTCAGTTGTTCTGTGGGAGGGAGGAACACTGTGAACAAATATCACTGGCATGTGTGGGGAGTGCTCATAGTGTCTGGGCCACATTGGGTTTGCCCCCACTCATGGGGTTCTTTCCTGGTCTACACTGCTCAGGCTTCAGGTTGCTCTGCAGGGAAACTGTTCAAAACAGGCCCTGGGTTGCATGCACTTCCCAGGTCTAAACTGCTCAGGTTCAGGTTCTCAGGTACTCCACAAGGGCACAGACTTGGATCGGTGTGCGTTTTGTGCCCATCCCAGGTCAGAGCAGCTCAGGTGACCAGGTGTTGGGCAGGTGCACTGTCCCAGGTGGTCTGTGCATCTTAGTCACCTCCCCAGTCCTAGTCGCTCAGTTTCCTGGGTCCACAGCAAGAGCACCATCTCAGGTGTGCTGTGTATCTCCTCTGGGTAGCTGATCTCTGGCTGCGACCATCCTGGCAGATGTCAACCGTCCAGAATCCCAGGAAGACTTGGTTAGCAACTGGGAGCCTGCTCACATTTTGGTGGAGGATGCCATCTCTGAGGACAAGATTGCCCCTCGCCTTCTGGCTCTGGCTGTCTCCCGCCTGCCTCTCTGCCTCCAGCATGGGGAGGGTCAGACTGCAGTTGGCTAGCTCTCCTCTGGTATTCGCTCAATCCTTTGTTCTGTGACCGGGCCAGGCTATGCCTTATGTTAGAGCTTTTCACAGGAAAGTTCTCTCTCTCTCTCTCTCTCTCTCTCTTTTCTCTACAGTATGGGTTATCCTACAGTATGGGTTGCTTTCTCACATTAACTCCCTCAGATTGTCTTCAGGGCATTCAGGCCTGGTCCTTACCCTAAGAATGCAACCCGTGCCTCCCTGTTCAACCCCCACTGCTAGTGGGAGTGAGCATCTGGGCTACTTCTCCTCTGAGAGTTGCAGTTAGGTGCATAATCTGTGGGTTTTTCTTTTCCCCTCCTGGTTATGTTGCCCTCTGAAATTCCAAAACTCCCCACAGACCCACTGGTGCGAGGGTTTCCTGGTGTTTGGAAACTTCTCCTCCTTCACAACTTCCTCCCTGGGACAGGTCTCTGTCCTTATCTCTTTTGTCTCTCTTTTTGTCTTTTATATTTTGTCCTACCTCCTTTCAATGAGAATGCGCTGCGTTTCTGGGTGCCTGGTGTCCTCCACCAGCATTCAGGAGTTGTTTTGTGGAATTTGCTCAGCATTCAAATGATCTTTTGATGATTTTGTGGGGAAGAAAGTGATCTCCCCATCCTATTCCTCCGCCATTTAGAACCACCCCAAAATCTGTACTTTGAAGGAAGTTCTCAACATCAATCTCCAGTGAAGAGACTGACAGTGTGATATGACAAAACCAACTCTACACAATGTAATCAGTCACATATGAGTCTTATTTATTCATCTTTTATCTCGAAATCAGTGCCTGTCTCTCACAACACTGTTATAACCTTTGAAATAAATAGATTCATGTCCCTACTCTTTGAAAGCTGTCATGTATTCTGTGAAGCTCACCTCACAAAGGACAGGAGACAGATCCTTTTACAAAGGTTGGGTGTGTGGAACAAGTCAAACAGTAGTTTTGGTCGGTGCTATCCCTAGTTCCTCCTGCATGGTCACTGTCAAACCCTTTAACAAGAAATATGTATCATTTGCCAACACAGTGCCAGGTATTGTGATGAGCACTGGCTCCCAACAGGACAAGAGAGATACATTACTTTTCTTTCTAGTATAACATATTATACATGCAAGAACAGGTGTGAGTATGATATGAAAGATGGTGTAGGGAGCTAGGGAGACACAAGGAAATTATATAGCAACACTAATACTTTGAAAATGAGGCCAAAGAGGGGTACAGAGAATCCAGGAGAGTACATTTACTGGAGATTCACATCAGGAACTCAGCTAAATGAAGCAGTATTTTCACAATATGCAAAACTTCTTTTCTATGAGACAGACATGACAGAGAAGGAACTGAGTTTATATTCTCAATTGAATGTCCCTGTTTTTAATAGCAAAGCAGTTTGTCTATCTCAATAAGAAGAAAGTAGGTTGCCATTTGTCTTCCCTCCAACCCAATAACCACTTCCTTTTCCTGTTCACCTCCATATTCTGGGTTATTTCAGCATTCTTTACTCCATGTCTCTGTGCAAACTGTTATGTTCCTTTAAGCCCTCAAGTGGTTTATTGCTGATAATCAATAAACTGACCAAGCAGATTCTACTAACCACCTGATGAAAGAATTACACATAAGTGCAGTCAACTGTCTCTTGCTTATTTGTCACATGAATCTTGACAACACATTTTTTTGCCTTTTATCTATATTCCACCACTTTACTTCTTGGGTCAAAAATACCAACTCATGTTTTGTTATACAAATTCTAGGAAAATATGAATACTTAAAACATGTACTACAAACAAGGGATCGCAGACTTTGGAGTCAAACTGCCCTCTGTTTATTCACCAGGAAATTTTCCAAGAAACTTCAAAGTTTAAACCTGAGAGTCACTCACAAGCATGATTTCCTCCCAAAGCTTGGCATGTCCTCTAGCAAGTTTGTGCACATAGTGTATAATTATAGCATATATTCTAAAAAATAATAGAAAGAAGTCCTTAAATATTATAAGCTCAAACACCAACAAGTATTGTAGGTACTTCTGCCACTTCCAGGAATCTTGGTAGCTGAATACAGGAATGAGTCACTGATTGTGTTGGTCAAAAAGTTTGTTCAGGATTTTCAGTAATATTTGACAGACAAACTTTTTGTCCAACACAATACACTGCCTCATTTTCTCATCGATAAAGTACAGAAAGGGACTTCTCTGGCAGTCCAGTGGTTAAGATATCAACTCCCAAAGTAAGGGGAGGCAGATTCCATCCCTGGTCAGGGAGCTAAGATCCCAGATGCCTGGCAGCCAGAAAACCAAAACATAACACAGGAGCAGTATTGTAACAAATTCAATAAAGACTTTTTTTTAATGGTCCACAGTAAAAAAATAAATAAATAAATAAATAAGAGGAGACAATAATTTTTAGATGATTAAAGGGGAAAACCTACAACCAAGAATACTCTACCCAGCAAGACTTTCATTCAGATTAGGCAGAGAAATAAAGATTGGCAGACAAGCAAAAACTAAGTGAATTCAGCACTGTCAAACTACCATACAAAAATTCTAAAGGAATTTCTCTAAGTAAGAGATGTTTTGAAGAGGCAACTAGATATAAGAAAATCACAAATGGAAAAGTTCACAAGTAAAGGCAAACATAAAGTAACTATAAGAAATCATCATACAAATATGATATCAAAACCAGCAATAATTATGAGGAGAGGAGAACACAAATGCAGGAAATGGAAATGCATTTGAAATTAAGAAACCAGCCATTTAAAATAACCTTATATATAGTGAATAGTGAAGTCACACAGTCATGTCCAACTCTTTGCGACCCCATGGACGGTAGCCTACCAGGCTTCTCCGTCAATGGGATTCCCCAGGCAAGAATACTGGAGTGGGTTACCATTTCCTTCTCCAGGGGATCTTCCCGACCCAGGGATCAAAGCCGGGTCTCCTGCATTGGAGGCAGACACTTTAACCTCTGAGCCACCAGGGAAGCCCCAGTACATATATAGATTGCTATATAAAAACTTCATGGCAGTGGGACTTCCCTGGTGGTCTAGTGGTCCAGAAGAATCCACCTTGCAATGCAGGGGACACCAGTTCCATCCCTGGTCAAGGAAGATCCCAGATGCCATGGAGCAACAAAACCCATGACCACAATTACTGAGGGCTTCCCTGGTGGCTCAACTGATAAAGAATCTTCCTACAATGCAAGAAATCTGGGTTTGATCCCAGGGTTGGGAAGATCCTCTGGAGAAGGAAATGGCAACCCACTCCAGTATTCTGGCCTGGAGAATCCCATGGACTGTACAGTCCATGGGTCACAAAGAGTCACACACGATTGAGCGATGTTCACACACACAACTACTGAACCTGTGTTCCAGAGCCCATGAGCCACAACTACTGAGCCTATATGCTGAAACTACCGAAGCTCTGGCCCATAGAGCCTGTGCTCTATGACAAAAAAAGCCACCACAAGTAGAAGCCTGCATATAGCAACAAAGACCAGACCTCACTCATCACAACTAATGAAAGCCCACCCGCAGCAATGAAGATCCACCACAGCCAAAGAATAAAATAAATACAATTTTTTAAAACCTCATGGGAATTGCAAATCAAAAGCAAAAAATAGACACACGGAAAAAAATAAAAAGCATCCAAACACAACATTAATCAAATCACAAGATAAGAGATCAAAAGATAAATGGAAGACTGACAAAAATAATTCCAAAGCAATTGAGAAAATGGCAATAGGAACATACATATCGATAATTATCTTAAATGTAAAGGGATAAAACTCTCCAACCAAAAGACATAGACTGGATAAATGGATATAAAAGTAAGACCTATATATATATATGTATATACTACATGTATACTACATGTATACATGAATGTGTATATACTACATGTATACATGTATATGTATATACATATATATATATAGTATAGTCTACAAGAGACCCACTTCAGACATAGGGGCACATACAGATTGAAAGTGAGGAGATGGAAAACGATATTCCATGAAAATGGAAATCAAGTAAAACGTGGAATAGTAATACTCATATCAGACATTATAGACATTAAAATAAAGACTATTACTAGAGACAAAGAAAAATAATTACTTGGTGGTCCAGTAGCTAAGATTCTGTGCTCCCAATGCAGGGGGCCTGGGTTTGATTCCTGATCAGGGAACTAGATCCCGCATGCCACAGCTGTTTGCATGCCACAACTGAGGATCCTGCATGCTGCAAATAAGATCTGGCACTGCCAAATAAATAGATAAATAATATTAAAAGACAAGGAAAGATAGTACAAATGATTAAGGGATCATCCAAGAAGAATACAGACTAATTGTAAATATATATGCACCCAACATAGGAGCCCCTCAGCATATAGGTAGATGCTAACAGTCATAAAAAGAGAAATCGACAGTAACACAATAAAAATGGAAGATTTTAACACCGACTTACACCAATGGAGATAATCATCCATATAGAAAATTAATAAAAAATCAGGCCTTAAATGATACATTAGCTCAAATAGACTTCAGTGATATTTATAGAGTACTCATCCAAAGGACAAAAGATGACGCTGTGAAAGTGCTGCACTCATTATGTTAGCAAATTTGGAAAACTCAGCAGCGGCCACAGGACTGGAAAAGGTCAGTTTTCATTCCAATCCCAAAGAAAGGCAACACCAAAGAATGCTCAAACTACTGCACAATTGCACTCATCTCACACGCTAGTAAAGTAATGCTCAAAATTCTCCAAGCCAGGCTTCAGCAATACATGAACTGTGAACTTCCAGGTGTTCAAGCTGGTTTCAGAAAAGGCAGAGGAACCAGAGATCAAATTGCCAACATCCACTGGATCATGGAAAAAACAAAAGAGTTCCAGAAAAACATCTATTTCTGCTTTATTGACTATGCCAAAGCCTTTGACTGTGTGGATCACAATAAACTGTGGAAAATTCTGAAAGAGATGGGAATACCAAACCACCTGACCTGCCTCTTGAGAAACCTATATGCAGGTCAGGAAGCAACAGTTAGAACCGGACATGGAACAACAGACTGGTTCCTAATAGGAAAAGGAGTACATCAAGGCTGTATATTGTCACCCTGCTTATTTAATTTATATGCAGAGTACATCATGAGAAATGCTGGGCTGGAAGAAGCACAAGCTGGAATCAAGATTGTCAGGAGAAATATCAATAACCTCAGATATGCAGATGACACCATCCTTATGGCAGAAAGTGAAGAAAAACTAAAGAGCCTCTTGATGAAAGTGAAAGAAGAGAGTGAAAATGTTGGCTTAAAGCTCAACATTCAGAAAACTAAGATCATGGCATCCAGTACCATCACTTCATGGGAAATAGATGGGGAAACAGTGGAAACAGTGGCTGACTTTATTTTTCTGGGCTGCAAAATCACTGCAGATGGTGATTGCAGCCATGAAATTAAAAGACGCTTACTCCTTGGAAGGAAAGTTAAGACCAACTTAGACAGCATATTAAAAAGCAGAGACATTACTTTGCCAACAAAAGTCCATCTAGTCAAGGCTATGGTTTTCCCAGGGGTCATGTATGGATGTGAGAGTTGGACTATAAGGAAAGCTGAGTGCTGAAGAATTGATGCTTTTGAACTGTGGTGTTGGAGAAGACTCTTGAGAGTCCCTTGGACTGCAAGGAGATCCAAGCAGTCCATCCTAAAGGAGATCAGTCCTGGGTGTTCATTGGAGGGACTGATGTTGAAGTTGAAACTCCAATACTTTGGCCACTTGATGCAAAGAGCTGACTCATTTGAAAAGACCCTGATGCTGGGAGAGATTGAGGGCAGGAGGAGAAGGGGACGACAGAGGATGAGATGGTTGGATGGCATCACCGACCCAATGGACATGGGTTTGGGTGGACTCCAGGAGTTGATGATGGACAGGGAGGCCTGGCATACTGCAGTTCATGGGGTCGAAAAGAGCCGGACACGACTGAGCGACTGAACTGAACTGAACTGAAAATCCAAAGGAAACAGAACACACTTTCTTCCAATGAGCACATGGAATATTCTCCAGGAAAGATCACATTTGACCACAAATCAAGCCTTGATAAATTTAACAAAGTTGAAAGCATATCAAGAATCTTTTCCAACTACAATGCTATGAGATTAGAAATCATATTACAGGGACAAAAAAAACTGAAAAAACACAAACACTAAAAGCTAAAACAAAATGTTATTAAGCAACCAGTGGATCAGTGAAAAAAATCAAAAAGGAAATTTAAAAAATACCTAGACAATTGACAATGAAAACATGATGATCCCAGAAATATGAAACATAGCAAAAGCAGTTCTAAGAGGGAAATTTATAGCAATGCACTCTAACCTCAAGAAACAGGAAAAATATCAAATAAACAACCTAAACTCACACCTAAACCAACTAGAGAAAGAAGAACAAACAAACCCCAAAGTTAGTGGAAGGAAAGAAATCATAAAGATCACAACAGAATTAAATGAATAGAAACAAAGAAAATAAAAGCAAAGATCCATGAACTAAAAGTGAGTTCTTTGAGAAAATAAACAAAATTGATTAATCTTTAGCAAGACTCCTCAAGAAAAAAAAGGGGTGGGGGAGGACTCAAACCAATAAAATAGAAGTTACAAGGGACACCACAGAAATACAACAGTATGGCAATGAAATGGACAACGTAGAAGAAACTGACAAATTCTTACAAAGGTACAGCTTTTCAAGAAAAACCAGGGAGAAACAGAATATATGAACAGAACAATTACTAGTACTGAAATTGAAACTGTGATTAATAATCCCCCAACAAACAAAAGTCCAGGAGAGATAACTTCACAGGTGAATTCTATCAAATATTTAGAGAAGAGTTAACACCTACCCTTTAGAAACTCTTCCAAAAAATTGTAGAGGAAGGGACTTACCTGGTGGTCTAGTGGTTCAGACTCTGTGCTTCCACTGCAGAGGGCTCGGGTTCCATCTCTGGTCGTGGAACTAAGATCCCACACGCCATACAGTGTACACACACACAAAAAAAAGCAATAAAAAATTATAGAGGAAAGAACACTCCCAAGCTCATACTATGATGCCACCATCCCTCAGATACCAAAACCAGACAAACATCAGTTCAGTTCAGTTCAGTTCAGTACCTCAGTCATGTCTGACTCTGCGACCCTATGAATCACAGCACGCCAGGCCTCCCTGTCCATCACCAACTCCCGGAGTTCACTCAAACTCATGTCCATTGAGTCGGTGATGCCATCCAGCCATCTCATCCTCTGTCGTCCCCTTCTCCTCCTGCCCCCAATCCCTCCCAGGATCAGAATATTTTCTAATGAGTCAACTCTTTGCATGAGGTGGCCAAAGTATTGGAGTTTCAGCTTTAGCACCATTCCTTCCAAAGAACACCCAGGGCTGATGTCCTTTAGAATGGACCGGTTGGATCCCCTCAGGCCAATATCACTGATGAACATAGATACAAAAATCTACAACAAAATAGTAGCAAACTGAATCCAACAACATATAAAAGGATCATACACTATGATCAAATGGGATTTATACAAGGTATGAAGAATTTTTCAACATCCACATATCAACCACTGTGATACACCACAACAACAAATTAAATTTTTCTTTTAAATCTCAAACAATGCAGAAAAGGCTTTTAATAAAATTCAACACAGGTTTATGATTAAAAACACTTCAGAAGATGGGCTTAGAGGGAAACTACCTCAACATAATGGGCTTCCTTGGAGGCTCAGTTGGTGAAGAATCCTCCTACAATGCAGGAGACACAGGTTTGATCCATTGGTCAGGAAGATCCCCTGGAAAATTAAATGGCTACCCACTCCAGTATTCTTTCCTGGAGATTTCCATGGACAGAGGAGCCTGGAAGGCTGCAGTCCATGGGGTCACAAAGAGTGAACATAACTTAGTGACTGAAAAACAACAAAAGGTTTTTCAGAGTTTTCTGTCTAAGGAGTAAGCATCTTTTAGTGTCATGGCTGCAGTCACTGTTCACAATGACTTTGGAGACCAAACTCAGAAAACTTGTCACTGCTTCCATTTTTTTCCCCTTCAGTTTGCATGAAGTGATTGAACCAGATGCCATGATCTTAGTTTTTTTTTTAAGTTGAGTTTCAATCCAGCTTTTACACTCTCCTCTTTTACCCTCACACTGTTCATGGGGTTCGCAAGGCAAGAATACAGAAGTGGTTTGCCATTCCCTTCTCCAGTGGACCACATTTTGTCAGAACTCTCCACGATGACCCATCCATCTTGGGTGGCCCTACACGACATGGCTCATAGTTTCATTGAGTTAGACAAATAGGAAAAGGAGTAAGTCAAAACCGTATATTGTCACCCTGCTTATTTAACTTACATGCAGAGAACATCATGAGAAATTCTGGGCTGGAGGAAGCTCAACCTGGAATCAAGACTGCCGGGAGGAATATCAATAACCTCAGATATGCAGGTGACACCACCCTTATGGCAGAAAGTGAAGAAGAACTAAAGAGTCTCTTGATGAAAGTGAAAGAGGAGAGTGAAAAAGTTGGCTTAAAGCTCAGCATTCAGAAAACTAAGATCATGGCATCTGGTCCCATCACTTCATGGCAAATAGATGGGGAAACAGTGGCAATAGTGGCTGACTTTATTTTGGGGGGCTCCAAAATCACTGCTGATGATGACTGCAGCCATGGAATTAAAAGACGCTTACTCCTTGGAAGAAAAATTATGATCAACCTAGATAGCATATTAAAAAGCAGAGACATTACTTTGCCAACAAAGTCCATCTAGTCAAAGCTATGGTTTTTCCAGGGGTCATGTATGGATGTGAGAGTTGGACTGTGAAGAAAGCTGAGCACCGAAGAATTGATGCTTTTGAACTGTGGTGTTGGAGAAGACTCTTGAGAGTCCCTTGGACTGCAGGGAGACCCAACCAGCCCGTCCTGAAGGAAATCAGTCCTGAATATTCATCAGGAGGACTCGTGCTGAAGCTGAAACTCCAATACTTTGGTCACCTGATGTGAAGAACTGACTCATTTGGAAAGACCCTGATGCTGGGAAAGATTGAAGTTGGGAGGAGAAGGGGACAACAGAGGATAAGACTGCTGGATGGCATCACCAACTCAATGTGCATGAGTTTGAGTAAACTCTGGGAGTTGGTGATGGACAAGGGGGCCTGGCATGCTGCAGTCCATGGGGCTGCAAAGAATCGGACAGGACTGAGCGACTGAAATGAACCGAACCGAACTTTTACCCTCATCAAGAAGCTCTTTAGTTCTTCTCCACTATCTGCCATTAGAGTGGCATCTGCAAATCTGATATTGATATATTGATATTTCTCCCAGCAGTAATGATTTCAGTTCATGATTAATCCAGACTGGCATTTCACATGATGTACTCTGCATATCAGTTAAATAAGCAGAGTGACAACATACACCCTAGTTGTTCCCCTTTCCCAACTTTGAACCAGTTAGAAATTGCACCACATGCCACTTTAACTAAAAGCAAAAGATTGTATTTTCTTGAGTAGTGTGTTGTTACAGAACAAACAATAAAAAAAAAAAATTTGTTTTCTGCTCTTTCCTAGAATAGTCCTTATGTCTCTCCAGTTCCGTTTTTTAGAAATGACTGAAGACTGTGTAGCTTACTCTAAGGTCATTCAGAGGTCATGTACATGACAAAGTCCTATGCTAGTTTCACAGAATCACAAAGGACAAACACATTCAGAAAGTAAATCTTTAAACAGATTTAATGTTCATCAGGTAGATATCTTTGGTAAATAATTTTCTCTATAACTTTGCTAAAAAGCAACCACCCCATGCTTTCAAAAGGACTAGGGAAACTGATTCCATTGCTCTGTTACAGTAGTGAGGTGGGTTAGACCCAGGCATGAGAAACTGGCATGAGGTCACATAGACTTAGCGTGAATTAAAGAAAACATTTTCTCCCTTTGAACTTCTCTCTGTAAAGTCATTTTGACTCCTCTTGAATATCACCTATTCATAATGGCCTTTGAGGAGCTTCTGGATAAAGTTGGTGGCCTGGGGAAATTCCAGATACTTCAGATGGCTTTAATTCTCCCTTCTCTCATGATAGTAGTCTGTCACTCACTGTTGGAGAACTTCACTGCAGCCGTTCCTGGTCATCGCTGCTGGGTCCACATCCTCGATAATGCCACTGTCTCCGATAATGACAATGGGATCCTCAGCCCTGATGTCCTCCTGAGACTCTCCATCCCAGTGGATTCAAACTTGAAACCAGAGAAGTGTCGTCGTTTCCTCCACCCCCAGTGGCAGCTTCTTCACCTGAATGGGACCTTCCCCAACATGACTGACCTGGACACGGAGCCCTGTGTGGACGGCTGGGTGTACGACCACAGCTTGTTCTCCTCCACCATCGTGACTGAGGTAAAGGCCCCATTTACTTCTTGTAAGTGTAGGTGTATGCTCGGTCATGTCCTGAACATACAGTCGCGTCCTGAGTCATATCCTGTTTGAAAGTAAAAGTTAATCATTCAGTCGTGTCCAACTCTTTGTGACCCCATGGACTGTAGCCCATCAGATTCCTCTGTCCATGGAATTCTCCAGGCAAGAATACTGGAGTGGATTGCCATTACCTTCGCCAAGGGATCTTCCCGAGCCAGGGATCGAACCCAGTGCTCCCTCATTGCAGACAGACTCTTTACCAACTGAGCCACCAAGGAGTGCTCCTATCCTGTTTAGAATAACATAAATTAAACAGGGTTCAAGTCTTCAGTCACTGAGTAGATAATGCAGCCAGCTTCCTTTCATACTTTTAGTAAGTAGTGATCGATTATCTTTTTAATTGCCAAGCACTTTATTCTTTTTAATTTATTTACTTTAATTGGAAGATAATTACTTTACAATATTGTGATGGTTTTTGCCATATATCTGTATGAATTGGCCATAGGTATACATGTGTCCCCTCCATTCTGAAGCCCCCTCCTATCTCCCTCTCCACCCTATCCCACCAGGTTGTCACAGAGCACTGGCTTTTCATGTCCTGTGTCATACATCAAACTCACACTGGTTATCTATTTTACATATGGTAATTTTAAAAACCCAGGAATAATCAAATGAGACTTAAATAAACTTAAAAGCTTTTGCACAAAGAAGGAAACTATAAGCAAGGTGAAAAGACAGCCCTCAGAATGGGAGAAAATAATAGCAAATGAAACAACTGACAAAGAATTAATCTCCAAAATACACAAGCAGTTCATGCCACTCAATACCAGAAAAACAAACAACCCAATCAAAGAGTGGGCAGAGGCTGAGAATAAGATCGCAGAGGAGTAGGTGGAAGTGGAGTACACCTCTCTCCACGGATACATCAGGAATACACCTTCAGACACAGAAGTGCACGCAGAATACCAGCTGAGAGCAGACAGGAGCACCTGACCAGTGGAAAAAAATATATAAAACCATGCAAAACTTGGTAGGATGAAGGAACTGGGGGGAAAATAGGAGTGTTAGTAGGACTGGACCTGCTCTTGGTGGGAGGGGGAACTGAAGCAAGGGTCCAGTCCCCACAATGGGACAATTGTCTGGTCAGAAGAGAAACATTTAATGCAAAAAGTGAAACAGCTGGTCTGTGGCAGCCTAAATGGAATGAGAATCAGACAGTCCTTGCCACAGCCATACATACTTCAGACAGGAACACTGGTCTTCTGGAAGGAAGGTGCAGCAGCTGGGAGCTGGAGTTTAGGGATTGTGGCGCAATCCCAGGGTGAGGGCTGCTATTGACTGTGGAGGGACAGTCTGAGGGGATGTGAGGGAGGAGATCGTAGTGGGAAATGCTGGTGGAGGAAAGCCCGGCAGCCATGGAAGCAAGGTGATACTGCTGAGTCACATGTAGGGGGTGAAGCCATCACCATAGCCTCTCTCTCCCCACACGCCAGCATCGGCAGCTGAACAATAGAGAGCCTAGCCCATCAAATGCCTGACGCACTGAACTAGAGTAGGACCCCATCCAGGGTGCTCTTTTCAGTGACTGATATGCCAAACTACAGAGTAGGACCCCAGCCAGGGGGACCCCTATATGTGCCTGACTCACTGAACAACAGAGAAGGACCCCAGGCAAGGGAGCCCTCTAAGTGCCTGAATAGGCAGAGCTATGGAGAAAGACTGCCCAAAGAGGCCTGATCACCAGCTACAAGAGGCTGGAATAAAGACTCTGATAGGGCCATAACTTCTGTAACAGAGGCAGTCCGTGTCCCTGCACACGTGGCACCAGCAGGGTCCCCACAAGCCAAGCAGCTGTGCCACCTTCATGCTCAGCTCTCACTGGGGCAGAGCTGCCACAGGCCAAAAAAGTCCTGCGTCTATGCATGCAAGGTCGCTTCTGTCGTGTCTGACTCTGCGACCTTGTAGACTGTGGCCTGCCAGGCTTCTCTGTCAGAGACGGGGTTCTTCAGGCAAGAATATTGGAGTGTATTAGCCAAAACTGGTTGCCATACCCTTCTAGAGCTCTATATTTCCTGCTGCCCTAACCACCAACCCCCTGAGTACCTGGTGCTGCCAGAATCCCTGCAACCCAAGCAGCTGCACCACCTCCACACCTGGCCCTCACAGGAGCAAACCCAAACCTTCCAGGAAGCCTCAGGAGCTAAACCCCAGTGGACAATCCACATGTAGAGGTGGAAATAACACCACAGTTGAAACCCAGGGACAGTGTGGCTAGGGAAAAAGACCCAAAACTTTCCCACCAGCTGTACAAGCTGCAGATTAAATCCGCATGATCAACTAAGCAGACTCCATGTCTATGGAATATGTAAAAGGTCATTGAGAGTTCCCACAAAAGAAAACGCACTAGTTCTGATAGCTCTGAACATTGGAGGCAAGAACATACAAGAGTAGGACCAGACTAGAATCTGAGCTGCCCCCACAGCAGGTCCAGAGATTAGCACATGTTGGAGGGCATCCTAGGGAGGTAAGGTGAACTGTGATTCCCAGTGAGGGAAACTGACAGCAGTGACTCAAGAAAAACATTTACTATTCTTACTTTTTTTTTTTTACTTGTTCTGTAGATTCTTTTGGATTTTTTTTTCTTTTCTTCCCCTCTGTTGTAGTTGTCGATTTTTTCAGCACTAAGAAATCCAATTAAGCTTTTCAGCTTTTATTATTGTTGTCATAAACCTCTGCCTCTACATTGGGCTTTTGCAGTTCTGTGTTTTCCTCTTTTCTTTTTTCTTTTCTCTTTTTTTTTTTTTTAATTCTTACATGTGTTCCCAAACATGAAACCCCCTCCCACCTCCCTCCCCATAACATCTCTGTGGGTCATCCCCATGCACCAGCCCCAAGCATGCTGTATCCTGCGTCAGACATAGACTGGTGATTCAATTCTTACATGATAGTATACATGATAGAATGCCATTCTCCCAAATCATCCCACCCTCTCCCTCTCCCTCTGAGTCCAAAAGTCCGTTATACACAGCTGTGTCTTTTTTCCTGTCTTGCATACAGGGTCGTCATTGCCATCTTTCTAAATTCCATATATATGTGTTAGTATACTGTATTGGTGTTTTTCTTTCTGGCTTACTTCACTCTGTATAATCGGCTCCAGTTTCATCCATCTCATCAGAACTGATTCAAATGAATTCTTTTTAATGGCTGAGTAATACTCCATTGTGTACATGTACCAAAACTTTCTTATCCATTCATCTGCTGATGGACATCTAGGTTGTTTCCATGTCCTGGCTATTATAAACAGTGCTGCAATGAACATTGGGGCACATGTGTCTCTTTCAGTTCTGGTTTCCTCGGTGTGTATGCCCAGCAGTGGGATTGCTGGGTCATAAGGTAGTTCTATTTGCAATTTTTTAAGGAATCTCCACACTGTTCTCCATAGTGGCTGTACTAGTTTGCATTCCCACCAACAGTGTAGGAGGGTTCCCTTTTCTCCACACCCTCTCCAGCATTTATTGCTTGCAGATTTTTGGATCGCAGCCATTCTGACTGGTGTGAAGTGGTACCTCATTGTGGTTTTGATTTGCATTTCTCTGATAATGAGTGATGTTGAGCATCTTTTCATGTGTTTGTTAGTCATCCGTATGTCTTCTTTGGAGAAATGTCTATTTAGTTCTTTGGCCCATTTTTTGATTGGGTCGTTTATTTTTCTGGAAGTGAGCTGCATAAGTTGCTTGTATATTTTTGAGATTAGTTGTTTGTCAGTTGCTTCATTTGCTATTATTTTCTCCCATTCAGAAGGCTGTCTTTTCACCTTGCGTATATTTTCCTTTGTTGTGCAGAAGCTTTTAATTTTAATTAGATCCCATTTGTTTATTTTTGCTTTTATTTCCAGAATTCTGGGAGGTGGATCATAGAGGATCCTGCTGTGATTTATGTCTGAGAGTGTTTTGCCTATGTTCTCCTCTAGGAGTTTTATAGTTTCTGGTCTTACATTTAGATCTTTAATCCATTTTGAGTTTATTTTTGTGTGCGGTGTTATAAAGTGATCTAGTTTCATTCTTTTACAAGTGGTTGACCAGTTTTCCCAGCACCACTTGTTAAAGAGATTGTCTTTACTCCATTGTATATTCTTGCCTCCTTTGTCAAAGATAAGGTGTCCATATGTGTGTGGATTTATCTCTGGGCTTTCTATTTTGTTCCATTGATCTATATGTCTGTCTTTGTGCCAGTACCATACTGTTTTGATGACTGTGGCTTTGTAGTAGAGCCTGAAGTCAGGCAAGTTGATTCCTCCAGTTCCATTCTTCTTTCTCAAGATTGCTTTGGCTATTCGAGGTTTTTTGTATTTCCATACAAATCTTGAAATTATTTGTTCTAGTTCTGTGAAAAATATGGCTGGTAGCTTGATAGGGATTGCGTTGAATTTGTAAATTGCTTTGGGTAGTATACTCATTTTCACTATATTGATTCTTCCGACCCATGAACATGGTATATTTCTCCATCTATTAGTGTCCTCTTTGATTTCTTTCATCAGTGTTTTATAGTTTTCTATATATAGGTCTTTAGTTTCTTTGGGTAGATATATTCCTAAGTATTTTATTCTTTTTGTTGCAATGGTGAATGGAATTGTTTCCTTAATTTCTTTTTCTACTTTCTCATTATTAGTGTATAGGAATGCAAGGGATTTCTGTGTGTTGATTTTATATCCTGCAACTTTACTATATTCATTGATGAGCTCTAGTAATTTTCTGGTGGAGTCTTTAGGGTTTTCCATGTAGAGGATCATGGTTGACTAGACGGACCTTAGTTGGCAAAGTAATGTCTCTGCTTTTGAATATGCTATCTAGGTTGGTCATAACTTTTCTTCCAAGGAGTAAGCGTCTTTTAATTTCATGGTTGCAACCACCATCTGCAGTGATTTTGGAGCCCAAACAATAAAGTCTGCCATAAGACTCAACAATCACACTACTTGTCATATACTCTGAGGAAACCGGTATTGAAAAAGGCACTTTATTTTTCAATAAAAAATAGTGTAGTGAAAAAACAAACTAGGAAAGAATTTTAGTATCACAAAGCTTTAAATTGTGTGAAGGTGTACAGTTAGAAAAGATATAATATGTAAAAACTACCCTTGGTAGAATGTTTTTGCCTTACTTGCAAATTGAAAATACGTGTATTAATTTTTTAATTTCCATGTCCTGGCTACTTGTCAAAAAATGATATCAGAGTGCATTTGACCCTAAATGTAATCCAGGCATCATAAATTTTTTTAATGTATTTAGTATGTCCAAAATCACTGCAGACAGTGACTGCAGACATGAAATTAAAAGACGCTTGCTCCTTGGAAGAAAAGCTATGACAAATCAAGACAACATGTTAAAGAGTGATACATCACTTGCTGACGAAGGTCCATATAGTCAAAGCTATGATTTTTTCAGTAGTCATGTATGGATGTGGGCATTGGATCATCAAGAAGTCCATGCCCAAGAATTGATGCTTTCAAATTTTGACACTAAATAAGACTCTGGAGAGTTCTTTGGACTGAAGGAAATCAAACCAGTCAATCCTAATGGAAATCAACCCTGAATACACATTGGAAGGACTGACGCTGAACCTGAAGCTCCAGTACTTTGGCCACCTGAGGGAAGATCTGATACACTGGGAAAGACCTTGATGTTGGGAAAGATTGAACTCAAAAGCAGAAGGCAGTGGCAGAGGATGAAATAGTTAGATAGCATCACTGACTCAATGGACATGAATTTGAGCAAACTCCCAGAGATAGTGTAAGACAGAGGAGCCTGGTATGCTGCAGTCCATGGGATCACAAAAAGTCACACTTCACTGAGCAACTGAACAGCAAAACAAAAGACAGAAACATTGATGTATGCAGTGTTAAGTGAATATGAAGATTGGCCCTTATATAACCTACAGGATTTAGCTGAGGATCTGAAAAAGTCATGCCTAATCCCAAAGAAAGGCAATGCCAAAGAATACTCAAACTACTGCACAATTGCACTCATCTCACATGCTATTAAATAATGCTCAAAATCCTCCAAGCCAGGCTTGAGCAATACGTGAACCGTGAACTTCCAGGTCTTCAAGCTGGTTTTAGAAAAGGCAGAGGGAACCTGAGATCAAACTGCCAACATCCACTGGGTCATTGAAAAAACAAAAGAGTTCCAGAAAAACATCTATTTCTGCTTTATTGACTATGCCAATGCCTTTGACTGTGTGGATCACAGTAAACTGTAGAAAATTCTGTAAGAGATGGGAATACCAGACCACCTGACCTGCCTCTTGAGAAACCTATATGCAGGTCAGGAAGCAACAGTTAGAACTGGACATGGAACAACAGACTGGTTCCAAAGAGGAAAAGGAGTACGTCAAGGCTGTATATTGTCACCCTGCTTATTTAACTTACATGCAGAGTACATCATGAGAAATGCTGGGCTGGAAGAAGCACAAGCTGGAATCAAGATTGTCAGGAGAAATATCAATAACCTCAGATATGCAGATGACACCACTCTTATGGCAGAAAGTGAAGAGGAGCTAAAAAGCCTCCTGATGAAAGTGAAAGAGGAGAGTGAAAAAGTTGGCTTAAGGCTCAACATTCAGAAACCTAAGATCATGGCATCTGATCCCATCACTTCATGGGAAATAGATGGGAAACAGTGGAAACAGTGTCAAACTTGATTTTTGGGGGGGCTCCAAAATCACTGCAGATGGTGATTGCAGCCATGAAATTAAGACGCTTGCTCCTTGGAAGGAAAGTTATGACCAACCTAGATAGCATATTCAAAAGCAGAGATATTACTTTGCCAACAAAGGTCTGTCTAGTTAAGGCTATGGTTTTTCCTATGGTCATGTATGGATGTGAGAGTTGGACTGTCAAGAAAGCTGAGTGCCAAAGAATTGATGCTTTTGAACTGTGATGTTGGAGAAGACTCTTGAGCATCCCTTGGACTGCAAGGAGATCCAAGCAGTCCATCCTAAAGGAGATCAATCCTTGGGGTTCATTGGAAGGACTGATGCTAAAGCTGAAACTCCAATACTTTGGCCACCTCATGGGAAGAGTTGACTCATTGGAAAAGACTCTGAAAAGACTCTGATGCTGGGAGGGATTGGGGGCAGGAGGAGAAGGGGACGACAGAGGATGAGATGGCTGGACAGCATCACTGACTCAATGGACATGAGTTTGAGTGAACTCCGGGAGTTGGTGATGGACAGGGAGGCCTGGCGGGCTGCGATCCATGAAGTCACAAAGAGTCAGACTCGACTGAGCAACTGAACTGAACTGAACTGAAGCTGTGACTGGAATGATATGGAGAAGTAAAAGTTGTGAAGGAAACCAGAGAGTAGTTCATTAAAGGGCTATTAGAGTGAGCAAATATTTAAGGATGTAACATACTGTGAAGCTCCTCTGTGCTGATTTCTTTCTCTTCCAGTGGGACCTCGTATGTGATCAACAGTCACAGAAACCATTGATTCAATCCCTAGTCATGGTTGGAACACTGGTGGGGGGCCTCATCTATGGCCATCTCTCAGACAGGTGAGTATCTCCACATCACTGCTGCCCCTCCTCTGTGGTGTGTTCACAGTTTATGATTACTTGTTTCATAAGGAAATGTTTCTTTAGTTCCAGGATACAATTTATGCTGTTGTGGGTTGCCTTGGTTTCTAGGGAGCTATGGATGGAAATTCAGGATTAGACTCATTGTAATGAATGCAATTTGTTGCCACAGGTCTCTCTGTTTTAACACAGAAATAACCTTTCCATAAGATTAAGGGCAGGGGGCATTTCAGAACAATTTTTAGAGGCAAGTTACCATGAAATTAGAGAGACCTCATAAAGATGAGAAGGAGTTGCCAATGAGAAAAGAGAAGGTGTTTTCAAGATAGGTGATTCAGCCTGTTTGAAGAAACAGAGTAGCCCTTTGCCGTGAAGTCTGTGTGTCCCTCACAGATCAGTGAGCTAAATGCTTGCAGGTTCCTACCTTGGTCCTCATGTCATGGTCTTGTGTGTGTGTGTGTGCACGCGTGCATGCGCGTGTGTGTGTTCAGTCACTCAGTGAGTCCAACTCTTTATGACCCTACGGACTGCATCCCTCCAGGCTCCTCTGTCCACAGTATTTTCCAGGCAAGAATACTGGACTTGGTTGCCATTTGCTCCTCCAGGAGATCTTCCCGACCCAGGAATCAAGCATGTCTCCTGCATTCCTGCATTGGCAGGCAGATTCTTTACCACGGAGCCACCTAGGAAGCCCATATCATGGTTACCTTACTGTAATCAGTGCTCTATAAAACTTCTGTGTTTCTGGGATGGTACTGAAGTTGGAGTATAAATTATTGTGTCTATAATCTGGTTGTGTGATTATGTTAAAAGAAAAAAGAAAAAGCCTACTTACAGGTAATATTTGCCACCATACAAGGCAATTAACTAATCCGTAGACCTCATGTGTCACAATATGTGGTGTGAGAAGTTTGGGTTATCCTGTACCTGACAGTAGTCATTCATAACGTACATTCTTAAAGCAATAGGACAAATATGGCAGCTACACATTTAAGTCTCCTATAGGGAAAATGGGAGGCTTAGAGTAAGTATCCCTTGTCATTTGTAAACCTGATATAATTTAATCTTATAGCTGAAAATTGTTGACTCTGACTGTATCACCTCAGTGTAATTAGTCAAAGATTTCTGGACCAGAGTGCTCATTTGCACCAGCCTACTGACTGAGCCTTTTATGACTATTCAGAATAAAATGCTGGTTGAGAGTTTAGATGGACATAGAGTCATAGATGTCTAGGTTTGTGTGTCTGTGTGAGTTATGATAGGAGCTGAGAGTGGAAAATTAGGTGAAGAGATAACTTTGTAGCTAACCTAAGGATTTTAAACTGACATAGGTAAAAAGTTTATGAGCACTGGCATCACAAGCAGAAATAGGTAAGGGAGACTATGTCAAAACAAATCTGCTGCATAGCGAAAGAAATGATTGACAAAATAAAAAGGAAATATGTAGAATGAGAGAAAAATATTTGAAAGCCATGTATCAGATAAAGAGTTAATATCCAAAATGTACTGGGAATTACTACAACCAATAGAAAAAGAAAAAAACATAAATAATCTGTTGCTAAAAATGGGCAAAGAAGCTCAGTAGATAGTTCTTCAAAAAAAGACAAAGAAGTAGTCAACAGGTATATGAAGAGATACTTAACATCACTGATCATCAGTTCAGTTCAGTCGCTCAGTTGTGTCCAACTTTTTGCTACCCAGTGGACTGCAGCACACCAGGCTTCCCTGTCCATCATCAACTCCCAAAGCTTGCTCACACTGATGTCCATCGAGTCAGTGATGCCATCCAACCATCTCATCCTCTGTCATCCCCTTCACCTGCCTTCAATCTTTCCCAGCATCAGAGTCTTTTACAATGAGTCAGTTCTTCACAGCAGGTGGCCTTCCAATGAATATTCAGGACTGATTGCCTTTATTTTTTTTTTAATTTTAAAATCTTTAATTCTTACATGCGTTCCCAAACATGAACCCCCCTCCCACCTCCCTCCCCATAGCATCTCAGTAGTATCGTCTGGTTTGATCTCCTTGCAGTCCAAGGGACTCTCAAGAGTTCTCCAACACCACCGTTTAAAAGTATCAATTCTTCAGCACTCAGCTTTCTTTATAGTCCAACTCTCACGTCCATACACAACTACTGGAAGAACCATAGCTTTCACTAAATGGGCATTTGTCGGCAAAGTAATGTCTCTGCTTTTTAATGTGCTGTCTAGGTTGGTCATAGCTTTTCTTCCAAGGAGCAAGCGTCTTTTAATTTCATGGCTGCAGTCACCATCTGCAGTGATTTTGAAGCCCAGAAAAATAAAGTCTGTCACTGTTTTTGTGGTTTGCCCATCTACTTGCCATGAAGTGATGGGACTGGATGCCATGGTCTTGGTTTTTTGAATGTTGAGTTTTAAGCCAGCTTTTTCACTCTCCTCTTTCACTTTAATCAAGAAGCTCTCTAGTTCATCTTTGCTTTCTACCATAAGGGTGGTGTCACCTGCGTATCTGAGGTTATTGATATTTCTCCCGGCAATCTTGATTCCAGCTTGTGCTTCTTCCAGCCTGGCATTTTGCATGATGTACTCTGCACATAAGTTAAATACACAGGGTGACAATATACAGCCTTTTCCCAATTTAGAACCAGTCCTTTGTTCCATGTCTGGTTCTAACTGTTGCTTCCTGACCTGCATATAGGTTTCTCAAGAGGCAGGTCAGGTGGTCTGGTATTCCCATCTCTTTAAGAATTTTCCACAATTTCTAGTGATCCACACAGTCAAAGGGTTTGACATAATCAATAAAGCAGAAGTAAATGTTTTTCTGGAACTCTCTTGCTTTTTCTATGATCCAATGGATGTTGGCAATTTGATCTCTGGTTCCTCTTCTTCTGCCAAATCCAGCTTGAACATCTGGAAGTTCACAGTTCATGTACTGTTGAAACCTAGCTTCGAAAAGTTTGATCATTACTTTGCTAGCAAAATCAAAACAACAATGAGATACAGCCTCACACCATTTGGATGGACATTGTATCCAAAATACTGCTGTCAATCCCAGAGTCAAAGAACTTTTTCCTCATGCTTTTTCCCAGGAGTTTACTGTTTCAGGGTAATGTTTAAGTCATTAATCCATCTTAAATGAATTTTTGAATGGTATGAATAGGGATCAAAGTTCGTCTTTCTGCATGTGATTACCCAGTTTCTCAATATCATTATTGAAAAAATATTACTGGCTCCTTTATCAAATGTCATATCTGAAGAATTAATTTCTGGAATCATGATAAGAGCATTATTATATGTGTCCATCTTTATGCCAGTACCATAATCTTTTTATTACTGTAGCTTTACACTATACTTTGAAATCAAAAGTGTGATGCTTCTAAGCTTGTATCTTCTTTGTCATAATTGCTTTGGCTATTTGGGAACATGTATGATTTCACATAAATTTTAGAATAGCTTCTGCTATTTCTGTGAAAAATACCATTGGAATTTTTTTCATTGCAATCTTTTGGCAAGCCTGGGAAGTAAATACCACTTGTACCAGCAGTTTACAATGTCTGATAAGTTAATTAGCCCAGGGCATTTTAATTAGTAAGCTGCAGAGTCTGAACTCAAACCCCAAGACTTTTTATTTAGTAAACTTTATTTCTTAGAGTAGTTTTAGGTTCATAGCAAAATTGAACAGAAAGTACAGAGATTTCTCATATACACTTGATGCTGATAATGGGGAAGATTACCATTGGAATTTTGATAGAGATTGCACTGAATCTATAGATGGCTTTGAGTAGTATAGACATTTCAGTTCAGTTCAGTTCAGTCGCTCAGTCATGTCCGACTGTTTGCGACCCCATGAATCGCAGCACGCCAGGCCTCCCTGTCCATCACCATCTCCTGGAGCTCACTCAGACTCACGTCCACCATGTACATGGGTTATCTTTCCATTTATTTGTGTCTTCTTCAAGTTCTTTCATCAAAGTCTTGCTGTAGTGTCTATGTATTTCATCTCCTTCATGAAATTGACACTTATTTTATAATTTAGATGCTATAGTAAGTGGAATTGCTACCTTTTAAATTTTCAGACATTGCATTCTTGGTGTATAGAAATGCATTTAACTTCATATGTTGAGTTTTGTATCTTGCAGTTTACTGAATTTGTAGATTGGTTCTAGCAAATTGTTTGGTTGAATCTTTAGGATTTTCTATTAATATATACAAGTTCATATTATCTGTAGCAAAGAAAAAAAAATTCTTCCTTTCCAGTATGGTTACATTTTTCTTCTTTATCTTGCCTGCTATCTCTAACTAGCACTTCCAGAATTGTGTTGATAGAACTAGTGTGAGCGGGCACTTTTTCTTCCCTGAACTTAAAGGAAAATCTTTCAAACTGTCTTTGCTGAGTATGATGTTCTCTGAAGGGTTGTCTATATCACATTTATTGTGTAGAGTTATATTCCTTCTATACCACCTAATTGAGTATTTTTTATCATGAAAGGGTATTGTATTATGTCAAAAGGCTTTTTCATCTTTTGAGATCATCATTTGATATACCCAAACTATCCCTTCCCCCCTGACAACTATAAGTTTGTTCTTTAAGTCTGTGAGTCTGTTTCTGATTTGTAAATAAGTTCATTTCTATCATTTCTTTTTAGATTCTGCATATAAGGAATGTCATATGACAGTTCTCCTCCTCTGTCTGACATTTTATTCAATATTTCAATCTGTAGATCCATCCATGTTGCTGCGAATGCCATCATTTCATTCCATTTTATGGCAGAATTATATTCCATTGTAGATATGTACTGCATCTTCTTTATCCTTTCATTCATCAATGAACAATTAGATTGCTTTCATGCCCTGGCTATTGCAAACAGAGTTGCAATGAACATTGGGATGCATGTATCTTAAGGCCCTCTTTTCTCGATGCCTGATGAAACAGACAATTCACTTTTCCTTATTTGTTTTGCACCTTCTTTTCCCTTCATTCTCCATCTTAGGTGATTCTTTCCTCTGAGATATTTATAAAACAGCCTCTGGCTGAATTATGGTGCCCTTATATTCTGTTCTAGAAAAGTATATTGCTTTAGGCCAATGAAATCAGATTCAACAAAGAGTGACTCTTACCTAACCCTTCAACAACTTTCATGCATGATTCCACTGATCTTTTGCATCAGTTTAGCCTTGCCTGTGTGGTCCTCGAGACCCAAGTACACTTTTGGCTCTCTTATGTTTCAGACACTTAAGAGGCTATACACCAGATTAAACACATGCTAATACATGACTGCTTACAAAAGTGTTACAATTTCCAACACCATGGTTTCTTCTGTGAGGTTATTTTTATTTTTGGCCATGCCACATGGCTTGCAGGATGTTAGCTCCTGGATCAGGAGCAGAACCCATGCCTTCAGCAGTGAAAGCATGGAGTCCTAACCACTGGAACACCATGGAAGAAAGTCAAAAAGAGAAAAACAAATATCATAAATTAACACATATATGGAATTTAGAAAAATGGTAGAGATGAACCTATTTGCAAAGCAGAAATAAAGACACAGATGCAGTTTCTTTTATATGGTGTCAGAGGCATCTGGTGGTTGTATGATGAAGTTTTTGTATTATTAGCATATAGTCAAAGATTGTTGCTTTATGGAGATTTGCATTGTTGATTTAGCTCTTGTTTACTCAAGCTTTCAGGTACATGATTCTCTTGTTAAAGTTATAGAGTATGTTTTTGTTTTCTTAATTTATTACCATAAATTATCATTACTCACATCACCTAAGCTGACTGTCTGATTTGTAGGTTTGGGCGAAAGCTGATTCTCAGGTGCTGTTTACTCCAACTTGCCATCTCTGGGACCTGTACAACCTTCGCTCCCAACATCTTCATTTACTGCTTACTACGCTTCTTGTCGGGCTGTTCCATTGCAGTCATAATAACAAACAACTGTTTTCTAAGTAAGTCAACAATTCTGATCTAATCTATCTTCTTAGCCTTGAATTTGAGCTTGAAATTTCACACTTATTTGACATGATAACACTGTTTTAATATCTTTCAGTTATAGAGTGGACAAGATCCCAGTCGAAAGGCATGGTATTAACATTGATATACTGTGCCCTTAGTATTGGACAGATGATGCTGGGAGGACTGGCTTTTGTCTTTCGAGAGTGGCGCACCCTGCAGCTGGTGGTGTCTGTACCTTTCTTTGCTTTCTTTCTCTCCTCAAGGTATGAAGTGCTCTCTCTGTCTTAAGGAAATCTGGGATAAAATGCACATTGAATTGGGATATATTGATTTTCTTATTCCCCAACACATTCTTATTGTTTGGACCTGAAATCCATGTCTGTTACCTGCTCATTCTGGGCAATTTGAGTTTTGAGAAACATAACATGGAGTAACAATAATCTTCCTGCCTGTGACTTATAGGTATTTTCTGCCATCTGGTTCCTAAGTCTTTCCCAATATAAAGGTCATAGAGCTATTCCAATATTATTTTCCTTAATATAAAATACAGACTCAATTTTTTATATATAAAAAAGATATACCTTTAATTCTATTTTGGCTATGGAATGAATCAGGTCACAGAAAAGCTTTCAGTGATTTGTTCTTTGCAGATGAAATTGGATGAAAAAGATGCAGCAAACTTATTCACAGAGCTGTTTCACAAAATAGCAACAAGATTTTCCACTAGCTAAATTTGCACACAGATTAGATGATTTACATTATGAATTCAGCACTCCTTCTTCCTTTAAATAACTTTAATAAATAATTATTAATGGATAACTTCATTCCCACACTAAAACCAATCTAGGGAAAATCAGATTTAGGAGAACACAAGGAGATGACTACAGGTTTTATAGAACGAGATGAGTTCAGAGAGAGAGGACAGTATAATCCATGTCAGACTCATCTATTAAGTCATTCTATATTTGTAACAACACTACAAGGAAGCTAGCACTACTGTACCCATGTTATTAATGAGAAAACTGAGGCAGATGTAAATAAGCAATTAGTTATTAATTGGTATTAGTAATTGGATAATTAGTTATCAACATAACTAGTAGTAGCAGGAGTAATTGTAGTCATTGTTAGGCTTTAAGCTGACATTATGGGGGCTTCTTTTTTAAAGGAATAGATACTGTAAATATATATCATGTGCAAAAAGTTGTTTGTCCCATGCCGAGGTGGAAGAAAACTATCATGTGAGGGACTCTCAAGATTAAGCTTGTCAAGCTTCTTGTAAATTCTCCTAGTGAGTAAGCAAAGAGGCAATTTGACTCCAAAGTCTGTGTTCCTTACTGGTAGTACAACTTTCAAGTGCACTGTCATGGAGAGGTTAGTCTCATATTCTCCTAGTATTTGTATAATAGATCTGGAGTATCTCACATTCCCTGGTGGCTCAGATGGTAAAGAAACTGCCTACAATGCAGGAGACTTGGGTTCAATCCCTGGGTCAGGAAGATCAGCTGGAGAAGGGAATAGCAACCCACTCCAGTATTCTTGCCTGGAGAATCCCATGAACAGAGGATCCTGGCGAGCTACAGTCAGTGGGGTCACAAAGAGTGGTACACGGCTGAGCAGCTAACACTAACTAACTGATCCAACAAGTAAAGTGGTAGATTTTAGATGAAAAGCAAAACGCAACTATTATCAGTTGACATGTGACAAATAATCAATGGCCTCTCAGGTGGTGCTAGTGGTAAAAATTCTGCCTGCCAATGCAGAAGATGATGCAAGAGATGTGGGTTCGATACCTGGGATAGGAAGATCCCCTAGAGAAGGAAATGGCAACCCACTCCGGTTTTCTTATCAGGAAAATCCCATGAACAGAGGAGCCTGGCAGGCTACAGTCCTTGGTGTCTCAAGGAGTCAGACAGGACTGAGCGACTGAGCACAGCTGACTGCACTTGCTTGCTCATCTTTCATCAGGTGGCTGGTGGAATCTTCTCGATGGCTGATTATCACCAACAAACCAGATGAGGGCTTAAAGGAACTTAAAATGGTTGCACACAGAAATGGAATGAAGAATGTTGAAGAAACCCTGAACTTGGAGGTGAGTGGGAAAGGGAAAGGAAGATGATTACTTGGTTGAAGGGAAATCATAAACTGACCTGCCTTCTCCTTCTTGAGATAGACAAGCTGCTTTCCTAACAAGGACAGCTAGTTGAGAATGGAAATTCCCTCGACTTTCATGGGCATCTAATAGAAAAGAAGCTTTGAGCACTGTGCAGCTACTTCTTTCTTTTTTAAACTTTTTTATTTTGTGCTGGACTATTGCTGATTAACAATGTTGTGATAGATTCAGGTGAACAGCGATGGGGATTCTGGGATACATATAAGAGTATCCTTTAGCTCACTTCCTCTGAATCTAAAACTTTTCTACTCTTGAGTCACCCTACCTCCATCTATGGCCTCTTCTTCAAAATCACATTTTAACATTTAATTTCCTGGAGTCTCCCTTAACTCCCTACATCTTCCTTCACTGCATGTTCACATGTGATTGTATGTACAATATGATATACTAGAAAGAAAGAGAACACATGCCTCTTGTCCTCTCGTGTGCCAGCGCACATCACAATTCCTGGCACTATGTTAGCAAATGATACATGTTTGTTGTTGTTGAAGGGTTTGAGAGCGACCATGCAGGAGGAGCTGGAGACAGCACAGACTAGAACAACTATATTTGACTTGTTCCGCACACCCAACCTGCGAAAAAGGATCTACCTCCTGTCCTTTGTGAGGTAGGCTACTCACGGTGCATGTGAGAAGAAACATGAATCTATTTATTTCAAATCTTATAACAGTATCGTGGGAGAAAGGGCATACTTGCATTTTTGAAATTAATTTATTTTAATTGAAGGCCAATTACTTTACAATATTGTAGTGGTTTTTGCCATACATTGACATGAATCAGCCATGGGTGTACATGTGTCCCCCATCCTGAACCCGGCTCCCACATTCCTCCCCATCCCATCCCTCAGGGTCATCCCAGTGCACTGGCCCTGAGCACCCTGTCTCATGCATTGAACCTGGACTGGTGATCTATTTTGCATATGGTAATATACATATTTGCATTTAAAGGATGAGGAAAACAGGCCAAGTAAGACTCATGTGGAACTGATTTACAATGACAGTTCAGTCATATCACACTGCCAGTCTCTTCACCAGAGATTGAGGTTGAGAACTTCCCTCACAGTACAGATTTTGGCACTTAATTTTCTTCATTTATTCTTTGAATTTTAATTGAAGCAAATCTGGCACACTGTAATGTGAAGAGATCACAAATAAATACAGATCAATGAATATTTCAGTGTCTAATAATGTAACCAACATACACATCAAGATAGAACAATCCTAGTTCCCCAGGAGTTCTGCTCATGTAACCCATATAACCACCACCACCTCCATCACTACCCCACTCTCATCTCCTCCTCACTGCCCTCCACTGTGCACTGTTCCAATCTCCATCACTAAAGATGAGTGGTGACTGATCTTAACCTTCACATAATAAATGACAAAACGGTTCTGTGACAGGTCTCCTTTCTTCAGGCTCATTCATGAAGATTCACCCATTCTGTTGCTTGTACCAGTAAACAGTTCTCCCCGGTGTTTTATTTTCCATTACATGAATACACGGCAATGTCTGTATGTACTTCAAACTTGATGGACTTTATTTGTTTCCGTTTTGGATACAGCTTGTGTGCTAGCAAATCTTGTTCATTATTTCTTGAGGAGATGTAACTACCTACTTTGATAGAGTCAGGAGGAGAAACTTTAAATACAGTTCTGAATTTTTGAAGACTTACACACACATCAGCCACTGGAAAATACATACCCACTGCCAATCTTAACCTTGGAGAAGGAAATGGCAACCCACTCCAGTACTCTTGCCTGGAGAATCCCAGGGACGGGGGAGCCTGGTAGGCTGCCGTCTATGGGGTCACACAGAGTCGAACACGACTGAAGCGACTTAGCAGCCAATCTTAAGAAGTAACTACTAAGCTGAACAGTTTACTTCTTTCCAGATATATTCCAGTAGATGTCTGCATTTAAATGCATTGTGCTTTTCAACATTTCTTTACTCACTAGGAAACACAGATTTATGTTCCGGAATCCCACACAATCAGAATGGAAGAAAAAAGTATAGATAATGATCAAGAAAGACCTTGCTTAAAATTGCTGTGATCTGTGGTGTTTCTTGTTGTAAGTTCTAAGTGTAGCTCTCTCTGGTTGTAGTAGATCTTTAAAGTGGACTCAGGTCTAGATGCTTTCTGTGTAAAATGTAGATCCCCAGTGGCAATATTTTATTACATTTCTGATGGTACAGTTGGTGCACGTTTGCTTTCTGAATTCTTCCATTTTCCCTTGGTGCTAAGAAATCAGATAAAACGTTTAAATTCCCCAGAATTCTGTTAGACCCCAGGACACTGCTCCCAGGTCAAGGAGACACTGGTAGTCTCTTTGCAACTTCAATCATAGTTGAGAAAAAGGGAATTCTTCCCAGTACTGGTGTTGGGGGACGAGAAGGAGGACTCACAGAATTCATACATACATAGGTACATTTATACAGACAACCCACAAAAAGAAATCCTTCTCCAATTTATAAATTTTAATCATTCTGTATTCAATTCCTCTAAATCATTCACTTTGGTGGACTGGGCCAGATTATGTATTCCTGTCATTGTCAACTCTATGCTTAGGGACTCAGAAAAAAAAAAATGACAAGAGGGAGTGTCACTTTCATATACAGACACATAATCTTTTATTGTATCTTTATCACATTAAAATTAAGTATTACAGAGATCAGACTGGGCCTTTATTCTTTAACTTTGACCATTGTCTGCCTGGATCAACATAATCATCAATGACAGCAATGGGCTCTAATCTATGGCTTGTGTCTTCTTTTGTTCGCTACAGATTTGCAAGCACACTACCCTTTTTTGGCATTATCGTCAATCTACAGCACTTTGGAAGCAATATTTTCCTGTTCCAGGTAATCTTTGGAGCTCTCACTATCTCAGTCCGATGTCTTGCACTTTACCCACTGAACAATGTGGGCCGTCGACCAACTGAGATGTTGTTCCTGTTCCTGGTGGGACTTTCCATTTTGATCAACATGTTTGTGCCTCAAGGTGAGAGAAGATTGGAATTTGGGGAAAGGAAGTGTCTTTTTTAAACCACCATGGATTGTGTTGGGTCATACTGTCTGGAGCCAGCAGTAAAGAATGGTCTCAATTAAAGGGAAAGAAAAAAACAAAACAAAACTAATCACCTCCACACCTTGGGGCCTTTTAAGGTAGATCAGACAGCATTCTGTCTATGGAACGTATTTCTCCCAGTGCAGTGCCCTATCAGAGACTGTGACCCCAAACCCTGGGGCTGAAACTCTTGCCTTCAGAGACAGCCCACACTCTGTCTATGGAGCAGGTGGTGGTTTAGTTGTTACATCATGTCTGACTCTTGCAACACTATGTTGTGGCCCATAAGGCTCCCCTGCCTCTGTCCATGGAAATTTCCAGGCAAGAATACTGGAGTGGGTTGCCATTTCCTTCTCCAGGGGATTTTCCCGACCCAGGGATAGAACAAGGCTCTCCTGTATTGTAGGTGGATTCTTTACCAACTGAGGCACCAGGGAAGGCCAATTAAAGGCTAAGTCCTACCCAAACCAATCAAAGAGTTTATGAGAAATTCTAATAAGATTTTAGAAAAAGAACCAGAGATCAGCAAGTGGCAGTTCAGACATCTATTTATCATCATTACATAGTGAATGTTGTCTGTAAACTGGTACCATTAGTCCTGACAGTTCCTCTGGGATAGGACTTGTTCAGTTGCCATTCACACTTTTAATAGCAAGGATGGAGGGGTGAGATCTTGTAATTATATCCCAGGTGAAAACATAGTATGGTCACTCCCTCTGTTTTGGCTCAGTACCAGATATGATGGGGCTACCCTGGTAGTTCAGCTGGTAAAGAATCCACCTGCAATGCAGGAGACTCTGGTTTGATCCATGGGTCAGGAAGATCCCCCAGAGGAGGGCATGGCAACCCACTCCAGTCTTCTTCCCAGGAAAATCCCAGGGACAGAGGAGCCCGTTGATCTACCGTCCATAGGGTTGCAAAGAGTCGGACAAAACTGAAGCAACTGAGCATGCATGCACCTGGTAGTTCTATTTTTAATTCATTACAGAACCTCTATACAGTTCTCTATAGTGGTTGTATCAATTTATATTCCCATCAACGGTGCAAGAGGATTTCCTTTTCTCCACACACCCTCCAGCATTTATTGCTTATAGATTTTTTTGTTGATGGTCATTATGACTGGTGTGAGGTGATACTCCACCATGGTGTTGATTTGCATTTCTCTAATAATGAGCAATGTTGAGCATCTTTTCATGTGTTTGTTGGCCATCTCTATGTTTATGTCTTCTTTGGAGAAATATCTATTTAGGTCTTCCACTTGTTTTTTATTGGGTTGTTTGAGTTTCTTTTATATTGAGCTGCGTGAGCTGCTTGTATATTTTGGAGATTAATCCCTTGTTAGTTGCTTCATTCGCAATTATTTTCTCAGATTCTGAAAGTTGTCTTTTCATCTTGTCTGTGGTTTCCTTTGCTGTGCAAAAGCTTTTAAGTTTAATTAGGTCCCATTTGTTTGTTTTCATTTTTAGTTTCATTATTCTACGAGGTGCAGCTAGGGGATCTTGCTGCCATTTATGTCAAAGAGTGTTCTGCCTATGTTTTCCTCTAAGAGTTTTATAGTGTCTGGCCTTACAGTTAGGACTTTTATCCATTTTGAGTTTATTTTTTTTAATGGAGTTAGGAAATGTTTACATTCCATTCTTTTTCATGTAGCTGTCAAGGTTTCCCAGCACCACATATTGAAGAGGTTGTCTTTTCTCCATTATATCTTCTTTTCTCCTTTGTCAAAGTTTAGGTAACCATAGGTTCATGAGTTTATGTCTGGACTTCCTATCCTACCCAAACCAATCTACAGATTCAATACAATTCCCATTAAATTGCCAATGGCATTTTCAAAAAACTAGAACAAAAAAATTTGTATGGAACCCCAAAGAACTCCCAATAGCCAAAGCAACCTGGAGTAAGAAAAATGGAGCTCAAGGAATCAGGATCCCTGAATTAATACTACACTACAAAGCTATGGTAAACAACACAGTATGGTATAGGCACAAAATAGAAATATAAATCACTGGAACAGGATAGAAAGCCCCGAGGTAAATCTACAATATATTTCAAAAATACAAACAGCCTATAGAGTTTTTTTTACTGACTAAATTTTGTGGGTGTTGATTCCTTCAGCCCAGATTTTTTAATCTCACTGATTTTCTCATCTCCAGATATGCAGACCCTGCGTGTGATTTTGGCAAGTGTGGGAATCGGCTGTGTTGCTGCCTCTCACACCTGTTTTTCTGTCCACCAAAGTGAACTCCTACCCACTATTGTCAGGTATGAGTTTATGAATACTCTGCCAGGGCCCATAAGAGAACTTTCCCAGCTAATTGCTGCTTATTCAAGGGAATAAACATAATAAGATCTATTAATTATAAAGCAATTAGTATTTGTAATTGTGCTTTAAAAATAATTATAACCAAAATTACTGCAAATGCTGACTTTGTGCCATGTACCAACCTAAGCATTACTTCTATGCATCCTCTCTTAACTTTTTAGAAGATTTGTCAGACTAGTCACAATATGTAACACTCTGTTTAAAGAGTAATTCATATTGACCTTGACAAAGACATCTAGCAAATCACAGAGCAAATGACAAAAGCAAGACGTTTTCATCAAGCTCATGATTTAATATTTGTGGAGTTTTCTGATTCAAAATAAAGTCAAAATAATAGATCATAAATTAAAGTCCAGAATTTAAGTGGATTATTATATATTGTCATTTACCCTTCAGAGCAAAAGCTGCAGGATTAGATTTGTTGGCTAATAGGTGTGCAGCAGCACTGGCTCCCCTACTGATGACCCTAGTGGTGTATCTACCCACCCTGCCCTGGATCATCTATGGAATGTGTCCCATCATTGCTGCTCCTGTTCTCCTTCTCCTACCTGAAACTAGAAATCTGCCTCTGCCTGACACCATCCAGGATGTGGAGAATAAGTGAGTAAACCTTCGAACCATCCCCTGGGAGGGACTGTGTGCTTTGGATCTGTGGGTTAGAAAGGCAACACACCGCATGGGTCCCTCAGATCACTGGGGAGGCTGAGCCTTGCCAGGGATACTCCCATCTCGGGCCATTGCCTTCATAAGTGGCAAGGTCATTTCCATTCACTGTGAGTTTCAATCTAGACTGCAGAGATCCCTTCTGCCCTGTTCTCTTTGGTAGTTTTAGTGCTGAAGAGAAGATATTAGCTCCACTAATATCTTAGGGCACATCTTACCTGCCCTCATGAGAGACATACATTTCTGATCATGTTTCATGGTCTTCAGAAGTCTCTCTTTGAAAAGATACTAGAGAGAGAAATCTTATATTGGTGCCTATAAGACTAGACAATTTTGCTGTGATAAATAATGGAAATATTGAGGATAAAGAAAATAAGAAACTGGCAAAAAAAAATTTGTAAATAAGAAAAATGCTCAGTCACTCAGTCATTTCCGACTCTTTGCAACCCCATGGACTGTAGCCCACCAGACTCCTCTGTCCATGGAATTTTTCACACAGGAATACTGTGATGGGTTGCCATTTCCTTCTCCAGGAGATCTTCCTGACCCAGGGAATGAACTCCAAATTCTTGTGTCTTTTGCATTGGCAGGTGGATTCTTTACCACTGCCCCACCTAGGAATATCATTACTGACCTACAGCTTCCATAATGGAGTGACTCAAACTGAGCTCCTTAAACAACAGAAATTTATTGTCTCACAATTATATAGGCTGGAAGTCTGAGCTGTAGTTGTTGGCAGGGCCATGTCCCCACTATAGGCTCTAGGGAAGGGTCTGTTCCAGGTCTCTCTTACATTTCAATTTGCTTGTGGCAGCATAACTCCAATTTTCACATGGCATCTCCCTGCACACCTCTGTGTCCTGATGTTCCCTTTGTGTAAAGACACCAGTCTTATTGGATTAGGGGCCCATCCTAGCCCAGTATGACTTCATCTTAATTCATTTTATCTACAACTTCCCTGTTTCCAAATATGGCAATCTTACAATTGAGGTACTAAGAGTTATAACTTGAACACATGAATTTTAAGAGACATGATTCAACCCATAACAAATGAGGAACTTCTTAAGGATTTTCAGTTCACCTCTTGCCTTTCTTCCATCACTGGCCAGACCTCTAGAGAGACCAAATGATAGTAGCAACTTTCTAGGATCTCCACAGTCAGCAGAGCCTATTCCAGCATGAGTGTCAATCCCATGGATTTTATTGAATTAAAAAAGATGATGGAGAGGATCAATTTGTACTTATGTATGGAGGGTACACAAACCTATTTTCACATTTTCTTTTTTAAAGGTTGTTTTTCATTTACTTATTGGTTGGTTAACTGGTTGTTTCTTGTTTTTCCAGCAAAAAATTCTCAAGAACAGTAAATGAAAAAGATTTCTACATAAAAGTGACAAAGTTTTAAGGAGTTATTGGTGAAGAAAAGAAAAATACAAAGAACAAACATGAATTTTCCTTTTTATTCACCAACTGGCAAGAAAATATACTGGAAGATGTATATCATTTACAATCATTATATTAATTTGCACTTTATCATATACTTTGTTGGAACATGTAATTTCATGAGCAGTTCAATTTTGGGGGAAGTAGTTTAAAAAATTTTGAATTTATCAATAAATTATTAATAGACAAGATGATTCAGATTCAGAAACAAAGAAACACCATGGAATTAAGATCTGACTGGTTGACATATGGAACAACATATGGTGAACCCTAAAAAAATTTACAAAAATCAGAACACTGTATCATATGCAAATGGACATTGAAAGAAATCCAGAAACAGATACCCAATATGTGTATGCTTAACATAATACATTTGACATCATAAATATCCTTCAAAAGAAAGCTTATGTAATCTTTGAATATCTTGTGTGTGAGAGCTCAGTCATGCCTGACTCTTTGCGATCCCATGGACTATAGCCCACCAGGCTCCTCTGTCCATGGACTTTTCCAGGAGAAAATACTGGAGCAGGTTGCCATTTCTTTCTCCAGGGACCTTCCTGACCCAGGGATTGAACCCACATCTCTTACATCTCCTGTATTCGCAGGCTGGTTCCTTACCACTAGTGCCACCTGGGAAGCAATCTTTGAAAATACAATCATTGAAATGATAATAGTGACTTTTTTAATGGTGGGATTTAAATGACTATTACTTTCTCTTTGGATTTTCTCTTTTCATATTTTCAATAATTAGCATATATAATTTTAGTATTTTAAGACATCAAAATTGAAGTATAAGCAACTTCAAAATGTGTATGCATTTAATAAAATCACTACAAATTAAAAACGACACTCCCAATCTCTCAATTTATCCCTCCCCTTCTTTCCCCCAGTAACCATAAGACTGGTTTCTACATCTGCGACTCAATTTCTGTTTTGTAAATAAGTTCATATACACACTGTGCTGTGCTGTACTTAGTTACTCAGTTGTGTCCAACTAGATGACCCCATGGACTGTAGCCACCCAGGCTCCTCTGTCCATGAGATTCTGCATGTAAGAATGCTGGAGTGGGTGGCCTATCCCTTCTCCAGTGGAGCTTCCTGACCCAGGAATCGAACTGGGGTCTCCTGCATTGCAGGTGGACTCTTTACCAACTGAGCTATCAGGGGAGCCCCTTGTCATGTATATGTAACATATAAAGGACTTGACTTGTTCCTGTGGATACAGAGATTTGATAAGGCAAAAAGCATAAAATCAGAACTCTCATGTAGGCCACAGTGCAACTTGGGTGTCACATTTTAATTTTCTACAAGTCTGTGATTATAACTTGGTGGCTCAAGTCTCTCCAGTTTGGAAGGATTCCAGAATTATGTTGCATGTATATTCTCAAAATCTCTCCACTGTGGTATCTTTATACAAAGCCAAAATTATGAGTTTCAGATGAAAGGGTGGGTTGACCTCTTGCATCTCAACCCCAACACAGGGAAGAATCTCTCTTTTCTCAAATAGTGATTGAAGTAGCTGGAAAGAGACATCTGTGTCACCTTGACCTAGGAGCACAGTTTCCTAGAATCTAACACAATTCTGGGAAACTTAAACTTCAATTTTGATTTCTTAGGACCAAGAGAAAGTGTAAGGATATGGGAAAGCAAACTTGCACCATCAGAAATGGAATCAAAGCTTTCCACTGGGTGGTCTACATTTTACCCAGAAATCATCTAAGGGACAGAGGTCCACTTTAATGATCTACTATACCCAGAGAGAGCTACACTTAGATATTGCAACAGAAGAAACACCACAGATAGAGCAATTGCAAGCAAGGCCACTCTTGAACATTATCTCTGCTTTTTCCTTGCACTTTGTCTATGATTCAGAAACATAAGTCTCTGTCTGAGTGAATACTGAAAAGGTGAAAAAGCATAATGCAATTAAATGCAAATGGGGTCTACTAGGATATGCTCTCATTTCAGTCAATCAGTCAAGTCTGACTATTTGGGACCCCGTGGACTGCAGCAGGCCAGGCCTCCCTGTCCATCACCAACCCTGGAGTTTACTCAAACTCATGTCCATCGAGTCAGTGATGTCATCCAACCATCTTACCCTCTGTTGTCCCCTTCTCCTCCTGCCTTCAATCTTCCCCAGTACCAGGGTCTTTTTAAATGAGTTAGTTCTTTGCATCAGGTAACCAAAGTATTGGAGTTTCAGCTTCAGCACCAGTCCTTCCAATGAATATTTAGGACTGATTTCCTTTAGGATGGACTGGTTGGATCTTCTTGCAGTCCAAGGGACTCTCAAGAGTCTTCTCTAACACCACAGTTCAAAAGCATCAATTCTTTGGCACTCAGCTTTCTTTATAGTCCAACTCTCACGTCCAACATGAGTACTGGAAAAACCATAGCTTTGACTAGATGGACCTTTGTCAGCAAAGTAATGTCCCTGCTTTTTAATATGCTGTCTAGGTTCGTTATAGCCTTTCTTCCAAGAAGCAAGTGTCTTTTAATTTCATGGCTGCAGATGACTGCAGTCACCATCTGCAGTGATTTCGGAGCCCCAAAAAATAAAGTCTGTCATTGTTTCCATTGTTTCCCCATCTGTTTGTCATAAAGTGATGGGACTGGATGCCATGATCTTAGTGTTTTGAATGTTGAGTTTCAAGCCAAGCTTTTCACTCTCCTCTTTCACTTTCATCAAGAGGTTCTTTAGTTCTTCTTCACTTTCTGCCAGAAGGGTGGTGTCATCTGCATATCTAAGGTTATTGATATTTCTCCCAGCAATCTTGATTCCAGCTTTTGCTTCATTCAGTCTGGCATTTTGCATGATGTACCCTGCATGAAAGTTAAATAAGCAGGGTGACAATATACAGCCTTGATGTACTCCTTTCCCAATTTGGAACCAGTTTGTTGTTCCATGTCCAGTTCTAACTGTTGCTTCCTGACCTGCATACAGATTTCTCAGGAAGCAGGTCAGGTGGTCTGGTATTCCCATCTTTTTCAGAATTTTCCACAGTTTGTGTGATCCACACAGTCAAAGGCTTTGGAACAGTCAATAAAGCAGAAGTACATGTTTTTCTGGAACTCTCTTGCTTTTTCAATGATCCAACGGATGTTGGCAATTTAATCTCTGGTTCCTCTTCCTCTGCTAAATCCAGCTTGAACATCTGGAAGTTCACGGTTCACGTATTGCTGAAGCCTGGCTTGGAGAATTTCGAACATTATTTTGCTAGCATGTGAGATGAATGCAATTGTGTGGTAGTTTGAGCATTCTTTTGCATTGCCTTTCTTTGGAATTGGAATGAAAACTGACCTTTTCCAGTCCTGTGGCCACTGCTGAGTTTTCCAAATTTGCTGACATATTGAGTGCAGCACTTTCACAGCATCATCTTTCAGGATTTGAAATAGCTCAACTGGAATTCCATCACCTCCACTAGCTTTGCTTGTAGTGATGCTTTCTAAGACCCACTTGACTTCACATTCCAGGATGTTTGGCTCTAGGTGAGTGATCACACCATCGTGATTATCTTGGTCGTGAAGATCTTTTCTGTACAGTTCTTCTGTGTATTCTTGCCACCTCTTCTTAATATCTTCTGCTTCTGTTAGGTCCATACCATTTCTCTCTTTTATTGTGCCCATCTTTTCATGAAATGTTCCCTTGGTATCTCTAGTTTTCTTGAAGAGATCTCTAGTCTTTCCCATCCTATTTTTTGCCTCTATTTCTTTGCATTGATCACTGAGAAAGGCTTTCTTATCTCTCCTTTCTATTCTTTGGAACTCTACATTAAAATGGATTTATCTTTCCTTTTCTCCTTTGCCTTTCACTTCTCTTCTTTTCCCAGCTATTTGTAAGGCCTCCTCAGACAGCCATTTTGCCTTTTTGCATTTCTTTCGGGTGGTGGGGGGGGGGGGGGGGGATGGATTTGATCACTGCCTCCTGTACAGTGCCATGAACCTCTGTCCATAGTTCTTCAGGTGCTCTGTCTATCAGATCTAATTCTTATAATCTATTTCTCACTTCCACTGTATAATCATAAGGGATTTGATTTAGGTCATACCTGAATGGTCTAGTGGTTTTCCCTACTTTCTTCAATTTAAGTCTGAATTTTGCAATAAGAAGTTCATGGTCTGAACTCCTTAAGTTTCCATTAGTATTCATCATATTCATCTTACGTTCCCATATGTATTCATCTTATGAAAACTAAATCACTAGCAAGGAGAACATCTTACTGCTACATCAACAGAATAGATGGATCTTCATGAATGAGCATGAGGAAAGGAGATTGTCGCAGAATCTTCTTACCATTTACATTATATGGATGTTAAGATCAGACTAAACTGTGATACAGTGATGGAGATCAGGACAGTACACAGGACATGACACTGAGGAAAAAATGAAAGTGAGGCTGTGGTGGTGGTGGTTTTTACTGTGATACAGGATATAAATGAGAGGATCTTCTGAGGGTTTCAGATTTTTCTGTCTTGATCTGGACCTTGGTTACATTTTAATTATTGAAGTAGTCATTGACATGTACATAATCTCTATCTATTCCTGACTTCATGCATGAGATTTGCTTCAACTAAAATTCAAAGAAAAATGAAGAATATTAAATGACAAAATCTGTACTGTGAGGGAAGTTCTCTACATCAGTCTCCAGTGAAGATACTGACAGTGTGATATGAATAAGGAATTCTACACAATGTAATCAGTTCCGTGTGAGTCTTATATGGTGTGTTTTCCTCACCTTTTATCTCCAAATCAATGTCTTCTTCTCACAACACTGTTATGAACTTTGAAATAAATAGATTAGATACATGTCCCCACTCTTTGAATGTTGTCATGTACTGTATGAAGCTCACCTCACAAAGGACAGGGGCAAATCCTCTTACATAGGTTGGGTGTGCAGAACAAGTCAAATAGGGTTGTTTTCATCTGTGCTGCTTCCAGTTCCTCCTCTTCTCAAACACTTCAACAAAAAACACATATTCTTTGACAACATAGTGCCAGGTTTTGTGATGAGCACTGGCAGACAATACACAAGAGAGATGTGTTCCCTTTCTTTCTCTATAACATACTATACATGCAATCACAAGTGTGGAGGTGATATGAAGGCTAGTGTAGGGAGCTAAGGGAGTCACCAGGAATTTATATAGCCACACTGGTATTTTGAAGATGAGAACAAAGAGGGGTGCAGGGCATCCCAGAGAGCACATATACTGGAGATTCGCATCAGGAAATGAGCTAAATGAAGCAATGGTTGCACAATGGGCAAAACTTCTCTTCTATGAGCTAGGCATGACAGAGAAGGGAACTGAGCTTATATTCTCAACTAACTTCTCTTGTTATGAATAAAAAAGCAGTTTGTCTGTCTCAGTAAGGAGAAGGGAGGTTTCATTTTGTCTACCTTCCAATCCAGTAACCGCCTTCACTTTCCTCCTCTCTTCTGTGGTCAGGGTTGCTTCACCATTCATTATTCCACGTCTGTATGCAGCTTTTTAAGTTCATTGTTAGCAAGGTAATGCTCAAAATCCTTCAAGCTGGGCTTCAACAGTACCTGCCTGAAGGACTTCCAGATGTACAAGTGGGATTTAGAAAAGGCAGAGGAACCAGAGATCAAATTACCAACATCCATTGTATCATAGAAAAAAAAAAAACAAAAAACAGGGAATTCCAGAAAAACATCTACTTGTGCTTCATTGACTATGCTAAAGCCTTTGACTGTGTGGATCACAACAAACTGTGGAAAATTCTTAACAAGATGAAAATACCAGACCACCTTACCTGCCTCCTGAGAAACCTGTATGCAGGTCAAGAAGCAACAGTTAGAAATGGAAATGAAACAACAGACTGGTTTGAAGTTGGGAAAGGAGTACATCAAGGCTGTATACTGTCACCCTGTTTATTTAAATTACATGAGAAGTGCAGCAGGCAAAATGCCAGGCTGGAAGAATCACAAGTTGAAATCAAGATTGCCAGAAGAAATATCAACAACCTCATATATGCAGAAGGTACCACTCTAGTAACAGAAAGTGAGGAACTAAAAGTCTAAAGAACTAACAGTCAGGAACTAAAGAATCTCTTGATGAGGATGAAAGAAGAGAATGAAAAAGCTGGCTTAAAACTCAACATTCAAAAACTGAGATCATGGCATCCAGTCCCATCACTTCATGCAAAGAGATGGGGAGAAAGTGGAAACAATGAGATTTAACTTTCTTGGGCTCCAAAAGCACTACAAATGATCACTGCAACCATGAAATTAAAAGATGATTGCTCCTAGGAAGAAAAGCATTGACAAACCTAGACAGTGTTTTAAAAGGCAAAGACATCATTTTGCCAAAAAATATCTGTATTGTCAAAGCTGTGATATTTCCAGCAGTCATGTACAGATGTGAGAGCTTGACAATAAAGAAGGCTGGGGGGGGGGGGGGCGGGTAGTGAAGTCTCTCAGTCATGTCTGACTCTTTGCGACCCCATGGACTGTAGCCTACCAGGGTCCTCCATCCATGGGATTCTCCAGGCAAGAATACTGGAGTGGGTTGCCATTTCCTTCTCCATGAGCCCTGAAGAATTGATGTTTTCAAAGTGTGGTGCTGTGGAAGACTCTTGAGAGTCCCTTGGGCTGAAAGGAGAACAAACTAGTCAATCCTAAAGGAAATCAAATCTGAATATTCACTGGAAGGGACTGATGCTGAAGCTCCATACTTTGGCCTCCTGATGCAAATGCTGCCTCATTGGAAAAATGATGCTGACGAAGATTGGAAAAATGATGAGATATATTGGGTTAGCCAAAAAAAACTGTTTTTCTGTAAGATGTTACTGAAAACTCTGAACAAACTTTTTGACTAACCCAGTAAATAAGTGACTCATTTGTGTAGTCAGTTACCAATAACACTGGTAGTGGAATGGTAAGTAGCAGGTGTATGCTGAATAAGATTGAAGGCAAAAAGAGAATGGGGCGGCAGATGATGAGATGGTTGTATGGCATCACCAACTCAATGAACATGAGTTTGAGCAAACTCCAAGAATACTGAAGCACAGAGAAGTCTGTCATGCTACAGTTCATGGGATTGCAAAGAGTTAGACACAAGTTAGCAACTGAACATCAACAACAAAGTACTCATGAGGTTTGTTGATGATAATCAGCCACCAAGCAGATTCTACCAGCCACCTGATGAATGATGGGCACACAAGTTCAGCCAGTTGTCTCCCCATTATTTGTCACATTATTATTGATAACAGATGCTTTTTGCCTTCCATCTAAAATCCACCACTTCACTTGTTGGGTCAAAAATAGAAATTCATGTTCTGTTAAACAAATTCTAGGAAAGTATGAGCTCCTAAATATTATAAATATATAATAATATATTTCATAAATAAATATTAACTCAAATATGAGTTTCTTTGTACTACATACAAAGGATCACAGACTTTGGAGTCAAACTGCCCCTTTGTTTATTTACCAGGGGATTTTTAAAGAAACTTTAAAGTTTAAACTTAGAGTCACTCACAAGCATGACTTCCTCCCAAAGTTTGGCGTGTGATCTAGAAATTTTGTGCACATAGTGTATTTTCATAACACATGTTCTTAAAAAAAGAAGAAGCCCTTAAATTATGTAAGCTCCAACACCAACAAGTATTGTAAGTACACCTGCTACTTACTACTCCACTACCAGTGTTATTGGTAACTGACTACACAAATGAGTCACTTATTTACTGGGTTAGTCAAAAAGTTTGTTCAGAGTTTTCAGTAACATCTTACAGAAAAACCAATTTTTTTGGCTAATCCAATATATCTCACTCAGTTCTCTCATCAATAAAGTAAGGAAAGGAACTTTCCTGGCAGTCCAGTGGTAAAGACTTTTCCTCCAAATGTAGAAAGTGTGGATTCAACCTCTGGTTGGGGAACTAAGATCCCACATGCCTGTCAGCCAAAAAACCAAAACAAACAGAAGCAATACTGTAGCAAATTCAGTAAAATCTTTTTTAAAATGGTTCACATTTTTAAAACTTTATAAAAAAGAGTGGCACAATATATTTTAAATGATTAAAAGGGAAAATCTACAACAAAGATACTCTACCCAGCAAGACTCTCATTCAGATTGGACAGAGAAATCAAAAGCTTCACAGGCAAGCAAAAACTTAGAGAATTCAGCACCATCAAATGAGTCATACAAAAATGCTAACAGAACTTCTGTAGGTAAGAGAGGCAGAAAAGAGGCCACAACTGTATACAAGAAAATCTAAATGGGAAACCACACAGGTAAAGGCAAATATAAAGTAATTGTAAGATATCATCCACACACAAATATGATATCAAAACCGGTAATAATTATTAGAAGAGAAGAACACAGCTGCAGGAAATGGGAACTACATTTGAAATTAAGAAAACAGCAACTTAAAAGAAACTTGTACATATATATAAAACTAATAAAAAATCCAACATATGGAGGCTGAACAACACGCTGCTGAATAACCAAAAAATTACAGAAGAAATCAAAATATGCATAGAAACGAATGAAAATGAAAACAAAACAACCCCAAACCTGTGGGGCACTGTAAAAGCAGTGCTAAGGGGAAGGTTCCTAGAATACAGGCATACCTCAAGAAACAAGAAAAAAGTCAAATAAATAACCTAACTCTACATCTAAAGCAACTAGAAAAGGAAGAAATTATGAACACCAGGGTTAGCAGAAGGAAAGAAATCTTAAAAATTAGGGCAGAAATAAATGCAAAAGAAACAAGAGACCATAGCAAAAATCAACAAAGCCAAAAGCTGGTTCTTTGACAGGATAAATAAAATTGACAAACCATTAGCCAGACTCATCAAGAAACAAAGGGAGAAAAATCAAATCAATAAAATTAGAAATGAAAATGGAGAGATCACAACAGACAACACAGAAATACAAAGAGACTACTATCAGCAATTATATGCCAATAAAATGGACAACTTGGAAGAAATGGAAAATTCTTAGAAAAGTACAACTTTCCAAAACTGAGCCAGGAAGAAATAAAAAATCTTAACAGACCCATCACAAGCACATAAATTGAAACTGTAATCAGAAGTCTTCCAGCAAACAAAAGCCCAGGTCCAGACAGCTTCACAGCTGAATTCTACCAAAAATTTAGAGAAGAGCTAACACCTGTCCTACTCAAACTCTTCCAGAAAATTGCAGAGGAAGGTAAACTTCTAAACTCATTCTATGAGACCACCATCAGCCTAATACCAAAACCTGACAAAGATGCCACAAAAAAATAAAACTACAGGCCAATATCACTGATGAACATAGATGCAAAAATCCTTAACAAAATTCTAGCAATCAGAATCCAACAACACATTAAAAAGATCATACATCATGACCAAGTGGGCTTTATCCCAGGAATGCAAGGATTCTTCAATATCTGCAAATCAATCAGTGTAATACACCACATTAACAAATTGAAAAATAAAAGACAGGATTATCTCAATAGATGCAGAGAAAGCCTTTGACAAAATTCAACATCCATTTATGATAAAAACTCTCCAGAAAGCAGGAATAGAAGGAACATACCTCAACATAATAAAAGCTATATATGATAAACACACAGCAAACATTATCCTCAATGGTGAAAAATTGAAAGCATTTCCCCTAAAGTCAGGAACAAGACAAGGGTGCCCACTTTCACCACTACTATTCAACATAGTTTTGGAAGTTTTGGCCACAGCAGTCAGAGCAGAAAAAATAAAAAATAAAAGGAATCCAAATTGGAAAAGAAGAAGTAAAACTCTCACTGTTTGCAGATGGCATGATCCTGTACACAGAAAACCCTAAAAACTCCACCAGAAAATTACTAGAGCTAATCAATGAATATAGTAAAGTTGCAGGATATAAAATTAACACACAGAAATCCCTTGCATTCCTATACACTAATAATGAGAAAATAGAAAGAGAAATTAAGGAAACAATTTCATTTACCATTGTAATGAAAAGAATAAAATACTTAGGAATATATCTACCTAAAGAAACTAAAGACCTATATTTAGAAAACTATAAAACACTGGTGAAAGAAATCAAAGACGACACTAATAGATGGAGAAATATACCATGTTCATGGATTGGAAGAATCAATATAGTGAAAATGAGTATACTACGCAAAGCAACCTATAGATTCAATGCAATCCCTATCAAGCTACCAAAGGTATTTTTCACAGAGCTAGAGCAAATAATTTCACAATTTGTATGGAATACAAAAAACCTCGAAGAGCCAAAGCAATCTTGAGAAAGAAGAATGGAACTGGAGGAATCAACCTGCCTGACTTCAGGCTCTACTACAAAGCCACAGTCATCAAGACAGTATGGTACTGGCACAAAGACAAATATAGATCAATGGAACAAAATAGAAAAGCCAGAGATAAATCCACACACCTATGGATACCTTATCTTCAACAAAGGAGGCAAGAATATACAATGGAGAAAAGACAATCTCTTTAACAAGTGGTGCTGGGAAAACTGGTCAACCACTTGTAAAAGAATGAAACTAGAACACTTTCTAACACCATACACAAAAATAAACTCAAAATGGATTAAATATCTAAGTGTAAGACCAGAAACTATAAAACTCCTAGAGGAGAACATAGGCAAAACACTCTCCGACATAAATCACAACAGGATCCTCTATGACCCACCTCCCAGAATATTGGAAATAAAAGCAAAAATAAACAAATGGGACCTAATTAAACTTAAAAGCTTCTGCACAACAAAGGAAACTATAAGCAAGGTGAAAAGACAGCCTTCAGAATGGGAGAACATAATAGCAAATGAAGAAACTGACAAAGAATTAATCTCAAAAATATACAAGCAACTCCTGCAGCTCAATTCCAGAAAAATAAACGACCCAATCAGAAAATGGGCCAAAGAACTAAATAGACATTTCTCCAAAGAAGACATACAGATGGCTAACAAACACATGAAAAAGATGCTCAGCATCACTCATTATCAGAGAAATGCAAATCAAAACCACAATGAGGTACCATTTCACACCAGTCAGAATGGCTGTGATCCAAAAGTCTATAAGCAATAAATGCTGGAGAGGGTGTGGAGAAAAGGGAACCCTCTTACACTGTTGGTGGGAATGCAAACTAGTACAGCCATTATGGAGAACAGTGTGGAGATTTCTTAAAAAACTGGAAATAGAACTGCCTTATGACCCAGCAATCCCACTGCTGGGCATACACACCGAGGAAACCAGAATTGAAAGAGACACGTGTACCCCAATGTTCATCACAGCACTGTTTATAATAGCCAGGACATGGAAGCAACCTAGATGTCCATCAGCAGATGAATGAATAAGAAAGCAGTGGTACATATACACAATGGAGAATTACTCAGCCATTAAAAAGAATATATTTGAATCAGTTCTAATGAGGTGGATGAACCTGGAGCCGATTATACAGAGTGAAGTAAGCCAGAAAGAAAAACACCAATACAGTATACTAACACATATATATGGAATTTAGAAAGATGGTAATGATAACCCTATATGCGAGACAGCAAAAGAGACATAGATGTCTAGAACAGTCTTTTGGATTCTGTGGGAGAGGGAGAGGGTGGGATGATTTGGGAAGATGGCATTGAAACATGTATAATATCATATAAGAAATGAATCGCCAGTCCAGGTTCAATGCATGATACAGGATGTTCAGGGATGGTCCACTGGGATGACCCAGAAGGATGGTATGGGGAGGGAGATAGGAGGGGGGTTCAGGATGGGGAACACATGTACACTCATGATGGATTCATGTTGATGTATGGCAAAACCAATATAATATTATAAAGTAAAAAAAATAAAATAAATAAAAAGAACCTTGTACATATATGAGCACCAAAGCATTGATGCTTTTGAACTGCAGTGTTGGAAAAGACTCTTGAGAGTCCCTTGGACTGCAAGGAGATCCAACCAGTCCATTCTGAAGGAGATCAGCCCTAGGATTTCTTTGGAAGGAATTATGCTAAAGCTGAAACTCCAGTACTTTGGCCACCTCATGAGAACTGACTCATTGGAAAAGACTCTGATGCTGGGAGGGATTGGGGGCAGGAGGAGAAGGGGACAACAGAGGATGAGATCACTGGATGGCATCACCGACTAGATGGACGTGAGTCTGAGTGAACTCCGGGAGTTGGTGATGGACAGGGAGGCCTGGTGTGCTGCGATTCATGGGGTCGCAAAGAGTCAGACACGACTGAGTGACTGAACTGAACTGAACTGTACATATATAGATTGCTATATAAAACCTCAAGGCAGGGGTGCTTCCCTGGTGGTCCAGTGGTTAAGAGTTTGCCTTGCAATGCAGGGGACACTGGTTTGATCCCTGGTCAGGGAAGATCCCATATGCCGTGGAGTAACTAAAGCTGTGACCACAACTACTGAGTCTGTGTTCCAGAGCCCATGTCAAAGTCAAAGTGAAAGTTGCTCTGTCATGTCTGACTCTTTGTGACCTGATGGGCTATAGACTCCATGGAATTCTCTAGGCCAGAATACTGTCATGGGTAGCCATTCCCTTCTCCAGGCGATCTTCCACACCCAGGGATCGCATCCAGGTCTCCCACATTGCAGGTGGATTCTTTATCAGCTGAGCCACGATGGGAAGCCCGAAAATACTGGAATGGGTAGCCTATCCCTTCTCTGGAGCCCATGAGCAGCAACTAAAGCCCCTGCACTGAAACTACTAAAGCGAGGGCACATAGAGCCTGTGCTCCACAACAAGAAAAGCCACTGCATTGAGGAGCCCACACAGGACAACCAGGAGTAGCCCTCACACGCTGCCACTAGAGAAAGCCCCCACGTGCTGTTCTTCATAATGGCTGCATCAATCTACATCAGCACTAAAAGTGTACAAGCATTCCCTTCTCTCAACATTATCACCAGTACTTATTATCTATTATCTTCTTGATGATGGCTATGGATGAAAACCAATGGCCAATCAAAAGAAACGGAGCATCTTTTCAAGCCAACCTGGGCATTATATTCCAGAAGACAGACTTCCAGGAAATTCTGAAGTCTATTCTATTTGTTAGAAGTTGAAGCCAAAGTAATAAATATTTTAAGACAGAGAATCATACATCAAAATGTCACACTGACATTTGTCCAGTTCTGAATGTAACAAGTGAGAATAGGTCACCATGACCCATTTCGGTTGAGCTTGCATCCCTGATTCAGTTGAGCATGCAAACCACAGAGAAGGTCTGGTTAATGTCTAACATAGACGCACATTAAGGAGGGAGCAATTAAGGGCCAGGAATATGCCATGCTTCAATTTTCAAGTCCAGCCTTAAAAAAAAAAAAATTTCATTCCATCATACCCATTCCATCAGGTGTGACCTACCCCAATGTAGTTTTGATTTACATTTCTCTGATGATTGATGATATTGAGCAATTTTTCATATACCTATTAGCCATTTGTATCTCTTCCTCGGAGAAATGCCTATCCAGTTCCTTTGCCCATTTTTCTGATTCCATTTTACATTGATAAGTTTCAATATCAATAACCTCAGATATGCAGATGATACCACCCTTATGGCAGAAAGTGAAGAGAAACTAAAGAGCCTCTTGATGAAAGTGAAAGAGAAGAGTGAAAAAGCTGGCTTAAAACTCAACATTCAAAAAACTAAGATCATGGCATCTGGTCCCATCACTTCATGGCAAATAGATGGGGAAACAATGGAAACAGTGACAGATTTTATTTTCTTGGGCTCCAAAATCACTGCAAATGGTGACTGCAGCCATGGAATTAAAAGACACTTGCTCCTTTGAGGAAGAGCTGTGACCAACCTAGACAGCATATTAAAAAGCAGAGACATTATTTTGCTAACAAAGGTCTGTCTAGTCAAGGCTATGGTTTCTCCAGTAGTCATGTATGGATGTGAGAGTTGGACTATAAAGAAAGCTTAGCGCCGAAGAATTGATGCTTTTGAACTGTGCTGTTGGAGAAGACTCTTGAGAGTCCCATGGACTGCAAGGAGATCCAACCAGTCCATCCTAAAGGAGATCAGTACTGGATGTTCATTGGAAGGACTGATGTTGAAGCTGAAGCTCCAATATTTTGGCCACCTGATGGGAAGAACTGACTCATTGGAAAAGACCCTGATGCTGGAAAAGATTGAAGGCAGGGAGACAAGGGGACAACAGAGGATGAGATGGTTGGATGGCATCACCGACTCGATGGACATGAGTTTGAGCAAACTCCAGGAGTTGGTGATGGACAGGGAAGCCTGGTGTGCTCTAGTCCACTGGGTCACAAAGAGTCAGCCATGACTGAGCAATTGAACTGAACTGAAGATACAAATAACATAAAATTTACATTCCAAGAATTACAATCCAAATATTGGCTATTTTCTCTCATGTTGCATAATCCATCCTTGGGCTGTTGTTCTTGTTGCTGGTCAGTCACTAAGTCATATCTGACTCCATGGACTACAGCATGCCAGGCTCTTCTGTTCTCCACTATCTCCAGGAGTTTGCTCAAATTCATGTCCTTTGAGTCGATGACGCTATCTAACCATCACATGCTCTGCTGCCTCCTTCTCCTTTGCCTTCGATCTTTCCCAGCATCAGAATCTTTTCTAGTGAGTCAGCTCTCTGTATCAAGTGGCCACTGTATTGGAACTTCAACTTCAACATCAGTCCTTCCAATGAATATTCAGTGTTGATTTCCTTTAGGATTGACTGGTTTGATCTCCTTGCTGTCCAAGAGATTCTCAAGAGTCTTCCCCAGCACAATTCTAAAGCATCGATTCTTTGGCGCCCAGCCTTCTTTATGGTCTAACTCATATGAGTTAATCCACAACATCCATACACAACTACTGGAAAAACCATAGATTTGACTATGTAGACCTTCGTTGGCAAAGTAATGTCTCTGTTTTTCAATACCTTGTGTAGATTTGTCATAACTTACCTTCCAAGAAGCAAACATCTTTTAAGTTCATGGCTGCAGTCACCACCTGCAGTGATTTTGGAGCCCAAGAAAATAAAATCTGTCGCTGCTTCCCCTTTTTAGCCTTCTGTTTGCCATGAAGTGGTGGGACTGGATGCCATGATCTTAGTTTTTTGAATGTAGAGTTTCAAGCAATCTTTTCCACTCACCTCTTTCATTCTCATCAAGAGGCTCTTTAGTTTCTCTCCACTTTCTGCCATTACAGTGGTATCATTTGCATATTGAAGTTGTTGATATTTCTCCCGGCAACTGATTCCAGCTTGTGATTTACCCAGCCTGGCATTTCACCTGATATACTCTGCATATAAGTTAAATAAGCAGGGTGACAATACACAGCCTTGTCTCCTTTCCCAGTTTGGAAACAGAAATTGCACCACATTCCACTTTGCTTTAATTAAAAGCAAAGGATTATATTTTGTTAATTACTTGTTGTTACAGTACCAACAATGAAACACTTGCTTTCTGTTCTTTTCTCAGAAAAATCACAGGGCATCTACTCTTTCATCTCTCAAATTCCATTTTCCGTAAATGACTGAAGACTGTGTAGCAGGCTTATTATAGATTACTCAAAGGTCAAGTACCTGGCAAAGTCCTATGCTGGTTTCATAGAATCACGGAGGACAAACATATTTAGACAGTAAATCTTTAAACAGATTTAATTTTCATCAGATACAAGTATTTTTGGTAAATAATTTTCTCTCTGACTTCACAAAAAATCAAACACCCAATGCTCCCAAAAGAACTAGGGAAACTGATTCTTTGATCTGTTGCAGTAGTGAAGTGGGTTAGACCCATGGATGAGAAACTGTCATGAGGTCACATAGATGTACTGTGAGTTAATAAAAGAAAACATTTTCCTTCTTTTAAGCTTCTCTCCATAAAGTCATTTTGACTCCTCTTGAATACCACCTGTTCCCAATAGCCTTTGAGGAATTCCTGGATGAAACTGGTGGCCTAGGGAAATTCCAGATACTTTAAATGGTTTCCCTGATAGCTCAGTTGGTAAAGAATCCACCTGCAATGCAGGAGACTCTGGTTCGATTCCTAGATTGGGAAGATCTGCTGGAGAAGGGAAAAGCTACTCACTCCAATATCCTGGCCTGGAGAAGTCTATGGATTGTATAGACTCCCAAAGAGTCAGAAACGACTGAGCAACTTTCACTTTCACTTTTTCAAATGGTTTTAATTCTCCCTTCTCTCGTGATAGTAGTCTGTCATATGCTGTTGAAGAATTTCACTGCAGCTATTCCTGGTCATTGCTGCCGGGTCCACATTCTTGATAATGCCACTGTCTCAGATAATGACACTGGGATCCTCAGCCCTGACGTCCTCCTGAGAATATCTATCCCCTTGGACTCTAACTTGAAGCCATAGAAATGCCATCGTTTCCTCCACCTCCAGTGGCAGCTCCTTCACCTGAATGGGACCTTCCCCAGCATGAGTGAGCAGAACACGGAACCCTGTGTGGACAGCTGGGTGTATGACTTCAGCTTGTTCTCTTCCACCATTGTGACTAAAGTAAAGGCCTCATTTACCTTTTGTAACTATATGATCTCTACATTTAGAATAACATAAACAAGGTTCAGGTTTTCAATTACTGAGTAGATAGTATAGCCAGCTGCCTTTCATTCTTTTAGTAAGTAGTGGTTATCTTTTTAATTACCAAGCACTTTATTTTTTATTGCAATTGAGTATAGTGGAAAAACAAACTGGAAATGAATCTTAGTATCACAAAACTTTAAATTGTGTTAAGCTATACAGTTAGACAAGATATAATGAGTGAAAAATTATCTTTAGTCAAATGTTCTTAGCCTAGTTGCAAATTAGGAAATAGTTCCTACTTGGAAACAGTGGTATAATTTTTAAAAATTTCCATGTCCTGGCTACTTCTCAGAGAAACATTATCAGAGTGCATTTCACTCTAAGTGTAAAATCCAGACCTCATTAATGAAAAATGTCCCTTAACGTTTTTAATGTGTGGCAAAGATTTAGAACCACCGAGGAACGCAGTGCTAAGTGAATATGAAGATTGGCCCTGATATAACCTAAAGGAGTAAACTGAGGGCTTCTAGAGACAGCTATTTAAGCTGAGACTTTAATGATATAGATGAGTAAATCTGGTAAAGGAAACCAGAGAGTGTGTTCACTGAGGGCTATTGAAGTGAGTGAACATTGAAGGCTATAAGATGTTGTGAAGCTGCTCTGTTCTGACTTCCTTCTCTTCCACTGGGACCTTGTATGTGATTATCAATCATAGAAATCAGTGTTTCAGTCCTTATTCATAGCTGGAATGCTGGTGGGAGGACTCATATATGGCCATCTCTCAGACAGGTGAGTGTCTCCACATCACTGTTACCCTTCTTCTGTAGTATTTTCACAGTTTGTACTTAATTATTTCATGAAGAATTCTTTACTGAGTTCCAGTATGTGATTTATCCTGTTGGGGGTTGCCTGGATTCCCAGGGAGCTATAGATGGAAATGCAGAATTAGACTCATTTTGATGAATGTGATTTTGTTTCCACAGAGTTCTCTGTACTGATTACAGAAATGACATCTACCTAAAATCTGGGAGTATTGCAGAGAAGTTTTTAGAGGCAAGTTACCAGAAAAATTAATTTATAAAGTTGAGGAGTTACCATTGGGTAATAAGAAAAAACTGCCTCAAGATAGGGGATTTAGCCTGTTTGAAGAAACAGCACTATAGCCCTTTGTCATAAATGCTATGTTAAGTCCCTCACAGATTCAGTGAGCTAAATACTTTCAGGTTCCCACCTTGGTCCTCACGTCATGGTTAACCTCACTGTAATTAGTATTCATTTCTATGAAACCTGCATGATTTGTAAGATGGTATTGAAGTTCAGTTTAAGAAATAATTGCACCTATAATCTGGTTTGTGGTTTTGTCTTTAAAAAAAAATTAATTAGGGGTAATACTTGCAACCATATACAGTAATTAATCTATAGGCCTCCTGTGTTTTAATTTGTGTTGTGGGAAGTTTGGGTTGTCCTGGGCCTGGCAGTGGTAATCCTCAAAGTAAGAGAACAAACAAGGCAGACACACACTCAGGTCTCTCATAGGGGAAGTGAGAAGCTTAAATATGTTCCTTATCATCTATAAGCCTAATATCATTTAACCTTAAGTTGAAAAGTATGAACTCTGAATATATCACCTGAATATAATTCATAAAAGATTTCACGCTCAGAGTGCTCGTATTGACCAGTCTGAGCCTTTTATGATGATTCGCAGTAAAATGCTAATTGATGAGTTTAGATGAGCATAGGGTAACAGATGTGTGTGTCTGTGTGTCTATGTGAGTTAGGATAGGAGATGAGAGTGGAAAATTCGATGAAGAGAGAACCTTGCAGCTAAGTATTTTAAAACTAAAAATAGGCAAAAAGCTTAGGAGAATTGACATCAAAAGCAAAAATAGGCAAAGGGAACTATGTAAAACCAAGTCTTCTGCACAGCAAATAAAATGATCAACAGAATAAAAAGGAAGCCTCTTAGCCTCATCCACCAGAGGGCAGACAGAAGAAGCAAGAAAAAATACAGTCCTACTGCCTGCAAAACTAAAACTGCAATAACAGAAAGTTAATCACATCCCTAACATAAATCACAGCAAGATCTTCTAGGACCCATCTGCCAGAGTAATGGAAAGAAAAACACAAATAAACAAATGGGACCTAAGTAAACTTAAAAGCTTTTGTACAATTCAGGAAACTATAAGCAAGGTGAAATGACAGCCCTCAAAATAGGAGAAAACAATAGCAAATGAGACAACTGACAAAGAATTAATCTCCAAAATATACAAGCAGCTCATGCAGCTCAATTCCAGAAAAATTAACCCAATCAAAAAGTGGGCAATAGACCTAAACAGATATTTCTCCAAAGAAGACATACAGATGGCTAACAAACACATGAAAAGATGTTTAACAGCATAGCATATGCAACTGGACGTTGAAAGAAATCCAGAAGCAGAAACCCAATATGTATATGCTTAGATACAAGGACTGATGTTGAAGCTGAAACTTCAATACTTTGGCCACCTGATGTAAAGAACTGACTCCATTGAAAAGACCCTGATGCTGGGAAAGATTGAAGGCAGGAGGAGACAGGGAGGACAGAGGATGAGATGGTTGGATGGCATCACCAACTCAATGGACATGAGTTTGAGCAAGCTTTGGGAGTTGATGATGGACAGAGAAACCTGGCATGCTGCAGTCCCTGGGGTTGCAAAGAGTCCGACATGACAAAGACTGAACTGAACTGAACATGATACTTTTAACACCATACCCCTGTGCATGGGAGCAGTCAATCCTGTCCAGCTCTTTGAGACCCCATGGACTGTAGCCTGTCAGGGTTCCTCTGTCCCTGGAATTTTTCAAGCAAGAATACTGCAGTGGGCTGCCATTTCCTACTCCAGGGGACCCTCCGACCCAGGGATAGAATCCACATCTCCTGTAGCTTCTGCTTTGTCAGGCGGATTCTTTACCACCAAGCCAACTGGGAAGTTCTTGACATCATACTGCTAAGCTGTTAAGTCACTTCAGTCGTGTCCGACTCTGTACGACCCCATAGATGGCAGCCCACCAGGCTCTGCTGTCCCTGGGATTCTCCAGGCAAGAACACTGGAGTGGGTTGCCATTTCCTTCTCCAATGCATGAAAGTGAAAAGCAAAGTCGCTCAGTCATGTCTGACTCTTCGTAACCCCATGGACTGAAGCCTACCAGGCTCCTCCGTCCATGGGATTTTCCAGGCAAGAGTACTGGAGTGGGGTGCCATTGCCTTCTCCATACTTGACATCATAAATCATCTGCAAATACAAAGATTATGTAATCTTTGGAAATACATTCATTGAAATGATAGCAATGGTGACCTTTTAACAGTGTGTTTTTAAGTGATTATTACTTTGCAATTTTCTCTTTTCATATTTTCAACAATTTACCATATATAACTTTAACATTTTTAGGATGTCAAAATTGAAGGATATGCAACTTCAAAATGTGTGTGCATTTTGTAAAATCACTACAAATTAAGAACTGTACTCCCAAGCTCCCAATTTATTCCTTCTCCCTTTTCCTCTCTAGTATCCATAAGAGTATTTTCTACATCTTTGACTCAGTTTCTGTTTTGTAAATAAGTTCATATATATACTACTATCTATAAATAGATAACTAACAAAGACCTACTGTATAGCAGCACAGGGAAATCTACTCATTAGTCTGTAATGAACTAGGTGGGAAAAGATTCAAAAAAAGAGTGAGTATATTTTTCCATATATCTGATTCACTTTGCTATGCAGCGGAAAGTAACACAACATTGTAAATCAACCGTACTCCAATTAAAAATTTTTTAATAATAAACTGTATGATTCAATGGGGGGAAAAACTATATTCCAAGTGTCATAGCTAATTCAAACAGGATAGGTTATTAATAATAATTTAAGACAAACCCAGTTTGAAACATAAGTTTTCATTTTAAAACCAACAGGCTCAAAAGTACTAATAATTCTCATTGTGGGTAAGGGTACACTGCAATGGACATTCATATACCAGAAAACGTGGTATAGTTTTAAAAGATCAAACATGCTGTGAAGCTGCCCAAAACAGCTGACATTATATTCAGAGTTTTATTTCACTTTTTGTTCAGCAAACCCTTGTTGCGCATATATAATATACAAAAGACTTGGCTTGTTCCTGTGGATAGATTTGATGAGACAAAAAGCATGAAATCAGACTATCAGAGACTTCACAAATGCAGTTAAGGTGTCACATTATGATTTTCTACAAGTCTGTGATTTTAACATAGAAGCTCAAGTTTCTCTAAGTTGGCAGGATTCCAGAATTATTTTGACTGCATAAATCTCAAAATCTCTCCACCTGAGGTATCAAAATTCTTTATACAAAGCCAGAGTTAGAGGTGAGATATCAAAGAAGGGGCCTCCATTCTTCTGCTCAAAAAGATTACTAGGTCTTCTGAAGACCATCCCTTGTTCTGTCCACTTTGCAGTTCTACAATTCTTTGCTTCTCCCAATAGATTTTGTCTAATATATAGAGATTAACGGATAGTTTTTCTTGTTTACTCAGTTGAAATGATGAATTACATTGATATATTTTACAGTGTTAAACTGATTTGCCACTGTGGTAAGCCTACACGTTCAAGATATAGTAACCTTTTTTAACACATTGTTTTATTTGATTTGCTAAAAATTTTAGTGAGAAGCTTTGAATCTATGTTAATGAGAGTTACTGTTCTCTAGATTACTTCTCAGTTTATCTTCATCTGCATTGACATCCCAGTAATGTTACCCACATAGAACGTTAAGAAACATTTTCTCCTCCTCTATTCCTGAAAGAGAATGTGAAATTAGAATTATGTCTTCCTTAAGTATTTGGTGGAAATTTTCGGTGAAGATACTTGTAGTTTCCTTTGTGGGAGAATGTTTAACTATAAATTTAAAACTTTTTATGCCGTATGTGTGTGCTTAGTCACTCAGTCAAGTCCAACTCTTTGAGACCCCATGGACTGTAACCTGCCAGGCTCCTCTGTCCACAGAATTTTCCAGGCAAGAATACTGGAGCCGGTTGCCATTTCCTTCTCTAAGGGATCTTGCAGATCCAGGGATAGAACCCATGTCTCTTGTGTCTCCTACATTGGCAGGCAGAATTCTTTAGCACTGAGCCACTGGGAATAGATATAGACTATTTAGTTTATGTCTTTATGAATAGTTTCTCTCCTCATCATAGATCCCATTTGCTTTATTTAGTTGGCAATTTTTGACAGAAGCCAAGCATTGTGACTTTCAGCTTCTTGGGTGCTAAATATTTTTCTACTCCGGAAAATTTCTTTGAGGTATGCCTAAGATACTGGGAAACACTGATCTTTGGGGAGGTCTCAGAAAGTCCAGGAGACTGCATATCAGGCAGCCGTTTGGACTCACTAACAGGCTGTCAATACTGGCAAGGGGTTAAGGAACCACGGGCAAATCTGGGCTTATCTCCTAGCTTGTTGACCAAGTCTGTAAACAAACCAGGCTTGTTTGCTTGTTATCACAGCAAGACAAACACTGAGGTTTGCAACAGAGGAAGATTTTTTTCATGAGGCAGCCAACTGAGGACACAGGAGAACAGATCTCAGAACTGCATCCGCAAAGGCCAAAAGCTTGAGATATTTATGATATAAAGAAGCAGAGTGGTCACAGGCATTTGGAAAGGGGATTGGAGGTAAGGTGAGGTCATTCATTTCTCTGAAGGCCCAGGTTTAGGGTTAGTGGACTCAATTAGTTTTAGCCAGGTGTATTGGGCAAGCGTTGACTCCAAACTTTTGGAAAACAACTTAAGCTCCCATTACTACAGTGACTCATGCATCAGAAGCATGATCTATAGTGGTGGTTAGAAATCTGATGATAAATTACCTAGGGTTCATGAAGTTTGGAGAATATTAATTAGAGAAAGGGGGGAAAAAATCAGCTGCCGCCGCTGCTGCTGCTAAGTCACATTAGTCGTGTCTGACTCTGTCCGACCCCATAGACGGCAGCCCACCAGGCTCCCCCGTCCCTGGGATTCTCCAGGCAAGAACACTGGAGTGGGCTGCCATTTCCTTCTCCAATGCATGAAAGTGAAAAGTGAAAGTGAAGTCACTCAGTCGCAACCCCATGAACTGCAGCCCACCAGGCTTAAGCAGGTTTAATCAGTAAGGGCAGGTTACCAGCAGAGGGGTTTGTGAGCCGTTGGTCCCTTATCTGCTGTTCTATAAGACACACTCAATGAGTTCTGTTAAGTGCCATCTTCCATTGCTTTCATAATTTCTCTCTCTTCATCCGCTTTTTCTTTCTAGTACCAAACTTTATGTGTTTCTCTGCTTCCTGTCCACTTTCTTTTTGTCCTATTCCTTATTTTATCTTTTTAAAAATGTAATTATCTACAGAAAACAGCTTTTAAAAGGCATCCATATATACACCTTATATACAAAAATGAAATATATATTACTAGTTTGCTGTGGTACAGAGCTTTCCTTAGGAGAGGAGGATGTCTCTGATGCTAGGAAGGATAGAGTAAGCATACTACATCTGGGCTCTTTCACTAAATGCACATTGAGAACTGGAAAAAAAAGTATGAAACGACTATTTTAGACTGTGAAAGTATATTACAGTAATATATTTACATGTCTAAAATCAATAGCAAAAAGTAGATGAGAGGGCTTCCCTGGTGGTCCAGTGGTTAAGAATCTGCCTTGCAATGCAGGGGACACTGGTGCAACTCCTAGTCCTGGAAGATCCCACATGTTGATGGGCAACCAAGCCTGTGCCCAACTGCTGAACCTGTGCTCTGGAGCCCACAGGCTGCAACTACTGAAGCCCTAGGGTTTAGAGCCTGTACTCCACAACATGGGCTTCCCTGGAAGTTCAGTTGGTAAGGAATCCACCTGCAATGCAGGAGAACCTGGTTCAGCTCCTGGATCAGGAAGATCTGCTGGAGAAGAGATAGGCTACCCACACCAGTATTCTTGGGCTTCCCTGGTGGCTCAGCTGGTAAAGAATCCGCCTGCAATGTGGGAGACCTGGGTTTGATCCCTGGGTTGGGAAGATCCTGTGAAGAAGGAAAAGGCTACCCACACCAGTATTCTGGCCTGGAGGATTCAATGGACTGTATAGTCCATGGGGTCGCAGAGTCAGACACGACTGAGCAACTTGCACTCTGCAACAAGAGAAACCACTCCAGTGAGAAGCCCATGCACTGCAACAAGAGAGTAGCCCCCACTCTCCACAACTAGAGAGAGCTTGCATGAAGCAATAAAGACCTAGCAAGCCTATATATATATATCAGTCAGTCAGTTCAGTCGCTCAGTAGTGTCTGACTCTTTGTGACCCCATGGACTGCAGCACTCCAGGCTTGCCTGTCCATCACCAACTCCCAGAGCTTGCTCAAACTCATGTCCATCAAGTCAGTGGTGCCATCCAACCATCTCATCCTCTGTTGTCCCCTTCTCCTCCTACTTTCAATCTTTTCCAGCATCAGAGTCTTTTCAAATGAGTTAGCTCTTCGCATAAAGTGGCCAAAGTATTGGAGTTTCAGTCCTTCCATTGAATATTCAGGATTGATTTCCTTTAGGATTGACTGGTTTGATCTCCTTGCAGTCCAAGGGACTCTCAAGAGTCTTCTCCAACACCACAGTTTAAAAGCATCAACTCTTCAGCGCTCAGCTTTCTTTATAGTCCAACTCTCACATCCATACATGACTACTGGAAAAACCATAGCTTTGACTAGATGGACCTTTGTTGGCAAAGTAATGTCTCTGCTTTTTAATATGCTGTCTAGGTTGGTCATAGCTTTTCTTCCAAGGAGCAAGCATTTTATTTTTTACAGTATGAAGAGGCAGAAATAAAATAAAATAGATAAAAAATATTTAAAGTAGATGGGAGAGAAAATAGAAGTATATAGGAGTAAAGTTTCTATGTATTCTTAAAATTTAATGAGTGTAAATATGAAATAGTTTCTGATAGGTAATGCTGTGTTTTGTAAACTCTAGAGCAACCTCTGAGGGAAAAATAATTTAAATTTCTTAAATGAATTAAATGATACACTAGAAAATATTTACTTGAAACAAAAGGTGGTATTAAAAGAGGACCAGAGGAACAAAATAGTCATGAGACAGAAAGAAACAACTGGGATGTGATTTGGGGACGTGATATCAGTCCATGGCATTTTGACATGGCACTCCGAACAAACTAAGGCTTAAGAAACCAGTTTCCTTTTATTTTTTAAAATTGAGATATAAGTCACATATGGTATCACATGAGTTTGAGGTATACTATGTGTTGACTTGATACATTTATATATTGCAGTATGATTACCAGCATAACCTCAGCTAACATCTCTACTATGTCACACATTCATAATTTCTTTTCTTCTGTGGTGAAAATAATTAAAATCTCATCTCCTGGTTCCTGGGGGGAAGGATGGGAGGAAGGGATAGTTAGAGAGTTTGGGATGGATGTGTACACACTGCTTTATTTAAAATGGATAACCAACAATGACCTACTGGACAGCACATGGGACTCTGCTCAATGTTATGTGGAAGCCTGGATGGGAGGGGGGTTTGGGAGAGAATGGATACATGTATTTGGACGGTTGTGTCCCTTCCTTGTTCACCTGAGTCTATCACAATATTGTCAATCAGCTTTACCCCAATACAAAATAAAAAGTTATTGAAAAAGAAGAGGGAAAACCATTTTAATGAACATAAAATAGCAAAAAAATCTTTCTTGGATTGCTATACATCAGTTAAAATTTACGGTAGAAATTTCACATGAAGTGAAAAGAGAAAGCATTGGAAATGGCTTCTTTTTTAAATAGATGAACTGAACTGCAAAAGATCTGGTAGTTCTTCTTCACATGGCAATAGTTGTATAACTATGAATAGAGTTAAAATTCTATTTAAAAATGGATAGCCAACAAGGACTTACTGTGTAACACATGGAACTCTGCTCAGTGTTATGTGGCAGCCTGGATGGGAGGAGGGTTTGGAGGAGAATGGATACATGTATATGTACAGCTGAGTCCCTTCTTTGTTACCTGAAACTATCACAACGTTGTTAATTGGCTATACTCCAATACAAAATAAAAGTTAAAAAAAAATAAAATAAAATTTGAGTCCAGAACGTACTTATCGATAGTATTTATCTACACCTGCAAGTTTGTGCCCTTGAAAAACATCACTCTAATTCTCCCTTTCCCAAACTGCTGACAACAAACCATTCTAATTTTTATTTTCATAAATTTGGCTTTTTAAGATTCCACATACACATGACATCATACGGGGTTTATCTATTGTTGACTGACTTATCTCAGTTTAATGTCCTCAAGGTTCAACTGTGTTATCACAAATGGCAGGATTTTCTTCTTTTCCATGGCCATATAGTATTCCATCGTGTGTGTGTGTGTGTGTGTGTGTGTGTGTGTGTGTGCGTGTGTGTGTGTGTGTGTTTAGTCATGAAGTCATGTCCAACTCTTTTGCGATCTCATGGACTCCAGCCCGTCAGGCTCTTTGTCCATGGGATTTCCCAGGCAAGAATACTGGAGTGGTATGTGTGTACCACTTTTTAAAAAATCCATTCATCCATTGACAGCACTTCGTTTCCATATCTTGGCTATTTTGATAATGCAGAATAAATGTGAGAGTACACTTTATCTCCTCATATACTATTTTAATTTCCCTCAGATATATTACCAGAAGTGAGATTGTGAATCATATGATAACTCTATTTTTGATTGAGGAACCCTACTGTTTTTCACAGAGGCGACACCAATTAACATTCCCACCAACAGTGCGCAGCGGCTCCCTTCCCTCCACCATCTGCAGTGACACTTGTCACGTAGTCTCTTCTTGGTGATAGTCGTTGCATGTGGTGTGAGGTGGTAGCTCATTGTGGTTTTGATTTTTATTTCCCCAGTGATTAGTGACGTTCAGCATTGTTTCATATATTTTTTGGCCATCTGCATGACGTTTTGGAAGAAATTCTGCTTTGTTCTTCTACTTCAGGTGTTTTAGTATTGTTGTTATTGAGTTTTCTGAGGTGTTTTGTGTATTTTAACTCCTTCTCTGATGTGCTATTTGCAAATATGTTCTCTCATTCCATAGTTGCCTTTTCATTTTGTTGATAGTTTCAGGCCAATTTTCTTTGGGATGTGGATGCAAAAATCCCCAAGAAAATACTAGTGAATTAAGTGTACCAACTATAAAATGATTATTATATAAACACAACCTAGTGTTATTAATCCCAGAAATACAAAATTGATTTAGCTGACATAATTAACTAATACTATATCAATAGATAGATAACTCAAAACTACTTAATTATGTCAGTAGAAAAAAATTATTTCTTAACATGAAAAACCTCTGTATGGTAAAAATGCTCAGTAAATGCACAAGAGAAGGGGACTTCACCCTGATAAAGAGCACATATGCCTCTTCATTTTGTTGATTGTTTCCTTTGCTCTGTAGAAGCTTTTGAGTGTGGTGTAGTCCCAGCTTTCTATCTTGGTTTTATCACCGGTGATTTTGATGTCTTCTATGAAATCATGGCCAAGACCAATGTCTAAAACATTTTCCCCTGATTTCTTTGAGATGTTTTATGACACAATTCTGTTTGTCTTGCTAACAAATAGAATATTATTTGGCCTTTAAATGAAAGCAAATCCTGTCATTTGGGACAATATGGATAAGTATACAGACATTAAGATACTAAGCAATGGAATAATCCAGTTACAGAAGGACAAACACTGCATGATTCCAATTGTCTGAGGTCCTAAAATAGTCAAAATCATAGAAGCAGAGAGTAGAGTGAATGGTAGTTGTCAGAGGTTGTGGGAGGGGGGAATTGTTCTCTTTTTTTGCAATTAATAATGTAATTTAGTCTGTGATATTTTTGTTTAATATAAATGTATTTATTTTAATTGGAGGTTAATTACTTTACAATATTGTATTGGTTTTGTCAATAGGTATAGGTTTATTTTTTCAAGATAAATAAGGCTATAGTTAACACTATGGTATTATACATTTTAAAATATGTTGAAGGGGAAATTTCAGGAGGTATAGTGAATAAGAATCCACTTGCCAGTGCACGGGACACGGGTTCAATCTGCGGTCTGGGAAGACTCACATGCCTTGGAGCAACTAAGCCTGTGTGCCACAACTACAGAAGCCCAGGCACTCTAGGGCCCAAGAGCTGCAACTACTCAGCCCATGTGCTGCAACTGCTGAAGCCCATGCACCTAGAGTCTGTGCTCTACAAGAGAAGCCACCGCAATGAGAAGCTTATGCACCACAATGAAGAGTTGCCCCCACTTGCTGCAACTAGAAAAAGCCCACAGGCAGCAATGAAGACCTACTGCAGCCTATATATCTATATATACATTGAAGGGATGGATTTTGTATGAAACGTTCATTGAAAAAACTACAAAAGAGCATATGGAAATTTTCAGAGATCAGTGCCTTAAGGTTCTGGTAGTATCATATGTATATGCATGTATACAATCTCAACAAAACATATACACTAAATGTGTACAGTTTTGTGTATCAATAAAGCTAGAAAAGAGCATATATGAAAAACTTCTATAATCACTTTTGAGCTTTGTTTGTTTGTCTTTTTGTTCATGGTATAGTATGGAGGTCCAGAAAACTTTTTGTGTTCATTTATTTGTTCAAGCATCATTTCTTAAAGGCTTCCTTTCCCCCACTGAACTTTTCTTGTCTCCTTGGTTAAAAATCAACTGACCATAACTTTAGGGTTTACTTTTCTGATCTCAATTTTATTCTTTCAAACTAGTGTTAGATGTTTAATGTTTGTATATATGGTGTATACATGAGTGTCTTTTGAGAGCTGTTTCTGTAAATAAATTCCACAATTAAAATTTTCAAAGGAAAAATAAAGAATGGAACACATGGAGACAAAGAGAAAGCAGAGTAGCTCATAAAGTTTGGTAGCAAGAGAGAGAAATATAATGAAGAGGAAGAAATTAAAGATATTCATAGAAGCCAAGTCTTTCAAGAGATATGAGAAAATGAGATTCCTTGTAAAAATGAAAGGTTTGGCTTTGAGGCAGGAGAAGGCCATGCTGCGCAGAAGGAAAAATGCAGAGCTTGGGGATAAAGATACAGGGGAATAAAAAACGAGATCTCCACTGTTATTTGTCCCTTAACTGATGTAAGTAACAGGGTTCCCAGCAGGAGGACACATATGAGAGGCAGTGTTGTAAGTCTGAGGAGAGAGGACTGGGTACAAAACTTGGATGACTTGTTCCCCGCCCCCCCCTTAAAGACACAGCATATATCAACCTAAAAATATAGTACAACTGCCAGGGAATTCCAAGGATTCACTTGGTAGTTACTGTAGGGTAAGGGAGTTAGAGAAGGCAAGGTTTGGAAAAAGAACAAGACTGGTACTTTACAGGATCAGATCACCTTTAACGAGGTGAGAAGGGGCAGCAATCGGATAAGTGAGCTGCTGCACTAACCCAAGAAAAAAGTAAGTATATATAGGCATATATGTGGAACTCTACTGTCTTAAGGGTGCTTGTTTTTCCTCCAAGATTGTTTGGAGTATTTATCTCTTAAACAGCTGGGGCAAAGAATTCTGGAGATCGGCCAGAGGCCAGACCAGTTGGGAGCTGGGCATAATCAACCTTAATGTCCATTTTTTTCCCTCTGGGTGAGAGAGTTCTTTGTTTTGCATAGAATGGTGGAGAGGACCTGGGGGGGAGTTTTAACTCCAGGCTATTTTGAGCCATGTAACTTTCCTTCAGTTACAGTCTCACATTTACTGAGAAAAGTGAGCGATCACATTCAGTGACTTGAGTCCAAAGTGCCAAATGGAAAAGAGTTACTTCCAACCACATATCTAAGTGCACAGAGTTGTGTAGGTGACATGGAAGTTTCCAGGAGCATGGATGGGATGGGATTGGCTCTTGTTCAGCACCCTCCTCCCCCGCCTGTCCACTTGCAAGCGCTTCCCAGTCTCACAGAGACGGACCTTGTGTGGGAAAGGCCAGTCTATTCAGAATATTTTCTCAGGAAGGAGGTCTATTCAGGGAGCCTGCAGGTGATCCTTGGCCTTAGAGTCGGTGTCCCCAGAGGGTCTCCATGGCAGGATAAGGTGTGGAAGCTTGATTCAAGGAGGGCTCTGATGAGTGCCTAAGGAAGAGGGGCTGGGGTTAGGAGGAGCTGCTGGGCTTCCACAAGCTGAAGTGAGGAGCCTTTGGAAAGGGTGGGCCCATGGCCAACTTAGTCAGGTTTTGCTGTAAACTGGGGCCTAGGGGGTTCCAGCTTTAGCTTCATGGACATGAGAAGGGATAGTGAGACGGGGCTCCTGTAAATCCCACAGCCCCAAAGCCCCTGCCATGGAAAACTACTTCTTCCTTCCTGGCAGGACAAGGAAATTTGCAAATATACACAAATAATGGTCCCCTCTAGAGAAAGTGTTTTTATTTCCTTTCACTATAGAATTTAAAGTTTTTTACATAATATGTTAGAAATACACAAATTTGCTTCATAAAAGCTCTGGACAGTAGTAATACACACGGATACTAATGCTAATATTTTGGCTAAAAACACCCAACCTTTACTTTTCCCCATAAGAATAGTGTCCTATTCCACACTTTGTTTCACCCTGCTTTCCTAACTTACGTTGGGCTTTTTTTCTCTCTTTGATGTATACTGCTATGTTCATCCTTTCTAATGGCAGATGTGGAAGCAGGCTTGCTGGATGGATATATTCCTAATTTACTCAATCAGAAAATTGAGGTATTTTCCAGTTTTCCTGTTTTTTTTTTTTAATTTTACCAACAGAGTTTATTATCAAGCTTTTCACATTTTGCAAATATGATGGTGAGAAAATAGAATCTATTTTGGTTCAAATTTGTACTTCACTTATCATGGGTCAAGTTTAATGTCTTTTCATATTTTAAGGGCTATTTTTACAATCATTTTGTAAATTGTCCTTTCCTGTTTTTATGTAGGATTTCTATTCATGTTCATCTTCCATTTTAAAAACCTCTTTGTTGTAAATCAACTATACTCTGATAAAATTTTAAAATTAAAACCTTTTAATTTTTATATTTCTATAATTTTTAAATTATACATGCTAATTGTTAAAAATATGAAAAGAGAAAATTGCAAAGAAATAATCACTTGAAAACCCACCATTAAAAGGCCACCATTTCATGTACACAATGCTATATTTAAAATGGATAACCAACAAGGATCTACTGTATAGCACATGGAACTCTGCTCAATGTTATGTGGCCAACTGGATGGAGGGGGGTTTGGGGGAGAATGGATACATGTATTTGTATGACTGAGTCCCTTGGCTGTTCACCTGAAATGATCACAACACTATTAACTGGCTATACCCCAATACAAAAAAAAGTTCCCAAAAAGTCACCATTGTTATCATTTCAGTGAATATATTTCCGAAGAGCACATAATCTTTCAATTTGCCAATGATTTACGATGTCAAAGTATCATATATAAAGAAATATGTATATATATATGTATATGACTTGTTTTAACTTGGGGTTACATCTGCTACACTGATTTTTGTAAATCTATTTATAATTCACCATATGCCACTCCATACATAACAATCTGGTTTGACTTCAAGGTATAAAGATGTCAAAATTAAATATTGCTTTGCTTACTTTGTTTTCTGCTTAATAATTTGAAATATTAATGAAAGAAGGAAAGAAACCTGATCAGTTAAGAAAACTAATGATCTATTCATATCCTCAAGTATAATCAAATCTGTAATTGCTTATGTTCTTAGTTGATTCTTTGAGAAAATATTTTAGCTCCTATTTTGACATATATCTTATGTCCAAATGTTGAGTTGTGATGAGTGTTCTGAAGAAAAAGAAAGAGGGGGAAGTGGGAGGAAACGTGGCATCTATATTTACATGAAGGAATTTGTTAAACCGGTAATATGAAGTCCCATGCTGTGCATGCCAGGTTGCTTCAGTCATGTCCGACTCTTTGTGACCCTATGGACTGTAGCCCACCAGGTTCCTCTGTCCGTGTTATTTCCCGGGCAAGAATACTGGAGTGGGTTGACACGCCCTCCTCCAGGGGATCTTCCCAACCCAGGGATCGAACTGTGTCTCCTACGTCTCCTGAATTGGCAGGCAGTTTCTTTACCACTAGCGCCACCTGCTGCTGCTGCTGCTGCTGCTGCTGCTGCTGCTGCTGCTGCTGCTGCTGCTGCTGCTGCTGCTGCTGCTGCTGCTGCTGCTGCTGCTGCTGCTGCTGCTGCTGCTGCTGCTGCTGCTGCTGCTGCTGCTGCTGCTGCGCTTCAGTCGCGTCCGACTCTGTGCGACCCCGTAGACGGCAGCCCACCAGGCTCCCCCATCCCTGGGATTCTCCAGGCAAGATCACTAGAGCGGGCTGCCATTTCTGGGAAGCATATTAAGTCCCATTCCATACTAATTCCATCTGAACAAGTTTTCTCCTTGGACGTGAGCACTGTTGTCTTCTCTCATCCTTGTGAGTAAGTTGCTCGGTACTTTAACTGCAGCCCACTAAAGTCCCATTACTGGACTCGCCATGGAAAGTGATCTCAACCAAGGTTAGTCCTGGTTACCAACACTGCCTTCCACTGCTACATAGTTTAACATATTTTCACTTGTTCAGGAGTTTTGTACATTTTAATTTTTGTTGGGAAAGAGGGGTCCTAATTTTGAAGAGTTTATTAATTACTCTGAAAATATTTTCTCAGGTAAAGAGGTACAAAAGAGCACAACAGGCATAAAATAATAGGATTTTTTGCGTGATTATTCAGGCAATGTTTTAAATTATTCTACTTGTATACATCAACCAGCCATGTCCTAATTACATGATGTTCCTCTATTTCTGAATCGTTTTCCCCGTTAATAATTTATTAGTAAGTTCAAAACTTTTTCCAACTACTGCCTCAAAATATTGGATTGTGCAAGGATTACACGTTCCCTCAAGTTACGTGTTTATGTGCAAAGTAATGCCATAATTGTAAATGAGATTCATTTTTCTAGTATATTTTCTTGCTAGTTTCTAGATATAAAGGAAAAAACCCAGGTTTTTTTTCCTTCATATTTTTCTTTTCCTCGCCAGTCAACTTATGAAAGCACCTTAAAATTTTGTCACTTTTATGTAGCAATCTTTCTCATTTACTTCTTTTGAGAGTTTTTTGCTGGAAAAGCAAAACAGAAACAACCAATCAGCAAATAAGAACAAGAAAAAAAATAAGTCTGTGTGGTCTCCATGCACAAACTGATCCTCTCACATCATCTTTTTTTAGATTCAGTAAAATATATGGGATTGACACTCACGCTAGAAAAGGCTGTGTGGACTCTGCAGACCCAAGAAAACAGTTCTGAAAGTTGCTGCTCTCGCTTGGTCTCTTTAAATCATGGCCAATGACACCTTTGAAAAATCAAGAAATGGATTGAAAATCTTAAGGGATTTCCCATATGTTATGCATTTAATTGCTTCCATCCTAAAATTTCGTATATTGAAGTAGCTCAATATTTAACACTCAGAATCTTAGGAAGATTTCCAAATGTGAAACGGGGCTGTTGTCAATATGATTAATTAAGATGAGGTCATACTGGAGTAAGATCAGTTACTTACCCAATAGGCTAGTGTCCTTATGTAAAGGGAACGTTAAGACAGGCAGGGGTGCCAGGGAGATCCGTGTGTAGATTGGAATATGCTGCCACAAGCCAAGGGACTATTAATACCAGAAGCCAGGAGAGACCTGGAACAGATCTTCCCTAGAGGTTTCAGAGGAAGCATGGTCCTACCAACAACTTGAGCTCAGAATTCCAGGCTCCAGAACCATGCGATAATAAATGTCTGTTAAGTAACTCAGTTTGTGGAACTTTATTACGGAAGCTCTAGGTGACTAATATACCATTTTTCTTATTTAAAAGTATCTTTTACCAGTTTCTTATTTTCCCTATCCTCAATATTTTCATTACTTATGGCTGCAAAATTGCCTAATGTTACAGGTACCAACACCAGATTTATCTCTCTAATATATTTTCAAAGAGAGATGTTAACACTTATGGATCTGAGGACCATGAAACACCATCAGAAATGTGTGTCTCTCATGAGGGCAGGTAGGATGTTCCCTCACAATAGAGCTAATTATTGTCTCTTCAGCACTAAGCTACCATTGAGAACAGGGCAGAGGGGATCGCTGCAGTCTAGACTGGACCTCACAGTGGATAGAAATGATGTTGCCATTCATGAAGGCAATGGCTCAAGATGGAAGGATCCCAGGCAAGGCTTAGCCTCCCCAGTGATCCGAGGGACCCACTCAGCATGTTGCATTTCTCACCCACAGATCCAAAGCACACAGTCCCTCCCAGGGGTGGTAGAAGGTTACTTACTTATTTTCCACATCCTGGACGGTGTCAAGCAGAGGCATATTTCCGGTTTCAGGTAGAAGAAGGACGAGAAGACCAGCAAGGACAGGACACACTCCATAGATGATCCAAAGCAGAGTGGGTAGATACACCACCAGGGTCATCAGCAGGGGAGTCAGTGCTGCCCCACACCTACTAGCCATCATATTTAATCCTGAAGCTTTTGCTCTGAAGGGTAAAAGAGAAAAATGCATAATAATTCAGTAAAAAAAAATGCCATACACGTAATTTATGATCTACTACTTTGATGTTATTTATGCATGTTAAGTTGCTTCAGTTGTGTCCGACTCTTTGCAACCCTAGGGGCTGTAGCCTGCCAGGCTTCTCTGTCCATGAGATTCTCCAGGCAAGAATACTGGAGTGGGTTGCCATGCCCTCCTCCAGGGGATCTTCCTGACTCAGGGATCGAACTCACATCTTCTGCGGTTCTTGCATTGCAGGCAGATTCTCTACTGCTGAGCCACCAGGGCAGCCCACTTTGACATTGTAATGGAAGACATAAAACACAATTATTACATACATGAGCTTGATGAAAGACGCTTGTTTTGAGATTTGTTCTGCGATTCTAGCTTTGTCAGGATCAAAGTATGTTAAAACCCATTTCCATCATTTTAAACAGTATGTTAATGCATTCCAACTACCAAGACAAGTGGTCTAAAAGGTTAATGAGACAGACACTGAAGTACTGCTTAACACAGTACATGGCACGCAGTCCATTTTTCAATAAACTTTGGGTAATTGTTGTTAGTACGTTGTTACTATTATGATTACAAATGAATGCTTTCTAGTTAACAGATCTTATCTTGATTATTCCTGATAAATTACCTGGGCAAGTCCTATTTGGGGCCCTGGCAGAGCATCCACAAAGTATTTTACCTGAGGAGAGTGGGCATGAGTTTAGAGTTATGGACAGAATTGCTGGAGACAGCGGCAGCAATACAGCCCATTCCCACACTTGCCAAAGTCAAACGTAGGGTCTGCATTTCTGGAGACACAAAGAGCGGGGAGACTAAGAAATATGCATTGAAGGAATCAGCATCCACCCAATTCAGTCAGGAAAACAAAAAAGCTGTATAGGTTCATTGCATTTTTGAAATATATTGTAGAAATCTATACAATGGCAGGGAGCATAGAACAGCTAACAATGTGAAAAATGTAACATTATCAACATAGGTGGTTAAAAGTACATGAAACTACCTAAATTAATTATAGCAACCCTCTGTGCATAGCTGAGCTTTGCCGAAGAATCAGAAGAAAAGGTGAGTCTGGTGGAAATTTACTTTTACTTATTCTGTCCAGTACTCGCTATATCCTTATTGTAGAAGGTAGAACTGTCATGTAGATGATTGCTGAGTCTAAGACTCAGCTCTAACCTGGAAGAGCTTACAATTCAAGTGCAGGATTTCCTGGTTTTCCTGGAATTAGGAGGTCTTAGCAGTGTGGGATTTTCATTGAAAAAAAAAAGGGGGGGGAAGTTCCAGGGAAACCTAAAAGACTCAGTCAACCTAGAGCAGATGCAGCCTTGACATGGGGTAAGTATGACACCAGGGAGTAATAAAACAGGCCTGCTCTGTGAGTGGACAGGCTGAAGAGAAGCCAGATCTACATCAGTGTTAGACACGAGGAACCAAGAGTGGAAACTTCTATTTGGAGGGGAACAAAATGTCAGGATTTGAGAACAAATGAAGAAATGTTCAGGGAATCTGTATTCTACACAGTATGAAAGGAAATCTAATTATAGCATTATATATTGGACAGAACTCTCTTGTAAGAGAGTAATCAGGCATTACTAATGATATTCTGAGGAGCAAAGCCTACTCATCTCTAAGGCTGTGAAGCACAGTCCTGCCTTGTGCAATGTGAATCATTGTGCCCACTAAGGTTCTCCTAATTGTTACATAGGTGTCCCTGGTGGCTCAGCAGTAAGGAATCCACCTGTGATGCAGGAGACTTGAGTTCGATCCCTGAGTCAGGAAGATCCCCTAGAGAAGGAAATGGCAACCCCTTCCAGTATTCTTGCTTGGGAAATCCCTCGGACAGAGGGGCCTGGAGGGCTACAGTCCAAGGGTTGCAAAGTGTTGGACACAACTTAGCGACTAAACAACCACGAATCCTTACATAGCATCATTCTGTTATCTTATAAAGTAATCTAACAGGAAATGGACAAGAATTTTAATCTGCTTAAATTCTGGTTCCAACTGTACAGACATTCACTTTTTACAAAAGAGGAATTCTTTTCATTACCTGGGAGACTCTCATAAGCAAAAGCTGTAGTCATGATGACTTAACATCACACTCACATGTGGAGCATAGAGGTGAGGAACTAGGTTAGTCATCAAAGTTGGTAATGAAGAGCCCTGACAGAGGGAGTGACCATCATATGCCCTCACCTGGGATATAACTGCAAGGCCTCACCCCTCCATGCTTGTTTTTAAAAGTGAGAATGGGCAATGTCCTATGTCACTGCAGTCACGTTCAACTTTTTGCAACCTTATGGAATGTAGCCCGCCAGGCTCCTCATTACATGAGGATTCTCCGTGCTCTCCACCAGGGGATCTTCCCAAACCAGGGATCGAACCTGCATCTCCTATGTCTCCCACATTGACAGGCAGGTGTTTTTTTTTTGGTTTTTTTTTGTTTTTTTTTTTACCACTAGTGCCACCTGGGAAGTCCCAAATGGGTGAAGGTCAAGTGAACAAATGCTCTCCTAGAGGAACTGTTCAGAATAAATGGTGCCAGTTTCCAGATACTTCCAAAACATGAGGAAGGTGAAGATATGCCAGAGCTGTGCTTACGGACCTTTGGCTCTTTCTCCCAAAAACCTAGTAGCAGGACTTCTAACGTTTGTGGGAATACTTAGTAAGCCAGTATTGGGACTTCTGTTTATTCCTAGCTTTGGACAGGTAGGGCTAATACAATCCCTGAAGGACATGAAAAAAAAAAAAACACTTCCGTTTCCCCAAATCCCAGTCTTCTCTCACCTCGGGGCATGAACATGTTGGCCAAAATGGAAAGTCCCACAAGGAACATGAAAAGCATCTGGGTTAGTCGACGGATGTGATTCAGTACTAGGAGTGAAAGACATCGAGCTGAGATAGTGAGAGCTCCAAAGATTACCTGGAACAGGAATATATGGCTCCCGAAGAGCTGTAGATTCATAAAGATGCCAAAATAGGGTACTGTGTTTGCAAATCTGTAATGAGCAAAAGAGGAGAGACACAAGTCGTAAGATTAGAGCCCAGGGCTGCAGTTGATGATTATGTTTACCCAGGCAGCCAATGGTCAAGGTTGAAAAAAGACACAGTCTTGATTTGTATAATACCTCCTTTTAAGGTCATAATTTTCAGTTAATGTAAATAATTACATGACAATATCTAAGTGGTAAAAGAATCCACTAGGCAATGCAGAAGACACAAGACATATGGGTTCAAGCCCTGGGTTGGAAAGATCCCCTAGAGGAAGAAACGGCAACCCATTCCAGTACTCTTGCCTGTGAAATCCCACAGACAGAGGAGCCTGGTGGGCTACAGTTCATGGGGTCGCAAAAGAGTCTGATATTCCATTATAGGTTAATACAGGTTATTGAGTAGAGTTCCTTGTGCTATACAGTAGGTCATTGTTGATTATCTGTTATATGTAGCAGTGTGTATGTGTTAATCTCAAACTCCTAATTTACCCCTTCCCATACCTTTCCCCTTTGATAACCATACATTTGTTTTCTATGCTTGTGAGTCTATTTTCCGTTTTGTAAATGAGTTCATATGTATCAGTTTTTTAGATTTCACAAATAAGTGACATCATGATGCTTGTCTTTGACTTACTTTACTTAGTGTGGTAATCTCTAGGTCCATCCACGTTGCTACAAATATGTACACACACATACCACATCGTCTCTATCCATTTGTCAGTGGACACTTAGGTTGCTTCCATGTCTTAATTATTATAAGTAGCGCTGCCGTGAACTTTGGGATGCATGTATCTTTTCAAATTAGACCTTTGTTTGGATACATGCCCGGGAGTGAGATTGCTAGATCATATGGTAACTCTACCTTCAGTTTTTTAAGTAGCCTCCATACTGTTCTCTACAGTGTCTGCACCAGTTTATAATCCCATCAACATTGTAGGAGGTTTCCCTTTTCTCCACACCCTCTCCAGCATTTATTATTTGTAGACTTTTTGATGATGAACATTATGGCTGGTGTGAGGCAATACCTCATTGTAGCTTTGGTTTGCATTTCTCTAACAATTAGCAAAGTTGAGCATCTTTTAATGTGGCTGTTGGCTATCTACGTGTCTTCTTTGGAAAACTGTATATTTAAATCTTCTGCTCATTTTTCAATTGGATTGTTTGGTTTTTTATATTAAGATGTAAGAGTTATTTGTCTATTATGAAAATTAATCCCCTGTTGTTCCATCATTTGCAAATATTTTCTTCTATTCTGTAGGCTGTCTTTTCATTTTATTTATAGTTTCCTTTGCAATACAAAACTTGTAAGTTTAATCCATCCCTTTTGTCTATTTTTCTAACTCTTCATTTTATTATCAGTTCCATGTGAGTCTTTCATAATCCTTCAACTACCTCCAAAAATAGCAATTACTTGGTGTGTTTCCTTCACCTTTTATCCCCAAATCAATGCCTCCCTCTCACAACAGTGCTATAACCTTTGAAATAAACAGATTTATGTCCCCTCTCTTTGAGTGTCATCATGCGCTGTGTGAAGCCCACCTCGCAAATGACAGGAGACAGATCCTTTAACGCAGGTTGGGTGTACGGAACAAGTCAAACACAGTTGCTTTGGTCTGTGCTGCCTCCAGCTGCCCCTGCATGGTTGCTCTCAAACCCTTTAGCAACAACAAACACGAATCACTTGCCAATATAGTGCCAGGTATTGTGACGAGCGTTGGCAACCGATAGGATAGAAGAGGTATCCCCCCTTTCTTTGTAGTGTAGCATATTGCATATGCAATCACGGGTGTGAATGTGATATGAAGGAGGATGTAGGCAGTTAAGGGAGACTCCAGGAAATTAAATGGCAACAATCAAAATTTGAAAAGGAGGCCACGGAGGCGGGCAGGGCATCCACTATCGTACGCAGCCTACAGGAATTGAACTAAAGGACCTAGTGGTGCAGCAGACAAAGCCTCTTTTCATGAGATGGCCATGAAAGGCCAGGGAACTGAGCCTGCATTCTCAGCTAGCCGCCCTTGTTAGAAAAGGCTTTGTGTATCTCAATAAGGAGCAGGCAGGTATCAGTTTATTCCTTCCCTCCAACCCAATAACCACCTCCTCTTCCCTGCTCACCTCCCTGTTCAGGGCTGCTTCAGCATTCTTCATTCCATTCCTGTGTGCAACTATTCAAAGTCCCTTTAAGCCCTCGTCTGGTTTATTGGTGATAATCAGCCACCGAGCAGATTCCACCAGCCACCTGATGAAAGGTGAGTACGCAAGTGCAGTCAGCTCTCTCTTGTGATATGTCGTATGATTATTAACAACAGATGCATTTTGCCTTCCATCCAAAATCCGCCGCTTCACTTGTTGGGTTAGGAATAGAAATTCCAGATCTGTTTCACAAACACTAGGAGAATATGAGAGTGACCACTCCCTGCACTGCACTTACAAGTTGTACTACTAGTAAGGGACACAGACTTGGAGTTAAATTGCCTCTGCTTACTCATCAGGAGAATTTACAGAAAACTTATGAAGTTTAAGTTTATCCCTGATATGCATAATTTCCTTCCAAACCTTGCCATGGGTTCTAGGAACTTTGTGCACATAGTATATATTTACAGTATATATTCTTTTTGAAAAGAAGTCCCAAATATGTCAGCGTAAAGCCTAACAGTGATTGCAGGTACTCCTGCCACTACTAGCTATTTGATAACTAATGACCCAATTACTAATACCAATTAATAACTAATTCTTTATATCTGCCTCAGTTTTCTCATCAATGAAATGGAACAGCACTGTCAGCTTCCTTGTAGGGTTGTTATGAATATGGAGTAACAAAAAGAATGAGTCTGTATAGCACATGGAACTCTGCTCAATTTTATGTGACAGCATGGATGGGAGGGGAGTTTGGGAGAAAATTGATATGTATGGCTGAGTTCCTTCACTGTTCACCTGAAACTATCACAACATTGTTTGTTAGTTTGCTATTCCCCAATACAAACTAAAAAATTTAAAAATAATAAATAAATAAAATGGCATCATAAAAAAACAATGAGTCTGACATGGATCATATTCCCTTTCTCCCTGAACTCATACCTGTATATAAAATCTGTAGTCATCTCTCTGTGATCTCCTCAATTTAATTCTCCCTAGACTGATTTTACAGAGAAGGCAATGGCAACCCACTCCAGTACTCTTGCCTGAAAAGTCCCATGGACGGAGGAGCCTGGTGGGCTGCTGTCCATGGGGTCACGAAGAGTCAGACACGACTGAGCGACTTCAATTTCACTTTTCACTTTCATGCATTGGAGAAGGAAATGGCAACCCACTCCAGTGTTCTTGCCAGGAGAATCCCAGGGACGGGGGAGCCTGGTGGGCTGCCGTCTATGGGGTCGCACAGAGTTGGACACGACTGAAGTGACTTAGCAGTAGCAGTAGTAAACTGATTTTAAGTCCAGGGGTCAAGTTATCCATAAATAAATGTTTGTTAAAATTATTTAAGGGACTGATGAACACATGATGTAAATCACCCAACCTGCATGCCAATTATTAGTACTGGAGAAAGAACATGGCTATTTTGTCAGATTATTCTATGAATAAAGTTGTTTCGTCTTCCCTGTATTCAATTCACCTACAACAATGAAAATCATGGAAGTTTTTACCATAACCTGGTTCATTCCAAAACCAAAAAACAAAAAAAAAAGAATTAAATTTACTTCTTTTCAAAATATTTGAGTCTATATCTTATATTAACAAAAATCATGTCAGAATAACCCTCCAACCACTATACTAAGTAAGCCTATGAAGAAAGATGGCAGAAAATACCTAGAACTCCCAGGAGAAGGGTCACTGTTAGTCAATGTTCTATTTCACAAATTGCACACAGTAACAGATGATAGATAAGGGTTTTAAGTTCAAACAATAAAAAAGGGTCTAAGGAATTTAAAAATGAATATATTCAGAAACAACCTGCCTTTTCATCCCAGGTTCCCAAAAGAGAGTGAGAGAGCACTTCATACCTTAAGGAGAGAAAGAAGGCAAAGAAAGGTACAGACACCACCAGCTGCAGGGTGCGCCACTCTCGAAAGACAAAAGCCAGTCCTCCCAGCATCACCTGTCCAATACTAAGGGCACAGGATACCAGTGTTATTACCATGACTTTTGACTGGGACCTTACCCACTCTACAACTGAAAGAAAATCCAAGTGGGATATTATTGTCAGGTAAGCGTGAAATTTCAAGGCCAACTTTCAGACTTGGAAAATGGAGAAGACTAAAACTGTTGACTTACTGAGCATACTGTTATTTGACACGAAGGCCATGGCAGAACAGCCTGACCAGAAGCGTAGCAAGCAGTCAATGAGGAAGGTGGGAGCAAAGGCTGCGCAGGTCCCAGAGATGGCGAGCTGGAGCAAACAGCACCTGAGAATCAACTTCCGCCCAAACCTAAGAAACAGAGATTAGACTGTGAATGCAGTAGCAACCTGCGGTAAAAAACAAAGCCTACTCTGAAATTAAGAGAATTTTTTTTCATGTTCATAATGGTTCATAATGGTTTTGTTTATGATTTGGTTTTTTATTTTACTAATTTTTTACATTGTTTATTGGGAGATCATTGCTTTACAACACTGTGCTGGTTTCTGCCATACATCAGCATGAATCAGCCACAGTCATACACATGTCCCCTCCCTCTTGAACCTCCCTCCCATCTCCCACCCCATCCCACCCCTCTAGGTTGTCACAAAGCACTGGGATGAGCTCCCTGTGTCACACAGCAAATTCCCACTGGTTCTCTCTTTTACATATGGTAATATATATGTTTTCAGGCTACTCTCTCAATTCATCCCACCCGTTCCTTCCTCCACTGTGTCCACAGTCCACTCTCTATGTCTGTGTTTCCATTGCTACCCTGCAAATAGGTTCATCAGTTCTGTCTTTCTAGATTCCAAGTGATTCTTTGTACCTGAAAGCTTGAAAACTCAGAAGCTAAATCAACAGTGGAGATCTCCTCAAAGTAGCGCTCCTTGTCAGCAATATGCACTAAGAGTTTCAAAACTTTATCCTCTAATCACTTGGACTTTGACACCAAGTGATATATCATATAAAACAAATTACAGTGTTGGAAACTGTAATATACTATAAGCTCCCATTTTACTAACATGTATTTAGCATGGTAGAGAGTCTGTACGGCGTCCAGAACACGAGAGCTAAAAGTGTACTTGGGGCTCTAGGACCAGACAGGCGAGGTTAAACTGATGCAGAAGATCAGTGGATCAATATTCAAAGTTGTTGAAGGTTTATGTAAGGGTCAGTCTTTGTTGAATCTGAGTTTATAGGCCTCAAGCAATGTACTTTATCTAGAACAGAATATGAAGTGAAAGTGTTAGTCATTCAGTTGTGTTAGACTCTTTGCGACCCCACAGACTGTAGCCCATGAGGCTCCTCTGTTCATGGAATTCTCCCAGCAGGAATACTGAAGTGGGTAGCCATTCCCTTTTCCAGGGGAGAACAGAATATAAGACCACCATAACCCTGGGAAAAGATCTGGATGGTGCAGTAAAAGGATATGGAGTTTACCTTCCCCTGTTAACACATCAAATACATCTACAGGACTTCCTTGGTGGTGCAGTGGATAAGAATCCACCTGCCAGTGCAGGGGGACAAGGGTTCGATCCCTACCTAGTCCAGGAAGACTCCGCATGCCATGGAGCAACTAAGCTCATGCACCGTAGCTACTGAAGCCCATGGGCCTAGAGCCTGTGCTCTGCAACAAGGGAAGTCACTGCGATGAGAAGCCTGAGCACCACAGTAAAGAGTAGCCCCCACTCCCCGCAACTGGAGAAAGCCCACATGCAGCAACAAAGACACAACACAGCCAAAAAAAAATTTTTTTAATTAAAAAAAAAAATCTATATATGGAAAAATTCTCACTGAAACTAACTGGAAACTGGCAGAATGACTTATGTAAACCAATGATGTAAGATACACGTGTAATCAGGTAGGAAGGAAAGAAACACAATCAGGTTCAGACTTGCGCTCCTGGGAGAGGACTCAGAGGAAAAGGGAAATGCCATAGGAAGACACCTACCCTGGGGACTGAGCAGGTCAGGCCACAGATTGGGAGTCCAGTCCTGGGGCATATGTGAAGGAAGCAATCCCCCATGGCTGGTAGGAGGACTTGTTGTTCAGTCTTTCAATCATGTCCGACTCTTTGTGACCCCGTGGACTGCAGCTTGCCAGGCTTCCCTGTCCATCACTATCTCCCAGAGTTTGCTCAAACTCATGTCATGCCCATTGAGTTGGTAATGTCATCCAACCATCTCATCCTCTGTCACCCCCTTCTCCTGTCTTCACTCTTTCCTAGCATCAGGGTCTTTTCCAATAAGTCAGCCCTTCGCATCAGGTGGCCAAAGGACTGGAGCTTCGGATTCAGCATCAGTCCTTCCAAAGAATATTCAGGGTTGATTTCCTTTAGGATTGACTAGTTTGATCTCCTTGGACTGCTGGGAATAACTGAAGGGCTGTGGGGAGCCTGGACTCAGCTTGTGAGGAGCACATGTGTGCTTGCTAGCATCCACAGCAGGGCATAGAGAGAGCTTCCCTAGAGGCTGCCAGGCTTCCCGCTGCTGCCTTGCTGCACATCCCAGCTCTGAGGGAACTCTCCCATCCCACTCAACCCACACCACAGCGCTGCACTGGATCCGGGGTACCCACAACCAGGATGAAGACTTGACCACGGGACACAGAGGCAACCTGGTCCCAGGGCAGAGCCCGGGTGGGGTGGAGCAGCCATGATTGACACTTACTCAGGCAACACCTCAGAGACCTCCCAGATCCCTGACAGCAGCCGCTCCCGACAGCTAACCACCCGATACCTGCTGAGAGTCCTCACAGGCCACGGCAGCCCTGTGGAGCTGTTCTACAACAGAATGGGGGTCGCAGAGGGTAAAAGCCCACTAGAAAAGGCAAATATATATTAAGGGCTGAGGATTTACTGTTTAAATAGGCCAGTACATAGATTCCAAGATGAAACGAAACTGTAACAGCTACTATAGACATAAGAAACAGCATAAACACAAAGATTTAAAATTCAGCATCAAAAATACAGAACGTGGATGAGGGGGGTTTAAAAGGCAGAACTTTCAGAATGTGTCAGAACTTAAATGACTACCAGTTTAAAACAAGTGTGAGTCTGTGCCCACTTCAGTTCAGTTTAGTTGCTCAGTCATGTCCGACTCTTTCAACCCCATGAATCACAGCACACCAGGCCTCCCTGTCCATCACCAACTCCCAGAGTCCACCCAAACTCACGTCCGTCGAGTCAGTGATGCCATCCAGCCATCTCATCCTCTGTCATCCCCTTCTCCTCCTGCCCCCAATCCCTCTCAGAAGCAGAGTCTTTTCCAATGAGTCAACTCTTCACATCAGGTGGCCAAAGTATTGGAGTTTCAGCTTCAGTATCAGTACTTCCAATGAACACCCAGGATTGATCTCCTTCAGAATGGACTGCTTGGATCTCCTTGCAGTCCAAGGGACTCTCAAGAGTCTTCTCCAACATCACAGTTCAAAAGCATCAATTCTTCAGCGCTCAGCTTTCTTCACAGTCCAACTCTCACATTCATACATGACCACTGGAAAAACCATATCCTTGACCAGACGGACCTTTGTTGGCAAAGTAATGTCTCTGCTTTTTAATATGCTATCTAGGTTGGTCATAACTTTCCTTCCAAGGAGTAAGCGTCTTTTAATTTCATGGCTGCAGTCACCATCTGCAGTGATTTTGGAGCCCAAAATTTAAAGTCTGACACTGTTTCCACAGTCATGTCCAACTCTTTGCAACACCATGGACTGTAGCCCACCAGGCTCCTCTGTCCATGGAATTTCCCAGGTAAAAATTTTTCCCAGGAGTGGGTTGCCATTTCCTGCTCCAGGGGATCTTCTCAACTCAGGGACTGAACCCGCCTCTCCTGCGTCTCCTGCATTGGCAGGCGGATTCTTTACTGCTGAGCCATCTTGGAAGCCCTTAAAACAAGTAGATAAAGTCATACATTAATTTGGCCACCTGATGCAAACAGCTGACTCATTGGAAAAGACCCTGATGCTGGGAAAGATTGAAGACAGGAGGACAAAGGGATGACAGAGGATGAGATGGCTGGATGGCATCACTGACTCAATGGACATGAGTTTGAGCAAGCTCTGGGAGTTGGTGATGGACAGGGAAGCCTGGTGTGCTGCTGTCCATGGGGTAGCAAAGAGTCAGACATGACTGAGCGACTGACCAACAACTATAAATTTAACCAAGGAGATGAAATAGATCTGGACACTAAAAACAAGACTTTGATGAAAGAACTTGAAGAAGATACAAATAACTGGAAAAATAACCCATATTCATGGACTGGAAAATTAGTATTGTCAAAATGTACATACTACACAAAGTCATCTATAGATTGGTTGGTGGTGGTTTAGTTGCTAAGTTGTGTCTGATTCTTGCGACCTCACCAACTGTAGCCCTCCAAGCTCCTCTGTCCATGGGATTCTCCAGGCGAGAATACTGGAGTGGATTGCCATTTCCTTCTCTAGGATTCCAATTCAGGAGTCGAAACTGGGTCTCCTGCTCTGCAGGTAGATTCTTTACCAACTGAGCTACAAGGGAAGCCCCATCTACCATTATGCCATCCCTATTAAAATTCCAATGACATTTTTCACAGAAATGGAAAAACCTATCCTAAAATCTATATGAAATCACAAATGACCCCCAAAAGCAAAGTCAATCCTGATGAAGAACCAATCTAGAAACATCCTACTTTCTGATTTCAAACTATACTGCAAAACAATAGGGATCAAAGTGGTATGGTACTGACATTAAGAAAGGTACACAAACCAACAGAAAGAACCAAGATTCATGAAATTAACCCTGGATATATATTATTTGATAAAGAAACCAATAATATTAAAGAGCGGACAATAAAATTTTTCAATAATAATGTTGGGAAAATGAAATGATAACAGGCAGGAGTATGAATTTGCACTCTACTGACAATATTCCAAAAAATTCACTCAAAATGGGTTAAAGACTTAAACATTAGCCCTGAAACAATAAAAATCCTAGGAAAAAACTCCCTGACATCAGTCTTAACAATGACTTTTTAATATAATAGCTACCCAAACAGACATAAAGGTATATATCATTGTGGTTTTGATTTGTAGTTCCTTGATAATTAGTGAAATTAAGCACATTTTCATATTCCTGTTAACAATTTCCATGTGTTCTATGGAGGAATACCTATTGAATTCCTTTGCCATTTTTGAGTAGGTTATTTGTGAGTTTTTTCTATCAGTTGCAGCAGTCCCCTGCATGTTTTGGATATTAAATCTATCAGATATGAGGCTGGCAAATATTTTTCCCATTCTGTAGGTTTCCATTTCTTTTTGTTGATCATTTGCTTTGCTATGAAGTATTCTGGACATTGACCTTGGCCACAAAAGCACAGTCAATGAAAGTAAAATAAAGAATTGGGGATTATGTCAATCTATAATGCTTCTTCTTAGCTGTAAGAAGCTTTTTGCCTATGTTTAGTTCAAAATCTTTAGGTTAGTTATAAATCTCCCTTTTCTTCACCAAATTTTCTATTCTCGACATCTGTCATAATCCCATTTCCTCACAGAAACTGAGAAAAACCTATTACCCTATGTGCATCTAAGCTGATCAATTAGCATTTTATCACGAATCATTGTAAAGGGTTCAGTCATAAGACTGGTCAACATGAACACTCTGATATAGTTTACAAATTACATTCAGGGTGATATATTCAGCATTCACAATTTTCACCTGGAAGGTTAAATATGTTAGGCTTATAGGTAGGGGATAAAGGTTACTTAGAGTCTCCCATTTCACCTATGAAAGACTTGAGTATCTGGCTGCCGTGGTTCTCTTAATTTAGGATGGACAGCGCCAGGCACAGGATTAGCCAAAACACTCATACCAGAAATTATGACAACTTGAGGTCTATAGATTAATTTCCTTAAATGATTTCAAATATTACCTCTAAAGAGTCTTTTCTCAAGATCAAATGGCCAATTTATAGCCACAATTATTTCTTAATGCAATTCAGGGCCACTTCACTAAGCACCCAGGTTTTCTAGAAATGCCTTCTAATTACAGTGGGACACATGAGGCATGCAAAGCACAGCTTCCCAGCTGGCACCTGGGAACCTGCCTGCCAGTGCCGGAGACTTAAGAGACACCACTTCGATCCCTGGGTTGGGAAAATCCCCTCGAGGAGGAAATGGCAAACCCACTTCAGTATTCTTGCCTGGAGAATCCCATGAGCAGAGAAGCCTGGTGGGCTACAGTCCACAGGGTCACACAGTGTCAGACATGACTGAAGCAACTTAGCACACACACATGCATGTGAGGCACAACAATCAAGGTGGGAACCCACAAGATTTTGGCTCACTGATTCCAGTGGGAACTTAACACGGAGGCCACGGCAAAGGCTGGCAATGCTGTTCTCTATATCTGTGTCTTGAAATAGGCTGACACTCCTGTCTTGAAGCAACTTCCTCTTGCTTCCGATAAGTAACTCTTCCTCATATTTCTAGATGAAATATTACGATACCTCCCCTCTAAACACTACTCTGAAATATCCTCCAGATCTTGTGGAGATGACATTTCTGTGTCCAGTACACAGAGCTCTGTGGCACCAAAATGACTTCATCACAATGAGCTCATTCTAAATTTCCATCTATAGCTCCCTGGGAACCAAGGCAACCCTGCACAGTGTAAATTGGATATGTGAGGAATTCAAAAAGATTTCTTTATGAAGCAGTCATAAACTGTGGGCAGCAGTGATCTGGAGAAACTCACTTGTCTGAGAGATGGCCATATATGAAGCTTCCCACCAGCATTCCAGCCATGAATAGGGATTGAACCATTGATTTCTGTGACTGATGATCACTTACTAGGTCCCACTAGAAGCGAAGGAAATCAGCCCAGGGGAGCCTCACATGCTTGCATGCTCAGTCATGGACTGAGCAACCCCATGGACTGTAGCCAGCCAGGCTCCTCTGGGGGAATTTTCCAGGCAAGAATACTGGAGTGGGTTAGCCATTTCCTACTCAAGGGGATCTCCCTGACCCAGGGATTGAACCTGCATCTCTTGTATCCTCTGCATTGGCAGGCAGATTCTTTACCACTGCACCACCTGGGAAGCCCTGGAGTGTTCCACAGAATCTTATAATCCCTCAATAATCATCACTCTGATAGCCCTCAGTGAACACACTCTCTGGTTTCCTTTACCACCTTTATTCATCTGTATCATTCAAGTCACTTAAGCATGGTTTTCTCTGGAAATTTTCAAACAAATCTTCTAGATTACATAAAGATCAATCTTTCTATTCACTTAGCACAGCATACCTCGGTGGTTCTAAAACCTTGCCACACATTGTAAACATTGGGGGTGGGGAGTAGGCTTAATATACTGATGCCTGAATTTTACACTTAGAGTGAAATACACTCTGATTTGTTTCCCTGACAAGTAGCCAAAGTATTTTTTTACTTAATGCAAATGTTTCCAATTTGCAACTAGGCTGAGAACAAGTGACTAAGAATAATTTTTCACACATTGTATCAGGTACTTCCTTGTCTGATCATCTATCTTCACACTTGGTTTAAAGCTCTTCAGTACTAAAATTCATGTCTAGTTGGTTGATTTCACTGGTTCCCACTGAAATGTAAGTGCTTGGCAGTTAAAAAGATAAACAATCACCATTTGCTGAAAGATTAAAGGAGAGTTACTATCTACTCAGTAACTGAAGATTTGAGCCATGCTTATGAGAAGGTAACAGGCAGGAAGGCCAGGGGTCTCCAAACGGAGGAAGTAGGCTGCAAGTGTCAGACATTTTTTTTAAATCTCTCTCTTAAGCAGCAGGAGGAAACAAACTAGTGATATATCTTTTCCCCTTCTCTATACAAATTTAAAAAGGGTTTTCTCTTAAAATACTGTGTTGCCATAATGACACCTGGTTCCACCTGAGCTTAACTTTTCTCAAATCTTGAGCTAACCAATGCATTTTTCTTATGGAAATGTTTGTCTTAAGCTATGTTAATGTACTATGCATTTACCCTGGACTCTATCTTCCAGTCGGTTCCGCCTAGAAGCTCAGATTTAGGCTCAGAATCGGCTTGACAAACCAGTATGTTATACTCAAACCAATGCTATATTCAGACATTGTTCTCCTCGCCTGTGTAAACGAAACTTTTTGTATAATCTAATTTGCCTTTCTCCAAGATTCAAGTCAATCATTTTATGGCCCAGGATGACTCACCTGGTGCCAAGATTATCTCAAAATGCATCTTGTGGGTAAGGAGCCTGGTGCCATTCTCTGAGTTTTGAGACATTTTCTTTCATTAACAGACTGCTAGTAACTATATAACATCCAGCTAAAGACTAGCAGGGGGGTACTCTTTCTGTCCCCTTCTGATGTCTACGTCAGATGCTTTCTCTATCACTTTTATACTTTAATAAAACTCTATTACACAAAAGCTCTGAGTGATCAAGCCTCATCTCTGGCCCTGGATTGAATTCTTCTCCGGAGACCAAGAACCCCAGCATCTTTTGTGGCTCAGCAACAACCTTTCACTTGTTTTATGTTTTCCTAAACACCCAGACTTTTTTTCTAAAACACCCAGTGTAGATGCCAGGAGTTGGTGATGGACAGGGAGGCCTGGCATGCTGTGGTTCATGGGGTCGCAAAGAGTCGGACACAACTAAGTGACTGAACTGAACTGACTGAAGCCCCCAGAACATGTACTGACAAGAGGCAAATGGGGCCTTTACCTCAGTCACAATGGTGAAGAACAGACTGTGGTCAAACACCCAGCCGTCCACACAGGGCTCCGTGTCCAGGTCAGTCATGTTGGGGAAGGTCCCATTCAGGTGAAGGAGCTGCCACTGGGGATGGAGGAAGCAACGACATTTCTCTGGCTTGAAGTTTGAATCCAATGGGATGGAGATTCTCAGCAGGACATCAGGGCTGAGGATCCCAGTGTCATTACCAGAGACAGTGGCATTATCAAGAATGTGGACCCAGCAGCGATGACCAGGAACGGCTGCAGTGAAGTTCTCCAACAGTGAGTGACAGACTGCTATCATGTGAAAAGGAAAAGTTAAAGCCATTGAAGTATCTGGAATTTCCCCAGGCCACCAACTTTATCCAGAAGCTCCTCAAAGGCCATTCTGGACAGGTAATCCTCAAGACAATGCACAGTGACTTTAAGAATATAAGTTCAATGGAAGAAAAAATTTCCTTTCATGAATTCACACTGAGCCTATATAATATCACAACAGTTTCTCATAAATGGGTCCCATCCCCTCACTACTGCAATAAAGAAGTGGAGACAGTTTCCCCAGTCCTTCTCAAATCACGAGGCATTATTCTTTTTAGTAAAGTCATAGAGAAAATAATTTACCAAAAATACTTCCAACTGTTGCCAGTGAACTCTGTTTAAAGGTTTACTCTTTGAACCTGCTTATCCTCACTCTGTAAAGCCAGCACTGGACTTTGGCATGTACATGGTATCTAAATAATGTAAAAAATAAAAGCCTGCTACACAGCTCTCAATCATTTCCAGAAGATGGAATTTGAGAGACACAGGAGTGAACTGCTCTATGATGTTTTTTGCTCTGAGAAGAACAGAAAACAAGTACTTCTTGTATAATATTGAATTTAGGTTAAAATCATTTTTAAAAATGTAATCCTTTGTTTTTAATTAAAGCAAAGCAGAATGTGTGCAATTGCTACCTTTTGGTAACCAATATTGTGCTTCAGTTTAAATCACACCAAGAATTCATAATAATATTAAATTCCTTGAAATATATATACAAGAGAAAGGCAACTGTAAGCTCTATCAGAATCCATTTTCTCAGATTTCTTTATTCATTTACAGAATATATTAGAGGACCTTTTATGTGCTGGCAGTTAGAATCTTCATTATTTGTTATATCATTATGAATTTGGCCTCTTTATACCTGGTGCGTACGTTTGTGGTAGTCACTCAGTGGTGTCTGCTTCTTTGCGACCCCGTGGACTGTAGCTTACCAGGCTCCTCTGTCCACTGAATTCTCTAGGCAAGAATACTGGAATGGGTACCCATTCCATTCTCCAGGGGATCTTCCTGACCCAGGGATCAAACCTGGGTCTCCCCCATTGCAAACAGATTCTTTACCATCTGAGCCACCAGGGAAGCCTGGTAAAGCTCCTCAATATTCATACTTCATACTCACACTATAATAGCTATTCCAGGTTTCTTATACTTGCAGCTTGCATGCCATAAGTTTCTAATCCTTTATATTTTTAACTGAAATGCTCAGTGAGATTATTTCAGATTCATATGCAGTTGTTATTGTTTCTTTTAGTCACCAAGTCATGTCCAATCTTTGTGACCCCATGGACTACAGCCCATCAGGTCCTCCAGTCCTTCACCATCTCCCAGAGTTTGCCCAAGTTCATCTCCATTGAATCAGTGATGTCATCCAACCATCTCATCTTCTGCCACCCTCTTGCCCTTTTGTTTTCAATCTTTCCCAGCATAAGAGTCTTTTTCAGTGATTCAGCTCTTCATATCAGGCCAAGGTATTGGAGCTTCAGCTTCAGCTTCAGCATCAGTCCTTCCAATGAGTATTCAGGGTTGACTTCCCTTAGGATTGACTTATTTGATCTCCTTGCTGTCCAAGGGACTCTCAAGAGTCTTTTCCAGCACCACAGTTCGAAAGCATCAGTTCTTTGGTGCTCAGCCTTCTTTATGGTGCAACTCTCCCATCCGTACATGACTGCTGGAAAGACAATAGCTTTCACTATATGGATCCTTTTCAGCAAAGTGATGTCTTTGCTTTTTAATATGCTGTTGAGGTTTGTCATAGCCTTTCTTCTAAGAAGCAAGTGTCTTCTAATTTCATGGCTGCAGTCACCATCCACAGTGATTTTGGAGCACAAGAATAGAAAATCTGTCACTGCTTCCACTTTTTTCCCTTCCATTTGCCATGAGGTGATGATGGGACTGAATGCCATAATCTTGTTTTTTTTTGAATGTTGAGTTTTAAGCCAACTTTTTCACTCTCCTCTTTAACCCTCATCAAGAGGCTCTTTAGTTCCTCTTCACTTTCTGCCAGAAGAGTGGTATCATCTGCATATCTGAGGTTGTAGATATTTCTCCCAGCAATCTTGATTGCAGCTTTTAACTCATCCAGCCCAGCATTTCACCTGATGTACTCTGCATAAACTTAAATAAACAGGGTGAGAATATACAGCCTTATCGTACTCCTTTCCCAATTTTGAACCAGTCAGTTGTTCCATGTAAGGTTCGAACTGTTGCTTTTTGGCCCCACATACAGGTTTCTCAGGAGGCAGGTAAGGTGGTCTGGTATTCCCATCTCTTGAAGAATTTTACACGGTTTGTTGTGACCCACACAGTCAAAGGCTTTTGCGTAGTCAATGAAACAGAAGTAGATGTTTTTCTGGAATTCCCTTGCTTTCTCTATGATCCAACAGATGTTGGCAATATGATCTCTGGTTCCTATGTCTTTTCTAAACCCAGCCTGTAAATCTGAAAGTTCTCGATTCAAGTACTGCTGAAGCCCAACATGAAGGGTTTGCACATAACCTTACTAGCACGGGAAGTGAACGCAGTTGTCCGACAGTTTGAACGTTCTTTTGTTTTTAATAAAAATTTATTTATTTTAATTGGAGGCTAATTACTTTACAATATTGTATTGGTTTTGCCATACATCAACATGAATCTGCCACGGTGTACATGTGTTCCCCATCCCAAACACCGCCCCCCCCCCCCGCCACCTCCCTCCTCATACCATCCTTCTGGGTCAACCCAGTGCACCAGCCCCGAGCATCCTGTATCATGCATCGAACCTGAACTGGCGTTCTTTAGCACTACCCTTCTTTGGAATTGGGATGGAAACTCAAATGCAGTACCTAGATATAATATAAGGAGAAATTGCATAGGTTTCATCCAATTTCTTCAAATAGTAATATTTGAAAAACTATAATATAATGTCACAACGAAGATGTTGGTACTGATATAATCTACTGAACTTATTCAGAATTCCTCAGTAAATTCATTGTAATGTGTATGTGTGTATTTAGTGCTGCCTATAAAGAAGACTGAGCGCTGAAGAGCTGATGCTTTTGAATTGTGGTGCTGGAGAAGACTCTTGAGAGTCCCTTAGACTGCAAGGAATCAAACCAGTCAATTCTAAAGGTAATCAACCCTGAATATTCATCGGAAGGAGTGTTGATGAAGCTTAAGCTCCAATATTTTGGCCACCTGATGCGAAGAGCTGACTCACTGGAAAAGACCAGATGCTAGGAAAGATTGAAAGCAGAATGAGAAGGGGGTGACAGAGGATGAGATGGTTGGACAGCATCACTGACTCAATGGACATAAGTTTGAGCAAACACTGGGAGATAGTGGAGGACAGAGGAGCCTGACTTGCTGCTGTCCATGGGGTTGCAAAGAGTCAGACACAACGTAGTGACTGAACAACACGTCTTCAGTCCTAATAGACTATTCTTGGTTGGCATATTTTTCTTTCAGGACTCTGAATATATTATCACTCTGTCTCCTGGCATATAGAGTTTCTGCTGAGATATTCACTCATCACATCATTGGGTTTCCCTTGTAATTTGCAGGCTTCTTTTCTGTTGCTGCTTTTGAGAGTCACTCTTTGTTTTTTATTTTTGGCAGTTTTATTACACAGTGTCTTATAGAGGATCTCCTTACATTGAGATTGCTTAGTAACTTTTGAGTTCATGAACTTGGATATCCAAACATTTCCTCAGATTTGGGAAGTTATCAGCCATTATTTGATTAAGTAAGCTATCTTTCCCTGTTTTCCTCTATTCTCCTTCTGGAATGCCAGTAATTGTCAAATTGTTTCTTGTGAAGGTATGCCATAGATCATGTAAGTTTTCTTCACTCTTTTTCACTCTTTTTCCCTCTTTTTCCTTGTTCTCCTCTGATTGGGTAATTTCAAAGTTCCCGTCTTCTAGCCCATAGACCCTTCCTTCTGCCTGATCCATTCTTCTGCCGGTACTCTTCATGGCATTTTTAATTTCATTCATTATATTCCTCAGCCTCAGAATCTGTATGGTTCTGTGTGTGTGTGTGTGTGTGTGTGTGTGTGTGTGTGTGTGTGTGTGTGATTTCTGGCTCATTTTTAAGCTTCTCATTTTGTTTATGGGTTATTTTCCCGATTTTAATGAATTGTCCTTATGCGTTTTCTTATAGCTGATTGACTTCTTAATAAAAAGCTATTTAGAATTCTTTTTTGCTAAATTGCAGATCTTTACATCTTTGGGGTTGGTGACTGTAAAATTATAGTGGCATTTTGATGATGGTGTCATCTTTCTTGGACTTTTAATGTTTCTTGATCTCTTGTAGTTCTCTATTTGCATTTGAAGTCACATCCTTCAGTGTTTACTATCTACTTTGGAGAGAGAAATGCCCTCTGTCAGCCCAGCTAGTGATTCTGAGGCTTTCTCAGATCTTTTGATACACCTGATCCACGCTTCTTGTTCTCTCATAAGAGAAGAATTCTTAAGCTGGTAAGCCTTCTCTTTATCCTGCAGTACATCATGCTGACAGCCTCCATCTTGCTTTCCCATAGGTGACACTGAAGCTCAAGTTTGTGATCTCTTTTGTCTGAAAATTTGGGCTGGCTTTCTGGGCATGCTCACTAATGTCTGCCAAAGCTTACTCTTGCCTCTGCTGTCAGGAGCACACACAGGGAATCAGTCACAGGATGAGGAGTGTGTAGTTAGGAGCAAAGCGCATGAGGGTTCCTGTGGACCAGTTAGGGGAATCTATAGGTGACTCATTCCCTGAAGCTTGTGGGTACATTTCCCGATGAAGTCTGAAATGCAGTTAGTAGGATCTGCATCCGCTTTTTTTTAATTTATTTTTATTTATCACTTATTTATTATAGAAGTTGAGGTACATGGGACTTCCTTGGTGGTCCAGTGGTTAAGAATTTGTCTACCAATGTAGGGGACCCAGGTTCAATTCCTGGTCTGGGAACTGAGATCCCACGTACCTCAGAGAAACCAAGCCCACGAGCCACGACTACTGAGTCTGAGCTCTACAGCCCTTGCTCCACAACAAGAGAAGCCACCGCAATGAGAAGCCCGCATATCACAACTGAGGAGCCATCCCCACTCCCCATTCAATGAGAAGCCCGTGCACCACAGCTGGAAAGCAGCCCCCACTCCCCACTCACCCCAACTAGAGAAAGTCTTTGTGCAGCATCTCAAACCAGCACAGCCAAAAGCAGAAACAAATTAAAATTCAAAAATTGAATAGTTATATTCAAAAATTGTATAGTTATATACAACATTATATAAGTTTCAGATGTACACATAGTGACTCGCGATTTTATATTCCCTTTATAGTTTTTATAAAATACCGGCTATATTCTCCACGTTGTATTATATGTTTATTGTTGTTGTTCAGTCGCTAAGTCATATCCAACTCTTCGCCATCCTGCGGACTGAAGCACACCAGGCTCCTCTGTCCTCCACTCTGCCCTCCAATCTCCTGAAGTTTGTCATAGCTTTCCTTCCACGAAGCAAGAGTCTTTTAAAGGGACGGAAGACTGGCCCAGAAGAAATAAAGCTGAAAAAGTTCATCACCACAAACCTGTCTTACAAGAAATGCTGAATGAAGTTCTTCCAGCTGAAGTGAAAGGACTAACTGGTGACATGACCACAAAAAAAAATATGAAAGTATTCAACATGCTGTTGTGGGTAAGTATGTAGTCCAATTCCGAATACTCTAATGCTGTAATATGATGGTGTGTTCACCACTTAATTCAGATTTAAAGGCAAAAGACAAAAGTATTAAAAATAACAATACTCACAATGATACATTAATGATGACAAAAGAGTAGATTGCGATATCAAGCACATAATACAGGAAGTAAAAGGATAGTCTTTCGTATGCAATCAAAGTTAAGTTTCTATCAGCATGAAGCAGACTGTTTAAGTAGTTCAGTATAAGCCCCACAGTGTGTGCTGCATGCTAAGTTGCTTCAGTCGTGTCTATTTCTTTGCAGCCCTATGAGCTGTAGCCCACCAGGCTCCTCTGTCCATGGGATTCTCCAGGCAAGAATACTGGGGTGGGTTGCCATTTCCTCCTCCAGAGTATCTTCCCGACCCAGGAAATGAACCTGCGACTCCTGCATTGCAGGCAGATTCTCTGCTGGGGTAAAGCCCTGGGGTAACATAAAGCAAATACTACAGTAGATTCACAAAAGATAAGGAGAAGGATATCAAAGCTTGCCACCATTCACAGAAGAAAGCAGAGAGGAGGAAAGGAACAAGAGACGACAAAGAGTGAGCCTAGGATGGCATTAGTAAGTCTTCAACCATGAATAAGTGCTCTGTATGTAAATGGATTAATTCCCCAATCAAAAAATCATACAGTGATCACATGAAATGGCCAACCCAAGAGGTGGAGATCAACAGCATGTTCCAAAGTACTGAATCAGTCAAACATAGAAAGGCATGATTGAGTGACGGAAAAACAAGAAGGGAGCATCTGACTATTCAGACACCTGGGAGGGGAAACCTCTGCATGGTCCCCTAAATACAATAAGATGCTATTAGGGCAAACCATGGGTTTCCCTCGTGGCTCAGATGGTAAAGAATCCACCTCCATTTGCTTAAGTTAAAAAAAAAAAAAAGAATCCGCCTCCAGTGTGGGAGACCTGGGTTTGATCCCTGGGTTGGGAAGATCCCCTGGAGGAGGGCAAGGCAACCCACTCCAGTATTCTTACCTGGAGAATCCCCAAAGACAGAGAAGCCTGGCAGACTACAGTCCATGGGGTCACAAAGAGTCAGACATGACTGAGTGACTAAGCACAGCACAGCAGAGGGAAAACCAATATCTTTAAAAATGTTAAAAGACCAGTTCTGCATAATCATAAGTACAGGACATCAGCCAAAGAGCATTCTAGAAGAACATCACTAGGGTCAGATCCGGGCTGTAATATCTGAAAATCTTTTCAATGTAACAAATAAAGTGAAACTACAAACAAGAAAGGATGCTAAGCCTAATGACCAGTGGCTTAGATCCAAATCACCTTGGAAGTCCCCCTCTCCAACTAAAAATCAGTCCATCTATAATCCAAGTTATTTAACCTCAGCTGGTTTGAGGATTTGTGATCAACACTGCCAGTTAACCCCCAATATTCATTTTGTCCATAATACAGAATCTTGGCCTCCCGGAAGAAAGGCTGCATTTCACATTCTCTCTGGCAGAGAAGTGTAGCCATATGAAATCCTTAGCAGCAATGTTTTCTAGACAATGGGATGGGAGAAGTAATGTGCACACATGAAAAGATGCTCAACGTTGCTAATTATTAGAGAAAAGCAAATCGAAACTACAGTGATGTACCACCTCATGCTGGTCAGAATAGCCATCATTAAAAACTCTACAGATAAATTTAGGAGAGGGTGTAGAGAAAAGTGAACCCTCTTACACTGTGGGTGGGAATGTCTACATTGGGGCAGCCACTGTGGAAAATAGTACTGAGCTTCCTCAGAAAATCAAATATAGAATTGTCATATGATCTAGCAGTCACACTCCTGGCCATGTAGTTTATCTTTATAAAAAATAAATTTTAAAAGAAAGAAGTAATGTGCACCACCTCTAGGTTATCTTTAAAGAGATGCGCCCTTTCCCTTCACTTTTGAACCCAGGCAGCCTATGTTCAGGGAAAGATTGAGGACACGAGGAGAAGGGGACAACAAAAGATGAGATGGTTGGATGGCATCACCAACTCAATGGACATGAGTCTGAGCAAACTCCGGGAGATAGTGAAGGACAGGGAAGCCTGGCGTGCTGCAGTCCATGGGGTCACGACGAGTCGGACACAACTGAGTGACTGAACAACAGCAAGCCTACCTTCCAAAAAAGCAAACAAAAACCTAAGTTGCTTTTTATTTATTTTCTTGATGTTGATTCACAGTGTTATGTTAGTTTCTGCTGTACAGCAGTGATTCAGTTATACACGCATATGCATCCTTTTTTGTGTTCTTTTCCATTATGGTATACAACAGGATACCAAATACAGTTTCCTGCGCTGTACAGTAGGAGCTTGTTGTTTATCATTCTCTGTATACAATAGTTTGGGCTTCCAAGGTGGCTCAGTGGTGAAAGATCTACCTGCCAATGCAGGAGACCCAGGAGGTACAAATTTGATCCCTGGATCAGGAAGATCCCATGGAGGAGGAAATGGCAATCCATTCCAGGATTCCTGCCAGCATAATCCCATGGCCAGACAAGGCTGGCAGGCTACAGTCCATAGGGGAGCAGAGAGCCAGACACGGCACACGCGCATCCAATGGTTTGCATCTGCTAATCCCAAACTCCCAGTCCATCCCTCACCCACCTCCCACCCCCGCTGGCAACCACAAGTCTGTTCTGTATGTCTGTGAGTCTAAAAACCTCTTAATCATCGTTATTATATGTGTTATATTGCTAGTGGTCCCAACTTGCTCCTCCGCCATCTAGGATGTTGTCTTCATCACCATGATCTGAAATGATTCCCTCTCCTGTCTGCATTCTACCCGCCTGGAAGGGAAGAGCCACAATTTTAAAAGCTGCCTTCCTATCCAATGGAGGAAGAAATACCAACCCACTCCAGTACTCTTGCCTGGAAAATTCCATGGACAGAGGAGCCTTGTAGGCTACAGTGCATGGGGTCACTAAGAGTTGGATGTGACAGTGACTTCACTTCACTTCACTTCACTTCCCATCCGAAACTCTTAACACTGTGCTCCACTGCCCTCTAGCTGTATTTGACATAATCATTGAGTCACTTTACTGACTGGGCTGGAGGCATGGTGTGGAAACGGTCACTGGATCTCCAAGGGTCAGTGTGGAACAAGAACAAAATACAAACAGGAGAAATCCTGATTATTCCCTCTACCACCTGGCTCCGGACTCTGACCACACCTTTAGTGAAAAAGAGTGAAAGTCTATGTCATTGGAGTGCAGAATAACCATAATTCCTCACCTAAATTTCTGATTACATCACCTGCATTGTACACAGATTGATGGAGCACCCACAGAGAGCCAGGCAGAGTCTGTCTCTTGTGACCAAGGCAAGCAAGATCTTTGCTCTCAGAGATTTGTGTTCTTTTTTTGAAAAACATTGTTATTTATTCTTCTTGTTGTTATTTTATTTATTTTTATGCTTTGGCCATGCCCACAGGAAGCTGATTTCCCTGATAGCTCAGTTGGTAAAGAATCCACCTGCAATGCAGGAGACCTGGTTTGATTCCTGGGTCAGGAGGATTGTCTGGAGAAGGGAAAGGCTACCCACTCCAGTATTCTTGGACTTCCTTGTGGCTCAGCTGGTAAAGAATCCGCCTGCAATGTGGGAGACCTGGGTTTGATCCCTAGATTGGGAAGATCCCCTGGAAAAGGGAAAGGCTACCCACTCCAGTTATGTGGCCTAGAGAATTCCATAGACTATATAGTCCATGGGGTCTCAAAGAGTCAGACACAACTGAGCGACTTTCAATCAATCAGTTACCATCACGGCATGTGAAACCTTAGTTTCCCAAACAGGGATGGAACCCATACCTCCTGCATTGGAAATGAAAGTGAAAGTTGCTCAGTCATGTCTCTTTGCAAGCCCATGGACTGACTATACAGTCTATGGAATTCTCCAGTCCAGAATACTGGAGTGGGTAGCCTTTCCCTTCTCCAGGGGATCTTCTCAACCCAGGGATTGAACCCAGGTCTCCCACATTGAAGGCAGATTCTTCACCAGCTGAGCCACAGGGAAGCCCCTGCATTGGAAGGGCGGAGTCTTAACCACTGGACCCCAGGGAAATCCCAGGGGTTTGCATCCTAATGGGAAAAGAAGGGGGTGGGGACCAGGGAAGGAACAGATGATAACAAGTAGGAAATAAATGAATATGAGTGGTGCCAGGCCAATGTAAACAGGGTCCAGGTCGTGCAGGACATCGAATGCTGGGGGAAGTGAGTGCTGGGGGAAGTGAAGAGAAAGTTCTAATGCAGGGTGTGAGCTTGGTTTCAGGTTTCTAAAACACCACTCTAGTTTCTCAGTGGAAAATGGATTGCAGAGGACAAGAATAGAAGCAGGAAGACCAGCTAGATAATTACTGCAGAGGTCCCAATGAGAGGGACCGATGAGAGGTGACTTGGTTTAGGAAGGAGGCAGTGAAGGACGAGAGAAGTTTGGTCTGCCCTGTGGAGGCAAAGCCCACAGGATTGCTGGTGGATTAAGTGCAGGAGGGGGAGTTGAGAAGAGGGGTAAAAAAAAATCCAGGATTTACAAATATGTTAATAATTCTCATTTCAGACCACTGGTCCCATCGTTCCCAATGTATCCTCTTCAAATCTTCCCAGACCAGAGATCGAACTCACATCCCCTGCATTGGCAGATGGATTCTTAGCCACTGTTGTTTTAAGCCACAGTTTGTTATAGTTTGTCACAGCAGCCCTAGGAGGAGAAGCTGAGGGCTTCCGTTTGCCCAGCAGTTGAGGGCCTATTACCGAGTCCAAGCTCCTCACCATGTGATAGGCCGATAGATACGAGACGAGGTGTTGGGACTAGGAAGGGGCTTTGTTAGGAGCCAACTGACAGAGAAGATGGCAGGCTAACACCTCAAAATAACCATCTTGTCTGGGCCTGAATGCCAGGTTCTTTTATGGATCAGAGATGGGGAGAGGTGAAGAAACAAAAAGACCATTTAATTCTTGTAAATAGCTCTTAGAGGGGCAAGCCTCAGGCAGGGGGATGTGTTAGTTTCCCTTCCCTACAACATTTCACTGGTGGGCAGGGTCCCCCTGTCTCCCTGAGGCAGGCCATTATGTATGCCTACAGTATCAAAAGTGGCGAGATAAGGGATAAAGTCGCAGAAGCAGATCCAGTATGAATTCAAAGTTAACACTTCCTGGTTAGCAGTCCCTCATACAATCTGCTCTCCCCTCAGGGAGCACCATGGTCCAAAGGAACCGACACATTTAGGGTGTGGAATGGGCCTCCCTTGTGGCTCAGCTGGTAAAGAATCCGCCTGCAATGAGGGAGACCTGGGTTCGATCCCTGGGTTGGGAAGATCCCCTGGAGAAGGGAAAGGCTACCCACGCCAGTATTCTGGCCTGGAGAATTCCATGGACTATATAGTCCATGAGGTCGCAAAGAGTCAGAAATAACTGAGCAACTTTCACTTTTGGGGCTTCCCTTCAATACTTTCACCACCTAATGTGATGAACTGACTCGTTGGAAAAGACCCTGATGCTGAGAAAGATTGAAGGCAAAAGAAGGGGAAGACAGGGGATGAGATGGTTGGATGGCATCACCAACTCAATGGACATGAGTTTGAGCAAGCTCCAGGAGCTGGTGATGGACAGGGAAGCCTGGTGTGCTGCAGTCCATAGGGTTGCCAAGAGTCAGACACAACTGAGCAACTGAACTGAACTGAAGATGTGGAACTGTGTAGACTTGGTTTTAATGACAGCTTACTGTCTGTATTTACTTAAGAAACGTTTTAACTTCTCCAAGCCCTATTTCATCTAGAAAAACAAAAGGAGGAGGGGATAATGCCATCTAATTGAAAACCCTGCTGAAGCCCTTGATGTCGGTCTAATTGGTGATTTGGGAACATAAACATTAGTTTTAAGATATTATGATAAATTAGCAAACAAATCCACTTTTAATTGTAAAGGTAATTAGATTTTTGCTGTATCTTATATATTTAACTTGGAGACTATGGTAGACAGCCTCTAAGATGCCTTCAGTGATTTTTCACTTCTATTACTATAATCCTCCCTCTTCAGTGTGGGCTGAACTTATTGACTTGCTTCTGACAAATAAAAAAAAAACAGTAGGGGCTTCCCTGATGACTCAGTGGTAAAGAATCTGCCTGCCAATGCAGGAGACATGGGTTTGATCCCTGGTCTGGGAAGATCCCACGTGCCTCAGAGCAGCTAAGTCCATGTGCCGCAACTATTGAGCCTAGGAGCTTAGAGCCAAGAGCCGAGGAGCTTCAACTACTGAGCCTACATGCCATGTCTATTGAGGCCCAAACACTCTAGAGCCCGTGCTCTGAAAAAAGAGCAGCCACCACCATGAGAAGCCCATACTCTACAGCCAGAGAGTAGCCCCCACTTGCCACAATTAAAGGAAAGCCCACCAGCAACGAAGACCCAGCAAAGCCAAAAATAAATAAGTAAATAAAATTATTTATTAATTTTAATACATTATAAATAAAATAAGTAAATAAAAAAGTAAAACAGTAACAGTGATAAGCTACCTCTTCCAAGATTAGGCTATAAAGGACTGTGGCCTTCATCTTGAGGCTCTTTCTCTCTTGTCTCTCCTCACTCCCTGTGGAGGAAGTCAGTTGCCATGCTGTGAAAGCACCATGTGCAGGGTCAATCGTGGGACAGAGGCTTGACAGCAACCACATATAATCAGATTCCCTTCTGCCAGGAGAGCCTTCAGATGAGACCCTAGCCTTAGCATAAGACACCTCAAGCCAGAGGCATCCAGTTAAGCCAGAATCCTGACCCACAGAAACTGTGAGCTAATAAATATGTGTTTTAATCATAATTCAAAAAGGTACGTGCACCCCAATATTCATTGCCGCACTGTTTATAATAGCCAGGACACAGAGGCAGCCTAAATGTCCATCAACAGAGGGATGGATACAGAAGATGTGGTACACACACAACAGAACATTATAGCCATAAAAATGATGAAATAACACCACCCGCAGCAACATGGATGGACCTGGAGACTGTCACACTGAGGGAAACAAGTCAGACAGAGAAAGACAAATATCATATGACATGACTTACATGTGGAATCTTAACAATAAGGAGGGTGGCAAGGGAATTTATCTAAAAAGCAGAAATAGAGTTATATAAGTTTGTAGAGGTTCCCAGAGGGTAAGAGGGGGAGGGATAAATTGGGATGTTGGGATAGACATATACACACTGCTGCTGCTGCTGCTGCTGCTGCTAAGTTGCTTCAGTCATGCCCGACTCTGTGCGACCCCATAGACGGCAGGCCACCGCGCTCCCCCGTCCCTGGGATTCTCCAGGCAAGAACACTGGAGTGGGTTGCCATTTCCTTCTCCAGTGCATGAAAGTGGAAAGTGAAAGGGAAGTCGCTCAGTTGTGTCTGACTCTTAGAGACCCCATGGACTGCAGCCTACCAGGCTCCTCTGTCCATGGGATTTTCCAGGCAAGAGTACTGGAGTGGGTTGATACACACTACTATATATTAAATAGATAACTAATAAGGACCTGCTATATAGCACAGGGAACTCCATGTCGTACGCTGCAATGGCTTATTTGGGAAAAGAGTCTTAAAAAGAAGGGATATATGTATATGTATGAGCTTCCCCTGGTGGCTCAGATGAAAGATCCAGGTTCGATCCCCCATCCCATTACTCTTGCCTGGAGAATCCCATGGACAGAGGACTCTGACAGGCTATTTGTAACAAATTTACCCCCAGTGTCATGACTTAAAACACATATTTATTTATTTAAAGTTTTTATTAGAGTATAGTTGACTTACAGTGTTGTGTTAGCTTTGGGTGTACAGCAAAATGAAGCGTTTATACATATACATGTATCCTTAGTCACTCAGTCACGTCCAGCTCCTTGTGATCCCATGGACTGAAGCAAGCCAGGCTTCCCTGTCCCGCCACAACTGCTGAAGCCGGTTTGCCCTACAGCCCGCAAGCTGCAACAAGAGAAACGACCACAATGAGGAGCCCGTGTACTGCAACCAGAGTCGCCCACACTCTCCACAAATAGAGAAAGCCCACACACAGCAACGAAGACCCAGCGCAGCCAGAAACAGAACAAATAAATTTTTAAAAAGACAAGGAAACATATTTTTTAAAAGAGTAAATATTACTTTATATGACTAAAGATGTGATTGAGTTAAGGATTTTGAGAGGAAGGGCTTATCTGGGCTATCCAGGTGGGTCCTAAATTCATTGACAAGTGTCCTTAAAAAAGTGAGAGGGAGGGAAATTCCACTGGCAGACAAGGAGGAAGCAGAAATTGGAGTGAGGCAGCCACAAGTGAAAGAATGCCAGGAGGCTCCAAAAGCTGGAAGAGGGAAAGCATTCGTTTTCCCATACAGCCTCTGGAGGTAGTGCAGCCCTGCCAACACTTCGATTTCATACTTCTGGCCTCCAAAACTATAGGAGAATAAACTTCTACAGATGATTATCATACACAGATTATTACGCGAAGTGAAGTAAGTCAGAAAGAAAAAGACAAATACCATATGATATCACTTATATGTGGAATCTAAAATATGACACAAATTAACTTATCTGTGACACAGAAATACACTCACAGAGAGCAGACTTGTGGTTGCCAAGGGAAAGAGGGTTGGACTGGGAGTTTGGGATTAGCAGGTACAAACTATTTTATGTAGAATAGATAAATAAGTCCTACTGTATAGCACAGGGAGCTATATTCAGTATAATGGGATAAACCACAATGGAAAAGAATATGAAAAGGAATATACTTATGCATATATTACATATATATATATATATATAGTTGTTGTTTAGTTGCTAAGTCATGCCTGATTCTTTTGCAGCCCCATGGACTTGCAAATTCCCTGGACAGAGGAGCCTGGGGGGCAATAGTCCATGAGAGAGCAAAGAGTTGGACACAACTAAACACACACACACACACTTCCCTGATAGCTCAGCTGGTAAAGAATCCACCTGCAGTGCAGGAGACCCCAGTTCAATTCCTGTGTTGGGAAACTTCCCTGGAGAAGGGATAGGCTACTCACTCCAGTATTCTTGGGCTTCCCTGGTGGCTCAGATGGTAAAGAATCTGCCTGCAACATGGGAGACCCAGGTTCAGTTCCTGGGTTGGGAAGATCCCCTGGAGAAGGAAATGGCAACCCACTCCAGTTTTCTTTTCTTGTCTGAAGAATTCCACTGACAGAGGAGCCTGGAAAACTGCAGTCTATGGGGTCGCAAAGAGTCAGACACAACTGAGCAACTAACACACACACAAAGACTGCAGCCTGCCATGTTCCATGGGATTTCCCAGGCAAGAATCTCCCTCTACATACACACACAGAGGAAAGTCCACGTGAGCCCACAATGAGGACACAGCTGCCAGCAAGACAGAAGCAAACTCTTGTCAGACACCAAATCTCTTAGCACCTTGTCCTTGGGCTTCCCAGCCCCCAGAACTTGGAGAAATAAATTTCTCTTGTTTCAATGACCCCATCCAGGGAATTTCCCGGTAGTCCAGTAGTTAGGACTCTGTGTCTCCGTGGCAGGGGGCCCAGGTTTGATCCCAGGTCAGGTAACTAAGATCCCACAAGCCAAAAAAAAGGAAAAAACAAATACAATTTAAATGATGGAGTCTATGGTATTTTGTTACAGCAGTCCACACAAGCTAAGACCCTGTGGTTGACTGAGAATGGCCATAAACTCTTACACTACCCCCCTTTGCATCTATGCTCTTGTAATGTGACATGGTCCTCCCATCAAGAATTGGCTTGAATCCACCCTTTGGCTGTGACTTGCTTTGGTGAAGAAGATATTACCAATCATGACACAAGCAGAAGTTTGAAAGGTACTCATTCACAGGACTTTCCTCTTTTGCTGATATTTGGCAACCCAGCTAGCTTGCTTCCTTCAAGAATGAGAGGCCATCGGAGCAGAAGTGAACCAAACCAGCTGAGGAACCTCCCTTTAGACCAACAGGCCTGCCGACTGACCCGCCGGTTAACCATATACACGTGAGCAAACCATGCAGAGATCAGATTAGAAGGACCCACAAACTCATGAGTCAAATAAATGACTATGTTTTAAACCATTACAATTTGGAGATCTCATCCAGTAATAGTAACTGATACACTCCTAAGGTCACCTCCATTCTATAATTAATGTGGAATCCACAGTGGGTCAGGCTTTGAGTTCAGGGAGAGGATACTATCATGGACCACTTCCTGATTTTTTCCTCTTCTCCAGGGGGAAAAATAGATCTTCAGAGTCTTGCTTCAGATGGACCTATCACCAAGAGGACCTTTGTTCTGCTCTGCCATCCCTGTCTGGATAACCTCGGCCACACCCCCTCTCTCCTGGTCTTGGTTCCCTCACCTGTACAACTACGACAGTGGATTTAACAAGAGGCTTCCCAGGTGGTGCTAGTGGTAAAGGACCCGCCTGCCGATGCAGGTGAGACACGAGTTCAATCCCTGGGTTGGGAAAATCCCCTGGAGGAGAGCACTGCCACCCACTCCAGTATTCTTGCCTGGAAGATCCCATGGACAGAGAAGCCTGGCAGGCTGCAGTCCATAGCATCACACAGAGTCAGACACGACTGACACAACTTAGCAAGCATGCACATGATTTAACAAGTGGTTCTCAAACACTGATTTAAGACAAAGTTCATATTTGGATGCAGTAATATAAGAATGAGACATTTTAAAGTTCCTGTGCAATCTAGAATTATTTTATTAAAAAGACTGCTCTTTATTTTCAGATTATATCCTCTTTTCTGATTCTTGTTTTTAACTTGTCATTTAAGAAATGATGGACTTCCCAGGTGCCACAGTGGTAAGAAATCTGCCTGCAGTGCAGGAGATGCGGCTTCGATCCCTGGGTCAGGAAGATCCCCTGGAGGAGGAAATGGCAACATACTCCAGTATTCTTGCCTGGAAAATTCTATGGACAGAGGAGTTTGGCAGGCCACAGTCCATGGTGTTGCAAAGAATCAGGCACAACTGAGCACACAGATCTTTAAGAAATGATAAGGTATTGGGTGGGGGAAGGATATAAGTGAACTGAGATTTGAAAAATGTTGATAGCTGTTGAAGTTGGGTGATCTTTGTATATCCTTGAATATTTCCATCAAAAACATGTTAGTAAACAATGTTGAAGGTAAGTTATAATGGTGTTTGTATGTACATCCATGAGTGTGTTTTAACTCTAAACTGGATGGAAATGTAGTTCTAAAAATAAAATAGGAAGGAAGAAGGGCAGGAGAAGAATTGTGGAAATTAGATACAAGCAGACAGAGAGAGGGCTTCCCTGGTAGCTCAGCTGGTAAAGAACCCTCCTGCAATGTAGGAGACCCTGGTCCAGTTCCTGGATCTGGAAGATCCCCTGGAAAAGGGTTAGGCTACCCACTCCAGGATTCTTGGGCTTCCCTGGTGGCTCAGACAGTAAAGAATTCACCTGCAATGCGGGACACCCGGGTTCCATCCCTGGGTTGGGAAGATCCCCTGGAGGAGGGCATGGTAACCCACTGCAGTATTCTTGCCTGGAGAATCCCCATGGATAAAGGAGCCTGGCAAGCTACAGCCCATGGGCTTACAAAGAGTTGGACATGACTGAGCGACGAAGCACAGCACAGCACAGCACAGACAGAGAGAGCTTCCCTGCTCTCAGAAATGCCTTTCATAAACAGCAATACAACCTCTTCCACATCTCTCCACAACGTCCCCACCACCACCACCACCAGACTCCTTCCTTCCTCCCCTGGGTCCTAGAAGGGAAGCTTTTTCACCCTGACTTCTGAGTGAGCAAAAGCCATATTGATACCAAGTCCAAGCTTAAATACAAGGAGGTGTTGACTCAAGTAGTTCAACTTTATTCAGAAAGCCAGATGACCAAGAAGATGGCAGACTAACGTCTCAAAATAACCATCTTATGATGTCTGGATGCCAGGTTCTTTTACAGAACAGAGGTGGGGGAGGTGAAGAAATAAAGCAAAAAGGCCATCAATCTAGCAAATAGCTCCTAGAATGGCAAGCCTCAGGCAGGGAATTGTTAATGTCTTTCTTCCTGTAGCCACACACAGGTGACAGGGTTCTAAACAAAGGCACTTTGGTTTAACTTTCACAGGGCTCCCCAGGCAGGCTACTGTGTATAAAGAGTATTCTTTTAGTAAACAAAAGCAAGAGGAAGCAAAGGTTCAAGTAACAGATCCAAACTGGAGTCATAATGGGCTCTTCCATGTAACAATATCAGGGCTCTCAGTTTCCTAGGAGGTCCAAGGAGAATGTGGCTGTGAACAGGCTGAGGGAGGGGAAGGTGGTGTGCCCTTGGCTAGCCACCCACCTATTGAGCAAAGCAGGTGGATTGATTGCCCAGTGGCCCTGGCCACATGCCCCTCGTAGAGAAGGACAAGGACTCGCTATGCTATCACTACCCACTGCCCCCATACCTGTGATGGAGCAGCAGAGGCTGTCAGCTTCCAGACCACATCCCGTTGGCCTTTACCATTTCAGTGACTGACAACCAGACTTCCTTGAGAAGTGGAATATTTCCTGCCATATCAGTAAACAAGGATGCCATAGTCATCAGAGTTACAGCCCTCCAACGAGAGCCTGTGAGCCCCAAGGTAACACAGGAAAGAGAAGAATACCTGCTATCTAGCAGCCACCAGACTACAGCCACTCCCCATGGTCAGCCGGAAGGAAAGGAAGCTCAGAATGTGAAAACAGGATGGTGGCCCCAGAAAACTGAGGTGCCTATGAAAGAAATTATTTCAGTGAGCCCAAACTCTTGCATCTTCCCATATATAGAAGAGCACTAAATTCCTTCTACTTGGGATATCTGGTTTTCTTTAATTAACAATAATCTTTTGGTTTTCAGACTACCTGCCCTTCGTTGCAAAACTTCTCTACAACCTGGCTCCTCCCTTCACCTCCTCGGAGAAGTTCTCTCAAAGTTACTTGGGATGCTGCCTCCTGGGCTTGAAAAATTCCCACTGAATAAAAAACTTTTAGGTTGTGAATATTTTTTAAGTCGACATCCTAATGCCGAACACCTGCCTCTCTTTTTGCCAATGGTCTTCCCTGGTCACTAGATTCTGCTCTGCCCAAGTATATCAGGCTGGAAGTGCAGGAGAATTAACCACTGTACAACAGCCCTCAATCCATGGCTGCCCAGGTTCAAGTAAAAATCCTCCAGCTCCTCCAGCCAGGATGAGGGGTGTGCTCCATCCTGTCTCCCTCAGCTCCCCAGTGAGCTCCAGCTCCAGTTGTCCACAGGGGCATCTGGCTTGATGATGCGTCCTTTATCGTTTCCCTTTCACTTCCCTTTCCTTCCCTTCCCTATGCCTCTTCCCCACTGCCCTGCTGGGTGTCTTGGTATCACTTCCTGAATAAACCACTTGCACTCAAACCTTCGTCTTAGGATCAACATGCTTACTTAGGTGTGTGCATGCATGCTACATCCCAATCCCCAGAACCCGTGAATATGTTGCTGTAACTGTAACCAGGAAGGGTTAATTTTGAATTTACACTGGATCTGCTTATCTTGCCTTATCTTGCCACTTTTGTAGGCATACATAATGGCCTGCCTTTGATGCTTTAGAACTGTGATATTGGAGGAGACTCTTGAGAGTCCTTTGGACAGCAAGGAGATCAAACCAGTCAATCCTAAAGGAAATCAATCCTGAATATTCTTAGGAAGGATTGATGCTGAAGCTGAAGCTCCAATACTTTGGCCACCTGATGCAAAGAGCTGACTCATTAGAAAAGACCCTGATACTGGGAAAGATTGAAGGCAGGAGGAGAAGGGGACAAGAGAGGATGAAATGGTTGGATGGCATCACCGAATTGATGGATAAGAGTTTGAGCAAGCTTCAGGAGATGATGAAGGTCAGGGAAGCCTGGCGTTCTGCAGTCCAAGGGGTCACAAAGAGTCCAATGAGTCTGAGCAACTGAACAACAAGTAATGGCCTGCCTCAGGGAGATGACCACTTGTGAAGGACTGTGACGTTCTTGAACTCTGTCCCCCTCGTCTTCAGCTTACCTGAGCAGCCCAGAAATTCACATTTGGGGAGGCCTGAATCACAGATAGATGTGACATCTTTGTTTGTTGATATGACAAGAGATATTCCATTCCACACCCATGAAATGACTGTAAGGAAGTGAAACTAACACATCCCCCTACCTGAGGCTTGCCATTCTAGGAGAAATTTGCAGGAATTAAATGGTCTTTTTACTTTGTTTCCTCCCCTCCCCCCATCTCTGATCCATAAAAGAATCTGACATCCAGGCCCTGACAAGGTGGTCATTTTGAAGCACTAGCCTGCCACCTTCTCTGTCAGCCGGCTCCCGAATAAAGTCCCTTCCGGGTCCAACGCCTCGTCTCAGATTCACTGATTTATTGTGTGACCAGCAGAGCAAGTTTGGACTCGATAACATAACTGGAAGTGGGCTTCAGCTGCTTGACACTCAGAAGTTTATAAAGAGGCAAACCTGGTAGAAAGGAAAGTTTGCTTTACTTTGGATACAGGCAACCAGGGGTGGGAAGGGGGCAGACTTCTGCCCAAAGGCCAACTCCCCTCCTACCCACAACCAGTGGACATCAGCTCTTACAGGCAGAGCGAGGGAGCTAAATGCAGAAACAGCACAGTCAGCTCTGCCAGTCACGTTGAAACTGGTTATCGGTGGTATGACCAGGGTCATCTTGATTGATTGTTTCAAGTACAGTTAATTTTCAGTTCTGGGGTCAGTTTGTTCCCATGTCTTTGAGGCCAGTTCTCAGAATTTGAGGCAGTTCATGTCATGGCTACAATCTGGTCATGATTAACTTCTTCCACCTGATGGAGGTTTCAGTATCTACAAGACAGCTCACAGGATATGGCTCAGAATATTATCTGTAGCCCTTGAGAAGGAACTAAAGGTCCTTGATTAAACTATTTTTAGTTTTGGATGATTTTCCTTTGTTTCTTCATTTTCTCACTTCTCTGCTTAAATTTATTCTTTGGCTAAAGTTTTTCCACAGACGAAAGGCAGGCAGAGTACATGAAGGGGTTGGGAGGGAGGGCCACAGGGTCCTGCTCCGTTTCATGGCAAAAGAGAATTTTGCCAGTCTGGAGATGGGGAGATTATCCCTGATGAACTGTGTGGGCTCAGTGTAATCATAAGGGTCCTTATAAGAAGGTGGCATTTGAGTCAGAGAAGATGTTGTCATGGAAACAGGGGTCAGAGCAATGCAAGTGATGGAGAGGGGCCACAAGCAAGGGAATGTGGCAGCTTGGAGAAGATGGAAGAGGCAAGGAAACAGATTCTCCTCTAGACCTCCAAAAAGCATGCAGCTCTGCTGACACCTTGATTTAAGCCCAGTGAGACCCACTGTGGACTTCTGACCTCCAGATAATAAATTTGTGTTGCTCTAAGCCTCTAAGTTTGAGCAGTTTGTTGCAGCACAATAGGAAACACACAGTAATCAATCAGCCACTCTTGCCCTTATAACCCAAGCATCATGAGGGAATCCTTCCCAACATGCACTAATCAATAGGAACCGGTACCCAAGGTATTACCCAGGTGTCACCCCTGTGCCATGTACATCTGCTCTCTGGACCCAGAACCTTTGGACACATCAGAAGAACCCTCTCCCTTGGGAGGGTCCAACCCTCACTTGCCTGTGTCCCTAGGGTCCACCACATCACCCAGTCAGGGGCCCCACTTCCCTGACTCTCTGTGCACAAGGGGCTTCCTGGAAAAATGACAGAGAAAGAATCAGTTATGATGGAGGGGGAGTGGGGAAGAGGGTGAGCTGCCTGGGAAGCTCCTGGACTCATGATGCAGCCATCGGGTGTGAGATGCTGCCACATTTGTCTCAGGGACACTCTAACACAGCCTAAGAGACAAGCCACTAAACAGTCTACGTCTTTACTAGCAAGTAATGTGGGGACTTCCCTGGAGGTCCAATGGCTAAGACTCTGCACTCCCAGGGCAAGGGGCTTGGGTTCGATCCCTGGTCAGGGAACTAGATTTCACATGCTGCAACTAAAGATCTTGCATGCCACAACTAAGTCCCAGCACAGTTAAATAAATTAAAAAATAATAATAATAATAAATAGTTTTTAAAGACTCAAAGCCTTTTTTAATTTATTTATTTTAATTGGAAGCTAATTACTTTACAATATTGTAGTGGTTTTTGCCACACATTGACATGAATCAGCCATGGGTGTACATGTGTTCCCCATCCTGTATCCCGCTCCCACCTCCCTCCTATCCCATGGGAAACAAACACCCTGATGCCTTCTCTACCCCTGACCCATGCCCAGGTGGGGATTGGGGACGAAGAAGGGCTCAGGGATGCCTGCTGCATTATAACTCGTCGGTGTTGGGGAACTGTTAGACGATAACTTCTATTTTCCCCCAGTTGATTGACCAAGCCCCTGGTTGCCTTTCATCCTTTTCTCCCAAAGGCTGACGCTGTGCGAACGGAGGGCGGCGGTCAGACTGGCTTTCCTGAGCGGGCAGAAGCAGCATTCCCGCCTCGGTTCCCTCTCTCGGCCACATGGCGTCGCTGTGGAGCCAGCCCGGGGCGGTTCCGAATGCGGGCGGGGCTGCGGGCTCGGAGCTCAGGCTGGAGCAAAGCGCCCTCCCGAGCGAGCGCCCCAACGTAGGCTGCAAGGTTGCCGTTCTCCCCGCTGAGTCTCTGCGATTCCACAAGCAGGTGCTCTCCGGGGCCCCAAGGCCGGCCGAGGGTCAGCTGCGGTCTCTGTAAATCCTCAGACTCCGCCCCCTTTCCTTGGGCGAGGTGCCCCCATCCTCTCCAAGAGAGGTGCCTGCCTCCAGGATGGCTGACCCCAGGAGGCCCCAGTGGTCCAGGGGGCCCAGGCCGATTGGGAGACTTCCTGCCACCTCTGTCTGGAAAAGATGCACACGCATTGACCAAAAACTGGAGGGTGCCCAGACATCTGCTGGGGAAGTACAAACTTAGAGACAAGATCTGCCAACCCAGAAAAACCCCTCCGAAAAAGTGGGAGGGAAAGAAGTTTTGTATGGAATGAGCATTGGACCAGAACCTGCTACACATCACAGGCGATTCACTAAGAGGTTACAAAGAACTCTCACCCCTTCATACTGGTTCAGATCAGTCGCTCCTTCGTGTCCGAATCTTTGCGACCCCATGAAAGGCAGCACGCCAGGCTTCCTGTCCATCACCAACTCCCAGAGCTTGCTCAAACTCATGTCCATCGAATCGGTGATGCCATCCAACCATCCTTTCACATAGCCAGGCATATAACCACCCTCACACTCATCTTCTCAAGATCAACCACAGCTAAGCCTCCAGCAGGAGGTCTGGACAGCACCATTGTCATGTTCCTGCTACATTCGCCTGGCAATTACAGTGGCCACCTGTGTTTGCTATTAATAATTGCATTTATGCAGAGGAAAACTGCTTGCTCCTGTCTTGAGGACAGGAGGTAGGCTTGCAACCTGGAGCCAGGCAAGTTAGAATCTGCTCTCCCACAGAAAGTGGAAGCTGGCTGTGCTGAGTTCCTGGACAACTCCATTTCCAAAAGAGGGCATCCCTGGTGGCTCAGCTGCTAAAGAAACTGCCTGCAATGCAGGAGACCCTGGTTTGATTCCTGTGTTGGGAAGATCCCCTGGAGAAGGGATGGGCTACCCACTCCAGTATTCTTTGGCTTCCTTGATGGCTCAGATGGTAGAGACTTTGAAAGGAGACTTGGGTTCCATCCCTGGGTCAGAAAGATCCCCTAGAGAAGGAAATGGCAACCCACTTCAGGCTCCTTGCCTTGCCTGGGGAACTCCATGGACAGAGGAGCCTGGCCATGGGCTACAGTCCTTGAGGTCTCAAAGAGTAGTGACTAACACTTTCACTTTCCACTTCCCTGAAGAAACATTCCTGGGATGGTAAACTGGCAAGGGGCTTATTTAGCTTTTGAAAAGATTTACATACATTTCAAAGAGGCAGAGCTTACAATTATAAGGTTTCTAAACTGAATGTTCTAAGAAAAGGGAGGGGAAGTCTTTTCCCTTTTTTCCCTTCAGGGAGAATTAAGCTCTTTCTTATTTTTAATTTGTGTTTGCCCTTACACAGTCACAGCAAACATTCGCTACCCCTCAAACCACTTCCTCTGCCCAGCCCTGCCTCAGACCCTGCAAACCAGCCAACATGGACATACCGGCAGGACATATGCACACATGGGCACACGTCTGCACAAGCACCAGGCACACACACATGCACGCACACATTACACGTGTGCACAAACGTGTATGCACACGTGCTCTCACCCACTCTCTGCTTAGCCTTTGCTTTCTGGACCATCTTCCTTTCCAGGTTAACCCTCCAGGTTGAGCTGACTCAACTCAGCAAAAATTAAGACCAGGTCTGGCTGGTTCTGATGGGGTGGGAGGAGCAGGGAGTGAGGCTGAGTCCAGGCAGGACCAGGGACCTGAGCCGATCTGGCTTCTTTGCCATGAACTTTAATTTTTTTTTTTTTTTTTTTTACTGAAATATAATTCTTCCTTGGTGGCTCAGATGGCAAAGAATCTGCCTGCAATGTGGGAGACCTGGGTTCAATCCCTGGGTTGGGAAGATCTCCTGGAGAAGGAAATGGCAACCCACTCCAGTATTCTTGCTTGGAGAATTCCATGGACAGAGGAGCCTGGTGGTCTATAGTCCCTGGGGTGGCAAGAAGTTGGACACAACTGACCAACTAAAACTTTCACGTTCATAGTTGATTTACAAGATTGTGCCAATTTCTGGTCTATGGCAATCTGACTCGGTTATACATGCATTTATGTTGTTTTTTATATTCTTTTCCATCATGGTCTGTCACAGGATGTTGAATATAGTTCCCTGTGTCACACGTTAAGACCGTGTTGTTTACCCATTCTGAATGTAATAGCCTGCATCAACCAACCCCAAACTCCCAGTCCATGCCTTTCCCATGACCACAACAAGTCTGTTCTCTATCTTTGCCATGATTTTTTTTTTTTTTTTTTTTTGCCACACAGCACATGGTATCTTAGTTCTCTGACCAGGGATCAAACCCGAGGCCCCTGTATTGGAAGGGCGAGTCTTGCTTAACCCTCTAGACTGCCAAGGAAGTCCCTGCCATGAACTGCTTTGTGAATCCAGTCCCCTGCTGCCCTGCTGAACCCTGGTCACTGTTGGCTTGTTTTTTAACTCGGCAAAAACAGTTTCTTTTTAAACCAATTTTTGGTAGGAATTTTCAAACTCACAGAAAAGCCGGAAGAATAGAGCAATAAACCCATACACTCACCACTTGGATTCAAAAATCGCTGACATTATGTTGTGTGTTATATGACATGGTTTGACTGAACCCTTTGAAAGCAAGCCTCAGACATCACGACACGTCACTCCAAGATCATTCAATGTACATCTCCTAAACATCTGACTTTTTAAAGCCTGAAATTGAAATGGATCTGTTACCTGAAAGAAACTGGTAAAGCTCTATTTAGTTGAAATGCTTTCAAGGAGAGAGAAGAGAGGTGCAACAGAGCTGGCGCTAGGATGGTGGTGGGGGAAAAATTAAGCTGGTCCCTGCTTGTATTGTACAGAGTTACATGAAAAAACCGGTCACGTGAAGAAGATAAGACCATTTCAGACAGTGGCAGGTGCTATAAAGAGAAAAATAAAACAGGATAGAGGTGATGGCAAGGCAACATCAGGGTGGTAAGAAGTCAGGCTCTCAGGAAGAAAAAGTGGCTTTTGAGCTGAGACCCTAAGTAGCAACACCAGACAGCGGGGAAAATGGAGTCCAAGGCAGAGTAAAGAGCAAGGCCAAGGGCCTGGGAGCACAAAGGAGCAGGGGGTGACAGTGTGGGGAGAAGAAGGTATGGAAAGTACCGAGAGACGAGAAGTCAGGGCCCAGGTCTCTCAGCCAAGGGGAGCAATTTGGAGAGAATTGTAAGCAGGAGAATGACTTGCTTGGACTTACAGTTTTAGATACTCTGGCTGTTCAGGTGAAAAATACTTGAGGGGAGAGCTAAGGGTGAAGCCCAGAAGCCATCGAGGAGGCTGTTTGCAATCCTCCAGCCAAGGGAGAATGGTGGCTTGGACCAGATGGTACCCAGAGGCAGGCGTTATTGCCCCCATTCTAAAATGGGGAAACTGAGGCTCAGAGAAGTTTAAGTGACTTGACCAGGGTCAAGCTTTCTTTACGTGGCAGGTCCAGAATTTTTTTTTGGGGGGGGGCAGGGGAGGAGGAGGGGATGGAGGGTACTTTTAAAACTGTGGTAAAATATACATAACATAAAACTTACCATTTTAACCATTTTTAAATGTGCACTTCAGTGGCATTAAGTACGTTCACAATGTTATATGACCATCACTATTCATTTCAAGAACGTTTTATCTCAAACAGAAGCTCTGTGTCCATTCAACAATAGCTCCCCTGTCCCCCTACTCCAGCCCCTGGTAGCCCATAATAGAGGTCTTCTTTCTGTCTCTACGAATTTTCTCCTCTAAGTACTTCCTATAAGTGGAAACATTTGTGTTCTTTTGTGTCTGGCTTATTTCACTTGTTGTCGTTGTTGTTCAGTTCCTAAGTTGTGTCCAACTCTTTGTGACCCCATGGACTGCAGCACGCCACTCTCCTCTGTCCTCCACTATCTCTTGGAGTTTGCTCAAATTCGTGTGCTTTGAGTCAGTGATGCTATCTAACCATCCCATCTTCTGCCACCCCCTTCTCATTTTACCTTCAACCTTTCCCAGCATCTGAGTTTTTTCCAATGAGTCGGCTCTTCGCATCAGGTGGCCAAAGTTTTTGAGCTTCACCTTCAGCACCAGTCCTTCCAATGAATATTCAGGACTTATTTCCTTTAGGATTGACTGGTTGGATCTCCTTGCAGTCCAAGGGACTCTCAAGAGTCTTCTCCAGCACCACAATTCGAAAGCATCAATTCTTGGGTGCCCAGCCTTCTTTATGGTCCAGCTCTCACATCCGTACATGACTATTGGAAAAACCATAGCTTTGACTATACAGACCTTTGTCTGCAAAGAGATGTCTCTGCTTTTTAATATGCTGTCTAGGTTTGTCATAGCTTTCCTTCCAAGGAGCAAGCATCTTTTAATTTCATGGCTGCAGTCACCATCTTCAGTGATTTTGGAGCCCAAGAAAATAAAATCGGTCACTGCTTCTACTTTTTCTCCTTCTATTTGCCATGAAGTGATGGGACTGGATGCCATGATCTTAGTTTTTGAATGCTGAGTTTCAAGCCACCTTTTGTACTTTCCTCTCACTTAGTGCAACTTTTTTTCTTTTTGACCATACCACTGGGCTTGTAGGACCTTAGTTCCCCCATCAAGAATGGAACTTGCACCTTCGGCAGAGAAAGCAGGAGTTCTAACCACATGACCACCAGGAAATAGTCCCAGTACAATGTTTTCAAAGTTCACTTTGTAACATGTATCAGAATTTCCTCCTTTTTAAGGTTGAGTGATATTCTATCTGGTGTGTACATCACACTGTGTTTAACCATTCATCTGTGGGTGGAGGGCCAGGATTTCTATCAAGGTGTCTGATTCCAACTCCATTGTGGTCTGCGCTTAGTTCAGCGCAATGCCACCAGCGGACACCAGAGGGCGCACACAGAGCCTCCCAGGCGGGGGCGCTGCGCGGGCACTTGGCTGTTGCTGGGGGGTGGAAAAGCGGGTTGGATGGAGCTCCGCTTCTTGCAGGCACATCCCACACCCAGAAGAATGCGGAGGAGAGGGAAGCTGGCTGCGGGGAAAGCGATTCAACTATAGGACCGGCCTCAGATGGAGGACAGAGAGGAGGTCGGGGTGGGAGGTGTCGCCCCTGCCATCCTTCATCCAACCTGCAAAAGGAGACAGACGCCGGCCACGTGCAGCTTCCCAGCCAGCCGCCCTCCAGCAGGAACCACCGACAGAGGAGCCCAGTGAGGCAGGCGGGGCTCTGAGTCCGGAGAGGCTCGGGCTCCCAGTCCTGCTCTTCTCTAGGGGCCCAGTGGGCACCAGCCTGTGGCTTGCACGGTGTACAGATGAGAAAACTGAACCTGAGTCACTGCTTGTCCAGAGCCAGTGGAGGTGGAGAGGTCTGAACCCCTGCTGCCAGGTGGGCCTTCTCTCTCCAGGCTCAATGCCCTGGCCCTTCAACTACCTCTCAGTGTGGTTTGAGGCCTCATTCCCATTTGATCTTGTTGAGGTTGGCTGACCACCATGGCCTCCCTCTTTCTGAGCATTAGGCCTCTAATAATACCACCCAAGTTTCCCTGGGCTGATCTAGGCAGCCAGCTCACGTTAAATTTCCATTGGCTTAAACCCCTCAACTTTTCTCCCATGTGCTGTTGGTTGCTAAGCCTTTTCTCCTCCACTCCCCCACCCCACCCCCCACCCTTCACTGCGTCCATGTGCAGCTGGGTCTTTGGATCTGAGTCCAAGAACTGACATTTATCCCCCGTCAGATTTCATCTTGCTCATTCATCTGACAAACATTTGTTCGGTGCCCACGCCATCCCAGGCACTGAGGATACAGCACAGAAAGACAGATCCCCTGTCCTTGAGGAGCTCACACTATCATTAATCACAGCAGCTGCCACCAGCTCTCAGGGGCCTGCTGCGTGCCAGGCCCTGGGCTAGGGGGTGCACGTAGCTGGTCTCACTGACCCTCAGAGCAATGCAGGTAGCATTGTCCCATTTTGCAGATGGGGAAACCGAGTTCAAAAAGGTTTTTGTGACTTGTCTGAAGTGGCATACCTGGAAAGCAGCAGGCTCGGCATTCAGTCCTCCAGTCATTTAGATTCTGGTTCTGTCCTCCTTTGTAGATACCCTCTCTCCCAGCTTTAGGTTCTCTGCAGACCTGATAAACCTCTCTAAGTTTCATCCACAACAGTGATGAAACTAGACTAGGTCAGAGCCTTGGGGTGAGCCACCAATGTCCCTCTACTCCAGAGGGACAGCCATCCATGATTCTGCACCCTGTGGGCTCAGCAGATATAAATGAACTCAGCTGGAAGCCCCCTGACCCTTCTCCTCCCTCCACCCCCAGCCCTGGGTTCACTCCTCTGTCCAAGCAGCTGTGTACCTGGCTGTTGGCGTCTTTGCCATCAAACCAATCCTCGATGTCAAATCTCCTACAAGCAGGAGCCCCGCTGTGTCTAGCCCTTGTCTGCATCCTGGTAAAGCTCTGTTTGCCCATGTCCATCCCCAAGAGGGAGACCTGAAGCCCAAGACCAGGAGAGGGCAGTTAAGCTGGGGTTTCTCAGGCTCTGAGCAGCCCCTCTTGCCTCTGTGGTTTCTCTTCTCCCGCACCGTCTGCTCCAGGAGGCTCAGACCATCTTTTTTTTTTTGCTCAGCTCTTCTGCCAAATTGAGGGAGACCAACTGCAGAGCAGGCCTGTGTGAGGTTTGTGGGCAGGAAAGAAGGTGGGCAGAATAAAGTACTTCTCCATGGGGGAGGGGAGGTTTGAGATGGGCTCCAAGCTCCCAGCAGGACCAGGGGGCACCACGCCCTGTGACAAGGTTTATTTGGGCTTCCCACATCACAGTACTGCAGGCACCCACCCTCCTCAGTAGCCCGGATGGTAGGAAACATCATTGTGCCCATTTTGTAGACGATGAGACTGAGGCCCAGCAAGAGGGATCCAGGCCTGCACATGACCTCTGCTAAGACTGCTTCCCGAAAAGAGATCGGGGACTCATGGACAGAATGCATCTTCTGAACCAGAACTCAGTGAGCTCCTACGGTAAGCCCAGTCAGCAGAAAATATGTCTGAGTCAGGCTCTGCCCTCCTGGCCTCACGTTCGGGGTCAGGAGAGATAAATAATAAGCCAGCCCATGACTCAGCCAGTGATAAATGCTACAAAGAGCATAAAGCCAGGCAGAGCCAGGTGTCAGTAGAGTTAAGGATGCTACTTCAGGCAACATGGTCCTGGAAGGCCTCTTGAGGAGGTGACACTTGAGGAACTAAGGAGGAGCTAGCCTTGGGGACAGTGAGTATAAACTTGCTGAAGGAGGGCCTTTCCTGGCAGTCCAGTGGTTAGGAGTCTTGCGTTTCCCCTGCTGGAGCCACCGATTATAACCCCTGGTCAGGAAAAATGTTCCTGCATGGTGCAGCCAAAAACAAACGATGCTGAAGGAGAATGAGTGCAGTATGGCACCCAACCCACCCACGATGGCTGATTACAAAGAGGGAACCACATGGCTCTGACATGAGGCTCGGCTGGCAAGCCAGTGGTCTGTTGTCCTCAGGGTGCCTGAACCCTGGCATGGGCTCCATGGATGCCTCCACTCTCCCTCCAGAGGTCTGTGAGCCCTGCCCCCGGAATGTGGATCTGTGATGCTCTGTGTCATCTTCATTTCCTCTCATCTTCAACACCTTTGTGTACAAGACCCAGCCCAAAGCTGGCTCTAGGTAAACGTTTGTCAAGTGAACAAACTCCAGAAGGCCCTGCTCACCCAATCCCGAGGACCAGCAAGGAGGAGGTGCGAGGACAAACCCAAGGAAATCCTACCTTCTTCTCCAAGGCATCACTTGATGGGGTTTGTGGCTGCTATGGGTGGTAGAAGCAGAAAAGACAAAGGGATTCCAGAAGGTGGGAGGAGGGGTCGCCTACACAATTGGAAATTTTCGCACAGAAGTCCAGATTTCAAGCTATTTTTAAAATATCTGAGGATCTGGCAACCCCGAGCCTGCATATCCCCATGGCAACGCCAGCTGGTGCTGAGCGGCCCTGGTGACTGGACATGCGCTCTGCACTTCGCCGAAGACCGGAGCTCAGGGCTGCCGACATCTAGCCCACCCCACTCGTTCACATCACTGCCCTCGTGGGCATCTGAGTCGGCCAAACCTGGTCTAAGAGATTTGATGAGCAGAAAATCGTTCAAGGGACATGGGGACCGTAGCATCTGTCTCGTCAGCCTGCAGTTACAGCGAGTCAGACCGAGGTCCCCTCCCTCAAATTCTTACGGCTGTTGTCGGGTCTGCGGGGCTTCTCATGTCCACACAAATCGGTTCGCTGTGCCGGGTTCTGGGTTCAAGTGGCGGGAAGGTTCCAAAACTCCGCAGTTCGGTCAAGGCGAGAGAAGCAGTTTACGAGGTCCACCAGCAGGGGGCGACTCTCCTTGCTGTGCCTTTAGAGCTGCGGTGTCGAGGGCAGAGAGGGCAAGGGAGTCCCTCCGGATCTCGCCTGGGCCACCGGAACTCCAGCTGCTGGAAAACAACCCCTCAGTCCTCCTGGGTCCCGGAATGATCCTGTGTCCTCGCCATTTCTCACTTGGGTGACAGCTGAGGCCCAGCCTGCCTGGTATCGTGGGCTCAGCAGTGACTGGGGGGGCCCGGTTAGACTCCAGGTGCCCAAGGACAGCCTCAAAAGGTCCACCCGGCTGAAACCCTTCCAGCCTGCGACCAACGGCCAAAGGGCACGCCTCTGTCCTCCCTTCTCCCAGCAACCTCCTCTTCCTCCTGGGATTCCTCAGCCTTGCTGATCCCTCAGGGGTGACCCTCAAATTAAGTACTATGTGCTTGGTATTATGTTCAGGGTCTTATACACATTATTTAAAATCCCAACAGTCTTCCTCCAATTAAAAACAAACCCAACAATCGTATAAGTTATGTCGTCGAGCCGTCATTGTTGTTCGGGCACTAAGTCACGTCCAACTCTTTGTGACCCCGTGAACTGCAGCATGCCAGGCCTCCCGTCCCTCACTATCTCCCAGAGTTTGCCCAAGTTCATGTCCATGAAATCGGTGATGCTATCCAACCATCTCATCTCTTAATGTAGGTATTAATCCCCATTTTACAGGTGGGGAAACTGAGGCTTAAACGGGAACTATCACCGGCCCAAGGCCAAACAACTAGCAAGTGGTAGAGTCAAGACTCAGATTCAGGCCTTTGGGACTCCTCTTCCCTGGAATGCTTTCTTCCTGTGAAGGAAATTTTAGAATCAGGCGGGGGGAGTGGTTGGTTAAGCTTTGAGGGCAAAGGATGAGCCCTTGTTCAGGCCCAGCCTGAAACCACTCCATTCAGGCCACTGTTCTGTTGGAGCCACCCAAGGACAGGGGCAGAACCTGGAGTCCCAAACAGGGATGAAGGCTCAGGGCTCCAGCGTGGCCACCATGAAGGAACAACTCCTGGCCCTTGGGGATTTACTGAACCCCTCCCGATCTCCTACCTGGGGCCGTAGACGGAGCCACGGGACTGGGCCCCACACATGCTGTAGCTTCTGCCTTGAACCCATGAGAAGGTGGTGAACAGGCAGCAGCCAGGCACAGAGACACCAGGAAGGCTCGAGTGACCAGCCCAGCTTCAGTGGAACCTTGATAGGGGGCGAGAGACCCAGATTCTGTACAAGGTGAGCTTGGGCACCGCTGAGCACGACTCAGTCAGCAAGCCCCAGCCTCGGGAGCTTCCTCTCCCACCCACAGAAAGAGAAGGGCTATCCAGGGATCACAAGCACCCCGGGGACTATCACGGTGATGTGACCACCACCCCCCTCCTGGGTAGGAAGAGAGTGTCCATCCACGCTGCTTCATCCGTCTGCCTCCCGTTTTCCCACCATGCCCTGAATTCACACCGCTGCGTCTGTAGCCCCCTCTCCAGTTCTGCCTGTGTAAACACCACCTTCTATGGGCCACACACCCCCATCCGATCCCTCGGTCATCTTCTCCCTCTCCTAAGACCACGGGAACTCTGTAGACCTCTCCTGTGGCACTGAGGTCAGCCTCCTTTGTGCTGTGATTGTTTCTGGGATGCTGTCTTCTCTGACAAGCCTACGGGAAGTTTCATCAGGCACGGTAGCTCTGAGTACAGGACCTCATACACACAAAGCCTAAGACACATTGGATGGATGGAAGGAAAGATTGATGGATGGATGGAAGGAGGGAAAGATCGATGGCTGGAAGAAAGAAAGGATGGATAGAGAGATGAACAAATGTGTGGGCAGGAGTTTGGATGGTCCACGGAAAGTTCAGTGTGGCCTCTGTAATTGGCCAGAACAACCAGATGCCCCTTCCAAGGAAGTAAGATTTCCCTGTCTCACTTGTCATAGCCCCTCCCGTGCCTCCACGAATTGAAGATTTAAAGACTGTGCTGTATGGAGCTGCAAGAGACCCTGGGAGTCAGATCTGTCTGCCTGCCCTCACCGAACTTCAGTCTCCCTTATATAAGATGAGGACGTGGAGCTAGATGAGTCCTTGTGCCTTTCCAGAGCAAAACATGTCAGCCGCTTTCCCTGAAAAGAAGAGGGAAACTGACTGAACCTAGTTCCGGTTTGAGACTCTGAAAAAGTTTAGACAAAGATGAATGGAAGAAACAGGAAAAAAAGAAAGAAGGGGGAAGGAAGACAGGGAGGAAGGAAAGAAGAAAATCGATTCCCATGCCCCAAATTAAAAATGCATTTTTTTAAAAATGCAGCTAATATGTAAAATTTCCCAAATGCATCATTTCTTTTTTAAAAAAAGTTAATTTCAGCATATTGAATTAAGGATCACAGCATGTAAGAAGTGATGGATCCTCTGATATAATGAAGCTGCCTCAGGCAGGGATAGCCTGGGACAGAGGAGGCCAAAAGGAAGGATGGGCTGGGGAGCTGAACTGTAGAGGGGGCTTCTCGCCACCCCTTTCACCACTTTAGCCTGACCACCCCCTTTAGGATATGCTTTATATGTTGATCTTATGAACCCGATATATTGTTTGAGTAAAAGGTTTCTGGTGTACCCGTGGGTGTGTGTGTGTTTTAAGCCACTCAATTAATGAAGAGAAACAAGAGGCCCAGAGGGAGGTGCTTTGCCCAAGGTTCTACATCAAGTGCATGAACACAACCCCTCAGTTCAGCTTCAGGAATCCAAGCACATCCTAGGGGGCCGGGGGCACTGCCCCTGACCGGGCCATGCTCTGGGTCAGCTCCAGCAGTCACAGTGGGACGTCACTGGGCCCCTTTAAACAACATTCCGCGAGGAGAGGAACAGACGGATAACCCAGGCCCAATTAGGAACTGGAAAATCTCACGGAGGGAGAATGCCCGGAACAGGGGGGCTCAGGGTGGGGGCTCAGGGTGGAGGCCCAGTTCTCTGCAAGCTTCACAGTCTAAAAACCTTCCTAAAACAACCCCTTGGCTGCCTTGGAGCATAATTTAATCTTCCTTTGATGACTCCGGATCTTGCCCTGCCTCCGGCCACTCTAAGAACATCAATTACTGCTGGGTCCAGGTGGAGAGCAGAGAGGAGGGGCTGAACCCGGGTTACCCAATGACCTTGCCCTTCGGGAGGCTGGTGGGAGAGGAAATTTCAGGGGACAGAGCCCCAACCTGAGCCCTGGGAGCCGGATGCCACCTTGATGGATGAGGGGGCCAAGGAAGAGAATAAGAAGCCCCCTCCCCAACCGAGAAGGGGGGTCCTAGGTGGGCCCCTCCTTAGCCCCCAGAGCGGACAGGAGGGATAGCTCCTAGGGTCCCTGGAAGAAGAACCCAAGAGCGAAAGGCAGGCAGGAGTGAAGCTGAAGGCCAGGCTAGGCGGCCGTGCTGAGGACATGCAGACTTTGCAGAAATGTTGGCTCCGAGAGACAGAAGTGGGCTTAGAGTCACACTGCCCCTGCCCTGCCCCTTCCTGGCTGGGGAACCCAGAACGAGTTACTTAACCTTTCTGTGCCTCCGTTTCCTAGAATAATGCTAGAATAGTAGTAGCAACAGGGCTGTCAGGAGGGTTAAATGAACTTCATGTTGAATACGAGAAAACGGGGGCTTGGATCAGGGTTTCTGATGAGGAAAGAGCTGGAAGAAGATACATCAGATCAGCCACGGGGCTGGCTCTCGGGTGATTCTGGGCATTTTGGCTTGTTTGATTTCCTATAGTTTTTGCAAGAAACAGATGATTTTCTACATAATTATTTTAGTCACTCAATCAGGTCCGACTCTTTGCAACCCCATGGACTGTAGCCCGCCGGGCTCTGTCCATGGGGATTCTCCAGGCAAGAAGACTGGAGTGGATTACCATGCCCCCCTCCAGGGGATCTTCCCAACCCAGGTATCGAACCCACGTCTCCCGCGTTACAGGCAGATTCTTTACTGTCTGAGCCACCAGGGAAGCCCAATTAAAATCATATTCAGGGGAAAAAAGAAAAAAAAAACCAGAACCCTAGGGACTGCAATTTGTCTTTAAAGGGAAACAGTTGATCAGAAGAAAACCCCATCCAATGAGCATGGGGGTAGAAGGGGGGTAAGTGTTCCCCAGGGTCTGAGATGCAGAATGGGCAGCCCTGACCACCCCAGGAGCCCTGGGGGTGACAGCCCTGAGCCCTCGGGGCAGACACAGGTGACATTTCCTGCCCGGATGTACCCTGCCAAGAGGCACCAGGGAAGGGGAGCCAGTGCCCAGCGGCGTACTGTCCACTCACGGGCAGTAACACTTCTCTCATTGGCTCTTCTCAGTTCTGATTCTTCAGACCATCAGCTCAGAGAAGACCCTAGGCCCTCAGGACTCAAGCCGGACCCTGCAACCCCAGCCCCCAACCCCTCCCGCCCAGACCACCCAGCCTTCTGTCCTGCCAGCAGTCCCACTTGGCTCAGCCATGCCACCACCCCAGCCGCTACCGGGGCAGCCCTCTGAGGAAAGCTGGGCTTAGTGGGTCCACAGCACCCCCCTGCCGGTGTCATTAATCCCCAAAGAAAGTCAAACATTAGCCTGGGCAAACAGCTTACGCCTTATATAATCCCCCCCGGGGGAAGGCGCAAACACAGCTTGTTGGAGCTGAACTGCCAAACCATAGCAGCTGCCAGATCTGGGACAGAGCAGGGCTCCAGCCACAGCGACCACCAGCCCCACCCGAGGGAGCAGCCAGGCTCAGCTACCAGGTGAGAAGGGACAGAGGCCCACCATGCCCCGGCCCCCAGGGACCCCGGAAAGACCAGGCCCTGCTTCCTCAGTGCATCTGGCCAAGTCCCTTCAGCCCTTGGGACCTGCTCGGGTCCTTTCAGCTGCTCGGCTATGTGTGCCAGCCCCAGGAGACAGGCAAAAGCAAGAGGCACTGGGCTTGGGGAGACCTTCTCAACAGGCAACCTGGGTTCTGCCAACCCTGTGTGTCTGCTCAGGGCCATCAGGAACCCTTCCACTTACTCCTGACCTCCATCCTGGGTGGCCCACATCCAAGACCGAACCCCTTGGTCCCCATGGTGTAGCCTGCACTGCCCCATGCCTGCAGCAGGTGTGACCAGGCTGGCTGGACACACACTCCCACCCACAATTCCCACATGCACATCCGAGCTCACACAGTCATGCCCTGACACTCCAGCCTCCCTGTGCCCATCTCTGCAGACACCACTCTGGACACACCCCACACCTGCGACCCCATGTCTGTACATGCAGTCGGGGACATCTTCACCCACACATAACTCCCTGGGTGCACACAGCTGAGCCCCATGTCCTTACAGACGTCCACATACATGAGCTCACACATGCAACTGGGCTCACCTTCCCACCTGTGCTTCCACACCCATCCACCTGCCCCCGACCCCCCCATCACCTCACATGCACACATCCCTCTCTCCGGCCTGGTGCCCCCCGCCCACAGCCCTGGCTCATCCTGCCCAGCACCATGACTTTTGCCGAGCTTGTGGACCGCGTGGCCAGCAACGGGCCGTTCCAGTTCCTGCACACTGTCCTGCTGGGCCTCCCCATCCTCGGCATGGCCAACCACAACCTGCTGCAGATCTTCACAGCCGTCACCCCCACCCACCACTGCCGCCCACCACCCAACGCCTCTGCGGGGCCCTGGGTGCTCCCCATGGGCCGGAACGGGAAGCCTGAGACATGCCTCCGTTTCGCATATCCATCCAACGCCAGCCTGCCCAATGACACCCAGGGGCCCACCGAGCCCTGCCTGGATGGCTGGACCTATGACGTCAGCTCCAGGGACTCCATCGTGGCTGAGGTATGACCGGAGGCCTGGCCTCTCCCTCCGCTGAGAGTCACCACCACACACTCATGGACAGGAGGGCAGGTGGGGGCCCCAGTCTCCCTAGGACCCAGGGATAGAGCTCTGGGCAGGCAGGGAGGAAGGACCTGGGTGCGGAGGACCAAAAGGTCCTATCTCTTCACATTCAGAGTATAAACAGCCCATTCTGTGCCAAGCATGGTGCCAAGCTCTGGGGACTCAAAAATGCACCGTCCCTGTTCCCACGGGGTCCACAGTCTAGCAGGGCTAACATCAATTAATGAGAGTACCACACAGGAAATGTCAGATTACCACTTCAAAGTACTTAAGGCTGTGACCTGAGACTACAGCCTAGCCCTAGGCTGGGGGCAGGGACCGGGGGTAGGGGGAGCACTTCCCTACAGAAGGGACCCCGGGCTGAGATAAGAGAATCCAGCAAGAGTTAGCCAGGCAATGGGGGAAAGGAGGAAAATTCCGTCTTGGGCCAAGGCCTCAAGGTGGAACAGTGTGTGGAGCAGGGGGTGGATGGAGGGGAGGGTTGGAACATACCTGAGCAGACCCAGAAAACATGCCCTCCACTCTCGCAGTCACTCGTGTGTGCACCTCCATTCATTCACAGCTCATTTATCCACAGACTCTTTTACCTGCCATCTCTGGGAATTACAGAGTTAAATCAGGCTCTTCAGTGAACTGGAAACTACGGTCAGATAAAGAGAGGGGAATGGAAACTGGCATTTATTGAGGGTCTACAGCTAACCTGGCATATCTTAGTGTTTGCCTGACACTGTCTCCCACAATCTGATCCCTGCAATGATATTCTGTTGAAGGTGATTCTATCTCCTTTTTCAGATTAAAAAAAAAACAAAAAACAAGGCTCAGAGAAAGGAAGGGAAACTTCAGTGCCATAGAGGTGGTCAGCTTCAGAACTGGAATTTTAAAATGAAAAATGCATACTAGGCACAGGGAGGCAAGCATTTGTGGCAGCACAAAAGATAGAGGAACCACAGGATTCTAGGGAGGCTTCCTGGAGGAGGTGGCACCTGAAGAGTGAGCAGAGGCCAATGTTTTCATTCTCCCCTTGGGGACCATGAGACCCTTGAGGGCAAGAGCTCTCTTTTGTCCCATTAGAAGAGATGCATTTCCAAGTATTTACCCGGTGTTCATCCTGTGTTGGGCACATTATGAGCACAGGCTCCTGGAATCCCAGGAGGTGACATCTTAGTGAGAGAAGTATTGTTAGTTCCTTCAGTTCATAGACCAAGGATCTGAGGCTCAGCCAGGTTCAATGACTTTCCCAGGATCACATATGATTAGGACCTGGCAGAGAAGAGATTTGAACCCAGGGCCATCTTTGTTCAGAATCTATGATTGCTATTCATTTGTTTAGTGAATGTTTATTTCTAAATAAAGCACTGACTGCGTGCAAGGCATTGTCCTAAGTGCGTCATAAATATTAACCCTTCTAACCTTCCTGTTAATGATAAGCCCATTGTTGCAATGGGGAAACCGAAGCACAGTTTAAGTAGCTTGTTCAAGGTCGTAGCACTAGTAAGAGGCAGCTGCAGGGTCTGAAGCCCCCAGCTTCAGACCCTTCAGTGCAAGGCCCCTGACCCCAGGGCCGTGCTCCCAGCCACCACTTCTGCTGACTGTCATAGTCCCAGATACTTCCTCCCTGTCACAGGCACTTTTCTCCCTGGAACCAAGCACAGTGCCTGAAATACATCCAACCAACATGTATGGATAGCTACACGCATCAGACTGAGGACACAAAGTCAAAGAACTCATGAGCCAGCCTGCCCTCCTTTAGCTCACCTCCAGTGGGGAGGCAGACCCATCCTTCAGGGTGACCAGAAGCCAGGTAGGGTTAGGCAAGCTTCTCAGGGCAGAGGTTTTCAGCTGCTTTTCTGTATCCCCAGGAGCTGGAACAGTGCCTGGCACAGAGAGGTCCTCTGTGAAACAAATATTTGTGTAATGAATGGATACAAGCTTTTATAAACTCAGGGTACTCCGGGAGCCCGGAGGAGGGCACGGAATCTGCCTGGAGGGGGAACCCAGGAGGGCTTGCTGGAGTCTGCAGCACCTGAGTGTGAAGGAGGGGTAGGGATTAGGGGGCAGGCTGAAGCAGGCAAGTGCATCCCAGGCAAAAGGAGCAATGTGCTTGGTGTCAAACACACAGTTACAGAGGCATAAAGAGAGCAAGACAGTCAGGACCACAAGAGACAAAGAAGGCTGGAGAGACAGGCAGTGGGGTGTGGAGGCCATGGAAGGAGGAGGGCCTGGCTTGGATGCTGAGGCGAAGGTGCGGCCTCTGTCCTGAAGATAATGGGAACCACTGAATGGTGTTAAGCAGGAGCGTGACCTGCTCAGATCACCTTCTAAGGCAGTCACTCTGACCGCAGGGTGGACAGCAGCTTAGGGAGCGTTTTAGTCCAGCAGCTGGGAGACGCATGAGCCGGTTGCCTTTGGGACCCAGGACCATGATGACAGACATCAGGGACAGTTGGAATAAACACCAGGCAGGGTAGGGAGTCAGAATCTCTGGGACTTGGAACCTGAATGGCTATGAGGGTGAGGGACAAGTGTGGGCAGTGCACAGCAGTCGAAGATATTCCGACACCTGTAAGTTAAGTTTCCGGGTGTATGGGCAGCTTGCTGTACCTCAAGCCAGAGCACAGAGCCTAGCTGAGGAAACAAAAAATCCTCCAGGGAGCAATGAAGTAATAGCCATGAAATAATACCCCTTACTCTTCGCCCCATGCCAGAAGGCGCTAAGCACTTTGGTCATATGGACTCATTCAATCCTCACAACAACCCTCTGAGGTTATGTCATTTTGGGGGCTTCCCTTGGGGCTCAGCTGGTAAAGAATCTGCCTGCAATGCTCGAGACCTGGGTTTGATCCCTGGGTGGGGACGATCCCCTGGAGGAGGGAAAGGCTACCCACTCGAATATTCTGGCCTGGAGAATTCCATGGTCTATATAGTCCATGGGGTCGCACAGAGTTGGACACGACTGAGCAACTTTCACTTCACTATGCCATTTTTGCAGAGGAGGAAAGCAAGGCACAGGTTACTGGCCCAAGGCACTACATCTGATAAATGCTGGAGGTGAGAGTCAAACGCAGGCAGCAGGACTCCAGAGCCCCCTCTCCCCCTCCCCTACACCCTGCTCCTGGGGACTGCACCCCCCAACCACTGCACCCTGGGCTAGGTGCTAGGCAGCGCTCACTGAGTGCTGGGTGAAGGCCATACCGGCAGGAGGGACTTAGACAGTGCTGACTGTTGGGAAGCCGCTTCCCCTCCAGGGGGCACACCTCGAGCTTCAGGGAGCCCAGCCAAGAGCAGACCTTGCAGGTCTTGTATTTAGTCAAGCATCAACTCTCATCCATGCCAGCTGAGTTCCCAGTCACCCTTCCGGCAGTCAGAGCCATGTGAATCTACATCCCAACCCAGCGCAGGGTTTCACCAGGGCTCACGGGTCTGCCCCTCTTCTCCTGGTCAGGCCCAGGCTCCCTGAGGATGCTCAGCCAGGAGACCCCACAATCGGGATCCCTGCCCAGTCAGTGGCCAGACCCAACCAAGTGCTGGTAGCAGCCCAGCGTGGTCAGACCCCTCTGACTTTTCTGTCTGTGGCTCAAGCCCATGGCAAATCCATGCTCCACCTACTTGCGGTGGGATGGGGTTCTGGGCCCCCGCTGTGCGGAGGCACCTAGGGTTCACCCAGGGGTAGGTCTCTAGGGTGGGGGCCAGGCCTGGAGGTGCCAGCCCTGGGGGGAGGGCGGTCATGAGCAGTGTCTGCAGCCAGCTCGGTCCAAGTGACCCTGTTTAGAAGCACGGGGCCATCTCCCAGGTGGACAGCGCTTGACTGAGAGCCAGCGCCAAGCAACAGAGTTCATGTCCTGACTCTGCCGTTCACTGGGGATGTTACAACCCCAGAAGTCTTGGTTTCTTCATCCGTAAAATGGGGTAAGAGAGCAATTGAACTTTAAAAGAGATAATGCAAGATCAGCATTAGCACAGGGCCCGGCGCCTGCCAGGCGTTTGACTAATGTTCACGCCGCTGTTGCTGTGATAGTCGTTAATAGAGATGTCCTTAGAAGGAGGGGGTTAGTCCCCTTCGAAGAGCAAAATGGGAATCAGCTGTCACAGCTCTTCCAGGCTCACCCAGGCCCCCACCCAGCACAAACCTCCACGCAGGGCCCCTCTCCACACCCACAGCTGGGGCCCTGGTAAGTCATCTCCCTCCCCATCTCAGTCCCCTCATCCGAAGACTGGGACCATAAGGAGCTTCCCTATGGAGGGGGTGAGGGTGGGAGGACCACGCTGGGTCCAGTCAGGAGCACGGAGACTTTCCCTCCCCCACTCTGATCCCATAAGCTCCCCTGGCAGAGGTGACCGCACATTCCTTTCTCTGGGTTCAGCAGAGACCAGGTTGGAATTTTTCAGAAGGAGCTTTACTAGCACATTAAGAGGAAACAAAGGCCTTTCTTTGAAGTCTGGAGAGTGTGGGGCGTGTGGGTTGTGGTTTCTGGGTTCCCTGGACAGGAGCCATAGGCCACAGCTTTCACACCACAGAACCCAGACCTGTGGGTGCCCAGCTCAGCCTGGGGGCTCCTGAAGGCCTGGGTCTGGCCTTGGATGGCCAGGCCCTCCCCTTTGAGGCCCCTGTGATTGCTCTCTGGGCCTGGAGTTTTCCTGTCCTCTCTCCGGGGCCACAGAAATTCTGTCGCCCACACAGGTCCCTGGAGGCCCCAAGTCAGCAGCTGGAGAAGCAGAGAAGCTGCTCAGTGGTCCCCCAGAAGTGGGTCTCCCTCTGTGAGGTTACCCTGCTGAGTCTCTGGTCTTCCTCCATCTCAACCTCCGAATCCCCAGGCTGCCCACAGCCCAGGCCACCTGTCCATCTCTTGTCTCCAGCTGAGCTCCTGCTTCACCCCTACTTGCTCACCCCAGACCCTGCCCTGGGCACCCCTCCTATCATCTCCCCTGTCCTAGCCTCCAATCTGACTCCCGGGTAAAGATCAGGGGGCCCCACCCCAGCCACATGTCTGAGCCAGTGTGACACCCTCCATGGCAGCCCTCACCTAGGAAACTTTGATCCTAGGCAGGAGGAGTTCTGGAGCCATCCCATGGGCTCTCCAGGGTCACTGAGTGCTCCACGAGCACCTACTTTGTGCAGGGCCCTGGGCTGGTACTTTGCATTTCTTCTTTTGCAACCCTTCAAATCTTCTTTTGTGGCCACTGTGAATGTCAGGCGTCCCAGGTGACGCAGTGGTAAAGAATCTGTCTGCCAAGGCAGGAGGCGCAAGAGACTTGGGATCCCTGGGTCAGGAAATGGCAACCCACTGCAGTACTGCCTGGAGAATTCCATGGACAGAGGAACCTGGTGGGCTACAGTCCATGGGGTTGCAAAGAGTCGGACACGACTGAGCGACTGAGCGCTGTGGCTGTCACCCCTTTTTACAGAAGAATACACTGGGCTCAGATCAAAAAGGTGATTCTCACAGCCATGAGGGTGAAGTCAAGCCTTCACAGCAAGAGGGTTGGGGGTCCTGACTCCAGAATCCATGCCCTTTCTGTTGCATTGCATGTCCCTGTGAGCACAGGCTTTACAATGACCTGTGACAATAATAATAAAACAGCTATTCCATACAGGGCCAACTGTTTGCCCCAGTATAGTGCCGGGTGCTCTTCCTTCTTTATTTTCATTACAAGTCTGAGAAGTAAGTATTAGTATTACGCCCATTGGCTCAGACGGTAAAGAATCTGCCCGCAATGAGGGAGACTCAGGTTCGATCCCTGGGTCAAGAAGTTCCCCTGGAGAAGGGAATGGCAACACACTCCAGTATTCTTGCCTGGAGAATCCCATGGACAGAGGACCCTGGCAGGGTACAGTTCACGGGGTCACAAAGAGTCGGACACGACTGAAGTGACTTAGCACACACACAGATAAGGGGACTGAGACAGAGAGGTTAAGTAACTGGCCCAGGAGCACACAGCTACTAAGGAACAGGGCTGAAGACCCAAACCCTTCAGAGTCTTACCAGGTACCTGGCCCTCTGGCCCTTGTGTCCCAGGGTTGGTTCTATTAGAGGCCCAAGAGTAGATAGAGCCATAGCAATTCTCCCCAGCTCTGGACTGGGTCTAAAGGGCCCCCAGTCTAGGGAAGTGTGTTCCCCCTGTCTTTTCTCTGGGGTAAGTATGGACCAATGGCACCCCACTCCAATACTCTTGCCTGGAAAATCCCATGGACAGAGGAGCCTGGAAAGCTGCAGTCCATGGGGTCGCTGAGGGTCGGACACAACTGAGCGACTTCACCTTCACTTTTCACTTCACACATTGGAGGAGGAAATGGCAACCCACTCCAGTGTTCTTGCCTGGAGAATCCCAGGGCCGGGGGAGCCTGGTGGGCTGCCGTCTATGGGGTCGCACAGAGTTGGACACGACTGAAGCGACTTAGCAGCAGCAGCAAGTATGGACCATGTGTGCGGTCCCCTGGCAGAGTCAGTCCATACAGACCCAGCAGGAGCCCCATCCTTCCTTGATCGCCCATGGCTTGCCCTGACTTTTTTTTTTCCCCCGAAACCAACACACAGATATTATCTCACGGTTTCCAAGGGTCAAAATCTGGGTCCCGCGTAACTGGATGCTCTGCGTGGGTCTCACAGGCTGCAGTCAAGACGTCATTCAGACTGCATTTCTCCCCGAGTTTGGCCTCTTCTGAGGTCGCCCTGACCACGGTTGTTTGCCCTGACCTTTTATGATACGCCTCCTACTCTGTCCTCTGAGGGGCCTCCTGGCCCGTGATTTTGCTGCCACTCCAGCTCCTGAGCCTGTCCCTCACCCTTTGAGCCTGAAGTCAGACCAGCGCACTTGGCTCTGGCCTCAGCCACCTCCCCAGCGAAGACTCTGACCCATCCCACGCTAGTGTCTTACGGTGGCCCACGGCCACAGCTCCCTGCACTGAGCCTTCCTCTGGCAGCTCGGGACTCAGAGCAAAGCACACATCAGGGAGCGGCGGTCAAGGGCACTAGCTAGGGGTCCACAGACCTGAGTGTGGGTCTCTGCCTTGAAATGAACCGAGCTGTACTTGGGCAAGTTGCTTACCCTCTGAGCCTCAGGTTCTTTGTCGATATACTGGAGATAAGGATAATACCCACTTCATAGGATTCGTATGGCATCATTTGAAAAGCTTGCTTCTGAGCATAGTAGGCCCTCTGTTTTCCTTCCACCACCTTTCTGGTTATACATCACTCAGGAAGACATGGCAGTGGGCTTCCTGTTCTTCCCTTCCTAAACTCAGCTCCCTAAGGAGTAATCATTCCAAGAAAGGAAAAAGAAGGCCAAGAACGGTGGATATGATATTGGGAGCAAAATCTCTATGTGGAGCTGCCAAAAGCTGATAGGCAAGAGGCCAGCCCAGGCCATGCCAAGGGCTAGATAGAAGCTGGGTGTCAGCCCCCTCCAATTGCAGGTTACTGTTTGTGCTCTGGGTCTCATCAGTAAAATAAGTATGTTGTTGTTGTTGTTTAGTCACGTAGTCATGTCCGACTCTTTTGTGACCCCGTGAACTGGAGCCCCTCCATGGGATTTCCCAGACAGGAATTCTGGAGTGAGTTGCCGTTCCCTTCTCTAAGAGGTCTTCCCAACCCAGGGATCGAACCCACCTCTCCTACATTGCAGGCAGATGCTTTAACCACTGAGGCACCAGGGCAGTCCCCACTGATTATTCCTTGGACAAATATTGACATTTTCTGTGCACCAACTACTCTGCTAGCTGCTAGGGATAAAGAGTCCTCCAACAAGACACCTCTGCCCTCGGCAAAGTTATGGCAGTACATAGGCAGGCATCACGCTGTGTGACCTGTGTCCTCTTAGAGGAGGGGACAGAAGCATGGAAGAAGGAATGAGGACACTGGGAGTCTGGATGTGCTTCTCAGACATTTGTCTGTTTCACAAATATTTGCCGACTCTCTGCTTGTGTCAGGCACCCAGAAAAACATGTTCCCAGCACTCGGAGTTAGATGATCTTGACGTGTTTCAAAGGGCTGACAACCTTGCTAGAATAAGGGAAGATAAGCACAAAAGCAGAGAGGAACACCAGAGCCTGAAGCTCCTACAGAATCACTAGTGTAACCCGGTTAAAACCGCAGAGCCCACACAGTACCAGAACCCGCTCTAGACACCCATTGGCCTACTCCTTGCACACCCCCTCACTTCCTCTTTACTCTTTTCCCTCTTCCACACTCCCATACACACACCTTGCAGGCTCTCTTTCCAGCCAGAATGAGCCCACTGGGTTTGCGGGCCAGTGCCAGCCACTCAGAGTCAGCTGGAGGATCTGGAGGCTTCGCCCTTCCCCAAACTCCCTCGCTTCCTGCGAAGAAAGTGAAAAGAGTTCCCTGGGGTGCGTGGTCCTTTCCCCACACTGTTTCACATCCAAAACATTTTCATGCAGCATTTCCAGCAAATGAGATTCTTCGCTTCATTACACAAGTAATTCGGGATGACTGGACCAAGGGTGCGTGTCGGGGATTAGCAGGAGATTAGGCCAGACAGGTGGGCAGGAGTCAGAGCTGGAGGGCTACATAAATCTGTGTTAATAGAGCTTTCTGTTTAACCAGAGAGCAGGAGAAAGCCAGAGAGTACTCTGGACAAGGCAGCAACCTGATTTGAGTGGTGTTTCAGAAAGCCACCCTGGAAAGAATGAATAGGAAGGACTGAGGCCAAAGGCCATCAGAGGGTTGTCCTGATAACCCTCTCTGGGCTCAGGTTCCTCAACTGTCAGATGAAGATGACAGCAACTCTACACCATAAGGTTCTTGTGACGACTGAAAAAACTAAGGCATGAAAAGACAGTACCCAGTGTGGAGCAAGCCCTCAATACATGCTATTCTTTTTAAAATTTATTTTATTGAAATATAGTTGATTTACAATGTTGTGTTACCCATGGACAGAGGAGCCTCGTGGGCTTCAATCCATAAAGTTGCAAAGAGTCCCACACGACTGAAGCGACTTAGCACACACAGCATGCACGTTAATTTCTGCTGTGCAGCAAAATGGCTCATTTCTCCATATATACATTCTTTTTCATATTTTTCCATGTGGTTTACCCCAAGATATTGAATATACAGTGCTTTACCGTAGGACCTTGCTGTTTATCCCTTCTTTATATAATAATTTGCATCTGCTAATCACAAACTCCCGATCCATCTCTTCCCCACCCATCTCTTCCCCACCTCCCTCCACAACCACAAGTCTGTTCTCTCTGTCTATGAGTCTGCTTCTGTTTCGTAGACAACTTCATTTGTGTCAGATTTTAGATTCCACATATAAGTGATATCATATGGTATCTGTCTTTCTCTTTCTGATTTTTCACTGAGTGTGATCATCTCTAAGTCCATCTGTATTACTGCAAATGGCGTTGTTTCGTTCTTTTTTACGGCTGAGTAGTATTCCTTGTATATGTATACTATGTCTTCTTTATCCATCCATCAATGGCCATTTAGGTTGCTTCCATGTTTTGGCTACTATGAATAGTGCTGCTATGAAGGGGTACATGTATCTTTTTGAATTACAGTTTTGTCCAGATAAATGCCCAGGAGTGGGATTGTTGAATCATGTGGCAACTCTATTTTTAGCTTTTTGAGGAATCCTCATACTGTTTTCCATAGTGGCTGCACCAATTTAATTTCCCACCAATGAGGTAGGAGGTTTCCCTTTTCTCCACACGCTTTCCAGCATTTGTTATTTGTAGACCTTTTAATGATGCATACCTCGTTGCAGTTTTGGTTTGCATTTCTCAATAATTAGCAATGTTGGAGCATCTTTTCATGTGCCTGTTGGCCAACTGGATGTCTTCTTTGGATCTTGTGCCCATTTTTCGATTGGGTTGTTTGTGTTTTGTTATTGAGTTGTATGAGCTGTTCATATATTTTGAAAATGAAGTCCTTGTCAGTCTCATCATTTGCAAAATTTTATTCTAGTCCATAACCTATCTTTTAATTTCATGGCTGCAATCACGATCTGCAGTGATTTTGGAGCCCCCCAAAATAAAGTCTGACACTGTTTCCACTGTTTCCCCATCTATTTCCCATGAAGTGATGGGACCAGATGCCATGATCTTCGTTTTCTGAATGTTGAGCTTTAAGCCAACTTTTTCACTCTCCTCTTTCACTTTCATCAAGAGGCTTTTTAGTTCCTCCTCACTTTCTGCCATAAGGGTGGTCTCATCTGCTTATCCGGTTATTGATATTTCTCCTGGCAATCTTGATTCCAGCTTGTGTTTCTTCCAGTCCACCGTTTCTCATGACATACTCTGCATACAAATTAAATAAGCAGGGTGACAATATACAGCCTTGACGTACTCCTTTTCCTATTTGGAACCAGTCTGTTGTTCCATGTCCAGTTCTAACGGTTGCTTCCTGACGGTGCATACAGGTTTCTAAATCCAAAATCACTGCAGATGGTGATTGCAGCCTTGAAATTAAAAGATGCTTGCTCCTTGGAAGGAAAGTTATGACCAACCTAGATAGCATATTCAAAAGCACAGACATTACTTTGCCAACAAAGGTCCGTCTAGTCAAGACTATGGTTTTTCCTGTGGTCATGTATGGATGTGAGAGTTGGGCTGTGAAGAAGGCTGAGTGCCGAAGAATTGATGCTTTTGAACTGTGGTGTTGGAGAAGACTCTTGAGAGTCCCTTGGACTGCAAGGAGATCCAACCAGTCCATTCTGAAGGAGATCAACCCTGGGATTTCTTTGGAAGGAATGATGCTAAAGCTGAAGCTCCAGTACTCTGGCCACCTCATGCAAGAGTTGACTCACTGGAAAAGACTCTGATGCTGGGAGGGATTAGGGGCAGGAGGAAAAGGGGACGACAGAGGATGAGATGGCTGGATGGCATCACTGACTCCATGGACGTGAGTCTGAGTGAACTCCAGGAGTTGGTGATGGAGAGGGAGGCCTGGCGTGCTGCAATTCATGGGGTCAAAAAGAGTCAGACACCACTGAGCGACTGAACTGACCTGATAAGCTATTTTTGCATTTTGTTTATGGTTTCCTTTGTCGTCCCTGGTGGCTCAGAAGTTAAAGCGTCTGCCTGGAATGCGGGAGACCTGGGTTCAATCCCTGGGTTGGGAAGATCCCCTGGAGAAGGAAAAGGCAACCCACTCCAGTACTCTTGCCTGGAGAATCCCATGGAGGGAGGAGCCTGATAGGCTACAGTCCATGGGGTCGCAAAGAGTCGGACACGACTGAGCGACTTCACTTTGCTGTGCGAAAGCTTGTAAATTACATTAGGTCCCATTACTTTTATTTCTATTAAATATTGACTTTTGTTCTTAATCCAAGCATAAGAGGGTGGTGTCTGCACTGAGACAGCAGTAGTGGAAATAGAAGAATCCAGATTCAAGAACTATTAAGGGATTTCCCTAGTGATCCAGTGGAAAAGACTGTGCTTCCACTGCAGGGGCACAGGTTTGATTCCATTCAGGGAACTAAGATCCCACATGCTGCTGGGGCAGACAGAAAAAAAAGAAGGAAACATTAAAAAGTTAGAAACTGAAGGATCAAGCAATTGTAACATGGGAGAAAGTGAAGTCACTCAGTCATGTCCGACTCTTAGTGACCCCATGGACTAAGCAGCCTACCAGGCTCCTCTGTCCATGGGATTTTCCAGGCAACAGTACTGGAGTGGGTTGCCATTTAGGAAGGAGTCAAAAAAGGCTACCAATCACTGTGGTTCCCACCTTACAGGGAGCGGGTAACAAGTGTCATTGATGCTACCTTCCAGATAGAGATTTCAAGTAGACAGCTAAATGTTGGGTCTCAAGGGCAGAAGAAAGGTTGGGCTAAAGAGAGGGATTTGGAGTCTTCACCATAAAATAGTCATTGAAATCACAGAAGCAGATGATACTTCCTCGGAAAGTGAATAAAAAGAGGAAGATCCAAGAGGAGCCCTGGGGAACCCTCGAGGGATAGAGAGAAAGGAGAGCACAGAGGAGATAAAGAAGGGAGACCAGAGGGAGGGAGAGGTCAGCGGGGTCAGGGGCTGCCAAAGGGAAGTCAGGTTGGGACCCAGAAGGTTCCACTGGGTTTGGGGAGCAGAGTTTCAGTGGCATGGTGGGGACAGACTTGGGAAATGAGTGGGACATGAGGACGGGTAACAGCAAGGGGGGTTCCTTGTCCCTGAGATTTGGCTTTGAAGAGAACAGAGAAATGGAGTGAACGTGGAAGGGAAGAGTGCTCTAAGATGGAGAGACTGGAGCACATGCAAACGCAGGTGGGGAGGAGTCTGGAGAGGCAGAGAGAGAAGGAGAGATGAAGGTGTGGGCTGGAGGAACGTCCCCTGAAGGAGAGACGGTGCAGGCAGAGGGACCCGCCTTGAGTGTGAGAGGCTGGGGAGCAGACACACAGGGAGCCACTGGACTCAGCTGAGGCTGCAGAGCTTGAGAACAGACCTGGGTGTATGACAGCCGAACTGAGCGGAAGGGCCGTTCTCCTTTCACAGCCACAGGGCAGGGACCCAAGGAGCCCCGGGCCAGGCTGAAGGGGATTAAGCTAGGGGAAGCCAAGCAAGGGCGCTGGGACAGCAAGCACACATGCGGGGCCCAGGCTGAGTGGGCTGGACTGAGCTGCCTGGCCCTCTCTCTCTCCCGTGTAGTGGGACTTGGTGTGCAACTCCAACAAACTGAAGGAGCTGGCCCAGTCTATCTTCATGGCGGGCATACTGATTGGTGGGCTCATGCTGGGAGCCCTGTCTGACAGGTGAGATGCGGGGGCCCTGCAGTGGGGTCCCAACGCATGGAGACCCACTCACCCCCTCTCTGTACCACCCATGCACTCCCAAAGAGGCAAAGAGCTGGGGGAGGTGGGTGAGAGGGCCCCTGCTGTGCAGCCAGCCCCTTCCAGGGCCACTGCCTACCCTCTGCCCTCAAACCTCTACAACTTGAGTCTTCCAGCCTCCCCAGAGCTGGGGCCCCAGCCTCAAGGTGTCCAGATACAGTAGCCACTGTGTGGCCATGGAGGTGGACAGATGAATGGCTTGGAGAGGAGTGGTCCTTTGAACCCTGTTCAGGCAACTAAGCTGGGGGTAAAGGAGATCACTCATTAACTCAAACATCTAACTGCAAACTTGTCAACAAAAATAGCAATTACCAGCAAGGCTCTGTCCCAGGAGGGAGTTACATGCCCTGCCTGGCCCTTTGGGAGGTGGAGGGGTGGGGTCCAGCCCTTTGCCCTGAGGCCTGCAGAGTCACTCTCCTTGGCTGGCTCACAGCCACTAACATCCCTCTTCTTCTTCGAGCTGCAGGTTTGGCCGCAAGCCCATCCTGACCTGCAGCTACCTGCTGCTGGCGGCCAGCGGCTCAGGCGCAGCCTTCAGCCCCACCTTCCCCACCTACGCAGTCTTCCGCTTCCTGTGTGGCTTCGGCATCTCAGGCATTACCCTGAGCACCGCCATCTTGAGTGAGCCACAGGGGGAAGGGGCAGGGAACAAGAATTTGGGAAGCAGCCAGCCTGAAGCTGAGAGTGGGGTCTGGGTGCGGCTCAGCCACAGGCACCGGGTGGCCTTGGTCAAGCCAGGCACTACCCCTCTCAGGACCCCAGAGGCCCACTCTGAACAAAACAAGCATAATGGCAGCAGCTTCAATACACAGGACTTACCCTGGCCTGGCACCTGCCAGGTACATGGTCTCGTTCAGTCCACACACACAAGTAGATTAAAAACAAGGGAACTCATCTGCCGCTGGAGAGGCAGTCAAGAACGTGGCTTAGGGGGACTTCCCTGGTGGTCCAGTGGTTAGGAAGCCACCTTGCCATGCAGGGGACATGGGTTCCATCCCTGCTCAGGGAACTAAGATCCCGCATGCCTTGGAACTGCTGAGCCCAGTGCTCTGGAGCCCAAGCACAACAACTAGAGAGCCTGCGCGCCTCAAGGAAGATCCCATGTGCTGCCACCAAGACCTAACACAGTCAAATTAAAAAAAAAAAATGTGGGCTTGGAAATCAGACAAACCTACATTTGAGTCCTGCCTCTTGAGCCTCAGTCATAGCATCTCTAAAATGGGGGTGATGAAACTTTAGGGTCAGGGTCAGATCAAGCGGCCAGTAGGGGACAGGAACTGATACCCCTTCTCTGGAGGTGCCCAGGACCCACAAGGGTCTTAACCAGGTCCTTGGGCTCCTCCTGCAGATGTCGAGTGGGTGTCCACCCGGATGCGGGCCGTCAAGTCGATTCTGGTCGGTTACTTCTACACCTTTGGACAGTTCATTCTGCCTGGCCTGGCCTATGCCATTCCCCAGTGGCGCTGGCTCCAGCTAACCGTGTCCATTCCCTTCTTCGCCTTCTTCCTGTTGTCCTGGTATGTGGCCCCTCTTCTTCAGCGCCCCTCCTTGAGCCTGCTGGGATCAAATAGGAGGAGCTCATGCCTGACCAGGCTGGCTGATTCTGTCTGTCCTGAGACACCCTGAGACGGTCAGGAAGGGGGTTCCTTGGAGGAGGAACTGCTCACAGAGGTGTGCCTCTGGAGGGAGCGCCCGGGGTCGGTGGGGGGCGGACACAGGGCAGTAGAAAACGAGGGTAAGTTGATGTGGTTGGAAGGGGGGCAGGCCAGAAAGCAGAGAGGCCTCAGCTTCACATGGAGGAACAGAGAATGCCTCTGAAGATGCCTAGGGTGCTGAAAGGCCTGACCAAACTTTTGTCTGTGACACAGTCACACAGAAGGACACACCCACCCGGCGAGGGAGGGGGGATGAGAGACAGGGGGAGGTGACTTGGGGAAAGTGGGGCTTGGGGCATTTTGAAGGAAAAAGTCCGTAGAGTTTGGGGACTCCTGGATTTGAGGTATAAAGGAAAGCTGGAACTTCCCTGGTGGGAAGTGCTTCCACTGCAGGGGGCACGGGTTCCATCCCTGGTTGGGGAAGTTCCACATGCTGAACAGTGTGGCCAAAAAAAAGGAAAAGAAAGCTCCAACTTGAGAACCTGGGAAGATCAAGGTGTCTGATTCAATGATGAAGATAGGAAACCAAATTGTGGGTGGTAGTTGATAGCAGGACCCAAAGCATAGGAAATATTGAACAAACTCAGGAGCAGAAATGAAGTCTTGGAGAACCCTTTATCCAGAGTTTACTATATGCGAGGCCCTGTTCTGGACATCAGTCCACATCATCCTGATGCTTACAGCATCTATGTGTGACGGGTGCATCAGTATTCCCATTTTACAGATGAGTAAACAGAGGCTCAATGAGGTGAAGCAATCTCCGAAGGTTGCACAAAAAGACACAGGACTGGAATGGGGCCTCCATTTGAAAATGAAAATAAGCTCGCAGGCAGATGGACAATCTTGCAGTGAGAGAGACAGTTGGAGGGTCTGGGGTGAAGCTGGGCATGTCCACAGCCTAGGATGGGAGCTGAGAGTCAGGAGGCAAAATAAGGGTCAGCAGGCCCCTTCATTGTGTGACTTGAGACAAGCTTCACCCATTCTAAGCCTCAAGATTTTCCTAGGCAAAGTGGAGATACTAATGCCTCTCACCCAGAGCCTGGTCCACAGAAAGGTTCACTAATTGTCATTATTTTCCAGAAGAGGAGGATGGAATCTAGACCCTGGCTATGGGGTTTGGGAGGAAGTCATGGATCATTCTGGTAGGTGCAGGCTGAGAAGACTCTCAGGGCAGAAACAAGACCACACGACCAGAAGGGCAGGTAGCAATGGGCCCAGTAGGCTGCCACTACCAGCTGGACCAAAGGTCTGAGGCCAGGAGACCAGTGTCCACTCCCCAGAGGGTCTCACTGGAGCCAGGTCCTGGGTGCCTGTGGGGGCCACAGCCAGAGCAGACCCCACCTGGGATGAGACTTTTCCAAGCATCCCTCCCGTCTCCCCACACCTCTGCCTCCTGCATTTCTCTTCATCTTAGTGATCCTCGGGGATGCTTCAGAATGAACTCACCCCAAAAGGACACCCCAGGGGTGGGGGAGAGTGAGGTTGGCCACACACTTGCCAACCCCAAGCTCCCCTGCTGCTCTTGCAAACCCCCTGCACCCAGCAGAGTTGGCCTTTTGCAGGGAGAATCAAAGAGTACTTGGACTCACTCCCTGGACCACAACCCTGAGCTTAGCACTTAACCCCCTTCCTAAGATGTCCTGGGGCTGTAGCTCTGCCCCAACCTTCTCCTAGGACCTGGAATTTGGCCCAAGGAAGGCTGGGTGCATGAACGTGCAAGACCCTCTAGCCGTCCAGTCTCGAAAGTGCCGTCCCTTCCCCAGGCCCCACCTGCCTTGGCCTAGGACTCAAGGGTCCTAGCTCAGAAAGACACCCAAGGACAACAAACAACCCAAGTTGCAAGGGGGGTGGGAGGGTGTGTAGGGGAAAGGCTCTTCTGGAAAGGGAAGAAGAGATCTCTGGAATTTGTGTTGGCTACAGGCAGCCCAGGTGCAAAGCTTGGCCAAGTTTAAATTCCATGAAATCTGTAGTAAGGCAACTCAGGTTTCTGGGCCTCCTTCCTTGCCCTTGACTCTGGCGCATAATCTCTTTCCAGCCTCTCAAGAGAGCTTCTGGCGTTGGGAGGTTGGGGGCGGGGAGACACTGTGACTTGCTTCTGGCCCTCAGGTGGCAGCCAGAGTCCATCCGCTGGATGGTCCTGTCTGGAAGATCCTCCAAGGCCCTGAAGACACTCCGGCAGGTGGCAGCCTTCAATGGGAAGAAGGAGGAAGGACAGAAGCTCAGCCTGGAGGTAGAGGCTGAGGGGGAACCCAGGCTCTGCTACTGAGCTATCCTCTTCCTCTTGCCTCCATTTCCTCCGCCCACCAGCCTACTTCTGATGAGCTAAGCAAGCTTCTTTAAAGCCACCAGGCCTGCACTGCCCTTTCTTCTTCCTGCTGCCCACCAGCTGGTCACTAATGGCACCCCTCCCCTTCCTCTGCCCCCAAGGAGATCAAACTCAACACGCAGAAAGAAGTGGCCTTGGCCAAGGCCAAGCGCAGCGTAGCTGACCTGTTCCGGACACCCATCCTGCGCCGAATGACCTTCTGTCTTTCCCTGGCCTGGTAACCCACCACCCCTCCCTGCCCACACCCCAGCACCTCTGCCGAGTAGGCATCATGAACAAGGCCTCTGACAGGCTCACCTACAGACAAGGCCTGAATACCTGCAAGAAGAGTAGAGGTATCCCCTCCTTGGGGCTGCCCCAGCCCAGCCTCAGCCCCAGAAATCTCTCTCATCCCTGCCCCACAGACAGGTCCAGCCATCAGGGTCTGCTTTCCTCTGGAGTCACACCCACCTCACCCACAAGGCAGGTGCTTCAAACCCCTTCACCAGCTCATATCTCACAATGTGAGCTGTGCCCCTGTGTTCTTGCCCCCCACCCCCAACTGGTGCAGCTCTGCTCTCTGGGACCCCACAGAACAAGGCTGGCGCTCAGGGCTGCAAGATTTAGCAACAGAAATCATATTTCTCCTGAATCTTCTCTTTTGCCCGCCATCCCACCACGCCTTCAAAGCCCTTTCCGCAGCCTCGTTCTGAGTCCCTTCTCCATCCTGGCCATCACCACGTGGAAAGGATTCACTGTGTCCAGGAATGCTTCCCCTCAAAGAGGACTCCCACAGCTCTGAGAGGGAGACAGGAGGCATCTCACTCATGAGCACAGCCCTGGGGACGTTCTCCTCCCCCATTCGGAGTGCTAGACCATTACCCAACCAAAACAGATCATTTGCTGCCTCCTTTGGTCTCCAAGAGTCCCCCCTCCCCCCTCCCCCGCACTCCCCCCCCACCCCCCGCCAGGATCAATATTCTCTGGAGTCAATTATATGGCCGTTGTCGCCCTACTGTAACCCACGCCCATGTCAGACATAACCAATCAATCCCAGCACGTTCTCACTGAGCCCAGACGGATCTCAGAAGCCTCAAAATGGCACTGAAGCAGACCCTACCAATTCACTGGGCAGAGTACGGTGGTGTCTGCACTGCTGGAACAAGAAAGGAAACTCTTCATCATCCTGTTGACCCAATGAGCGGTATGGGGAGAGGCCTCCAGCTGGCTGTGGGTCATAACCGATCACTCTCTGCCCCTCAGGTTTTCCACCGGCTTTGCCTACTACAGTTTGGCTATGGGCGTGGAGGAATTTGGAGTTAACCTCTACATCCTCCAGCTCATCTTTGGGGGGGTCGACGTCCCAGCCAAGTTCATCACCATGCTGGCCATAAGCTATCTGGGCCGGCACACCACTGAGGCTGCTCTTCTGCTCCTGGCAGGAGGGTGCATCCTGTCTCTCATCTTTGTGCCTGCAGGTGAGACGCTGGCACTACCCCCAGAACCCTCTGAGAGAGGCTGGCCTACATCTGTGGGCCTCACAGGCTGGGAGTAAGGTTCCAGGGACTCCAGTTCTGTGGGATCTGCCTCTCTCTTACCTTCCGCAGCGCCCTGTGCTCTCTGGGGCCCAGGTTTCTCATCTAGAAAGTAACTCAGGTGGGCTAGATGCTATCGAAGGTCCTTTCCAGACCTGACTCAGACAGGGCAGAGTACGGTGGTGTCTGCACTGCATGAGGAGTTGCATGGCCTGAGTGACTTGGTTGCAGAAAACGAGCTTGGATGGGGAAATGTCAGAGCCCAGTGACCAAGAAACACTCTGCAGCCTACTTCACTATGACCTTGGAAAAGCCAATTTTACTTTATATTGATGTTTATGTGTGGTGGGGGTGGGGAGGGGGTTCCCAGGCGGAGCTTGTGGTAAAGAATCTGTCTGCCGTTGTAGGAGACGTAAGAGACACAGGTTCGATCCCTGGGTCGGGAAGATCCCCTGGAGGAGAGCATGGTAACTCACTCCAGTATTCTTGCTTGGAGAATCCCAGGGACAGAGGAGCCTGATGGGCTACAGTCTATGGGGTTACAAAGAGTCAAAGATGACTGAAGCTACTTAGCACAGATGCACACACGGGTTAATACACCAACATCTTCCCAAAGGAACTGGACTAAAAAGATACAATAAACTATGAAAACAGGGAATCAGAGTCAGGGAAAGACCCAAAGGCAACAGGACAGAAGCCCACACAGCCCTGGGAATAGCAGAGGGGCTATTAGCTGGATTTAAGTTTGAGCTTCCCAGCAACCAAAACTAAAAGAGAGAGGAGGTCTCCGAGGAGTGAGAACACCTGGGGACTCCTGAGCCCAAAGATTCACCTTGTTTTCTTTCCTCTGCAGACTTGATGACCCTGAGGACAGTGCTGGCTGTGTTTGGGAAGGGATGCTTATCAGGCTCCTTCAGCTGCCTCTTCCTCTTCACGAGCGAGCTATACCCCACAGTCACTCGGTAGGTGCTGGGCATGGGGCCGGCCCACCCAAAGGATACAGGGGCAGGTGGAATCGTGGACCTGATCCAGGGGTCCCAGAGCCGCTCTCTGAGAATGCATGCACAGGCTGCCAACCTCTGCTCTGAACTCTCCCAGGCAAACAGGTATGGGCATAAGTAATATGTGGGCCCGTGTGGGAAGCATGACAGCCCCCCTGGTGAAAATCACGGCGGAGCTGAAACCCTTCATCCCCAACGTCATCTTTGGGAGCATCGCCCTCCTGGGAGGCAGCGCAGCCCTTTTCCTGCCTGAGACACTCAATCGGCCCTTGCCAGAGACTATTGAGGACGTGGAAAACTGGTCAGTCCCCTGCCTCTGGCGCCAGCAGTCCTCCTCCACAGGGAAGCCCAGGGCTTTGCCTGAGTTCTCTTTCCCTAGGTCCCTGCGGGCAAAGGAATCAAAGCAGGAGCCAGAAGCAGAAAAGGCATCCCAGAGGATCCCTCTGCAGCCTCATGAGCCGGGCCTGGGCTCCAGCTGAAGGCAACAGACCCTCGTTTCCCTGCCCTCCACAAACAAATCCCAGCCAGGTCCTTGCCTGTCTCTGGGCTCTGAGGACACCTTGGGGAGAGCCTGGGCACATCCATGCTCTTAGGACATAGTCCTTTGAGACCTTGCAGGAGTCACCTCCACCACCGCCAGAGCCCCCTCCCCAGCCCGGGCCAGTTCAAAGGTTTGGCCACAGGCCTTTGCACACCCCACCTTGCCCTCACCCTCTCCGCAGCCCAGACCCTGCCATTCTGTCCAGCCCTTCTCCACTGGCCACTTCCCTCATTGTTTCCACCCCCTTCCCCTTCTTGTGCCCACCCCTTTCTTCAACAAGAGGTTTCAATAAATGGCAATGAAGAATTCAAGCCCTGCTGCTCAGGAACGGGGGTGAAAAGGGGGAAGGCCCCAGTGTAGACATGTGAGCATGCAATTCTGTTCATCCACACTGGCATGTACATGCCAGATACATGCGGGTGCGGGTATATATGTGTGTGTGAGCTGGGCTGATGTGAACACGTGCGTGTAGTTTGAGCATACCGAGGTGTGTATACACCAAGCCTGTATTAGTCTATTCTGATGGCTGTAACAACATGCCACAGACCAGATCCTTGAGACAATTTCTTCCTCACAGTCCTGGAGGCTGGAAATTCCAAGATCAAGGTGCTGGCAGGCTCAGTTCCTGGTGTCCATGCCAGTGTGATGGACAGAGGCACATGCCTCCTGGTGGGGGCCTCTTCTTGACTTGCGGATAAGCAGATACCTTCTCACTGTATCTTCACATGGCAGAACAAGGAGAGATAAAGCAAGCTTTCTGGTTTCTCTCCTTCTAAGGGCACTAATCCCATCATGAGGGTCCCAGCCCCATGACCTCATCTAAACCTAATTACCTCTCAAAGATCCCACCTCCTAGTACAGCCGCCTTGTTGTTCAGTCACTAAGTCATGTCTGATTATTTGCAACACCATGGACTGCAGCACACAAGGCTTCCCTGTCCTTCACTATCTCCCAAACTCATGCCATGGAGTCAATGATGCCATCCAACCATCTCATTTTCTGTCACCCCTTTCTCCTCCTGCCCTCAATCTTTCCCAGCTTCAGTGTCTTTCCCATTGAGTCAGCTCTTCCCACCAGGTTGACAAAGGATTGGAGCTTCACCTTCAGCATCAGTCCTTCCAATGATTATTCAGTGTTGATTTCCTTTAGGATTGACTGGTTTGTTCTCCTTGCTGTCCAAGGGACTCTCAAAAGTCTTCTCCAGCACCACAGTTCAAAAGCATCAGTTCTTTGGAGTTCAGCCTTCTTCATGGTCCAACACTCACATCCGTACATGACTACTGGAAAAAAACATAGCTTTGACTATATGGACCTTTGTCAGCACCACCACATTAGGGGTCACAAAACAGTCTATGGCAAAGCTTGTCCTTGGAAATACCACGTGTGTGTCTACATGTCCCATTAGGCAGGTGATCACTCGAGTGAACAAGCCCAGAGTGCCTGCAGACAGAAGCCAGGGCTCCCACAGTCATGACCTTCAGCCCGATCACTCCAAGTCTCTGATCCAAGTCCCAGCCCTGCACACACCAGGTGTCTTTGTCGCCTATTTAACCAAGAAAACTGCAGCCATAACAATACGCTTGATGTCTTCCACCACGTTTCCCAAGTTTGTCCCAATCACAGCAGAAAATCCAGTCTTCTCATTGGGGCCCTGTGTCCAGCCTCTCCCACCAGCAGCCATCTGCTTTCCCTTGGGTCTCTGCCCTTTCTCTCTTTCCTGGCTCCTTCCCATCACGCTAAATAAACCAAGCCTCTCCTATCTAAAAACAAGCCAACCCACCAACCTTCCTTGGATGCCGTTTCTCCCTCCACAGCCACACTGTCTCTTTCTCCCCTTCAAAGCCAAACTCCACAATGTTCCTGTCTGCCTCCCCTGCCTCCACTTTCTAACCTCATCCAAACTGTGCTCTGGCTTCCCCACTTCTCTGAAAATGTTTTCACCCAGGATAGTCATCACCCCCTGTGCCAAATCCATAGGTCATTTGTTATCCCTCATCTTACTTGATCTCACAGACGATTTCATTCTATTGGTTATGCCTTCCTCTTTGGATTCTGAGATGCCATGTGGTTGCAACCCCCTCCCACACTCTGGCTGCTCCTTCTGTCTCTTTTGTTTTTTTTTCCTGTAAAGGCTACAGAAATCACTTTGTCTGTCCTTCATCCACCCCTTCCTCAAGGGTCTACATTCCGCAGAACCTGTTAACTTAATGGTTAACGTGACCCTGCACCTCTGATCATGATTGGTTGGACCAGAAAGCACTCTGGATCCAAATCTCATTAATCACATGTTCCCTCCTGGGCTGCGATTTGGGTCATGGAGGTTCTAGTTCATCTCTGTGTCTTATCCTAGGAAAGCAAGTTAGCATGAGGGTGGGCTGGCTCAGATAGAAGCAGAACAGAAAAAATCAGTTGCAGAGCAGGAATAAGGCAGCTGCACAGAGAGAAAAAGACAACATGAGCCCAGAGAAGCAAATAAGCAAACGGTGAGACCATTTGCATTGATCTTAATGGATTCCAGGTCCCAATTCCTCTCAACCCTGGATGCACTTTCAGCCCCTGGTTTCTATCAAATATTTTGAATTCTCTGAATAAAGTCCTTTCTTTTTTAAGCTCAACTCAAGAGTTTCTGTTCCTTATAACCAAACAATTCCAAAAGCAATTCCTTTATCATCTCTTAGTGCTACATTTTCCAAAAGCCTTTAAATGGACCTCTTCCTCTAGGATTCTTAGTCAGCCCAGTCCAATGAAAATATAATGCAAGCCACCTGTGTAAGTTTAAAATTCCTAGTAACTGTATTTTAAGTTAAAAAGATGAGATTAATCTTAATACTATAATATTTTTGTTTAATGCAAATAAATCTATATATCACCATTTTATCATGTTAAATATAAAAGTTAACAGTGAGATATTTTATAGCTTTAATTCATACTAGTCCTCAGAATCTATATCCATTTTACCCTAATAGCATATCCCATTCAGATCAGCTCAATACTAGCACTCAGAGTAGCTAACAGCTACCATTCTAGACAGCTCAGACGCATATGTTCAGTTGCTCAGTTGTGTCTGACTCTTTGCAACGCAAGACTGCAGCACTCCAGGCTTCCCTATCCGTCACTCTCTCCCAGCATATTTTGTTCAGACTCATGTCCATTGCATCGATGATGTCATCAACCATCTCATCCTCTGTTGTCCCCTTCTCCTCCTGCCATCAATCTTTCCCAGTATCAGGGTCTTTTCCAATGAGACAGCTCTTCACATCAGATGGCCAAAGCATTGGAGCTTCAGCTTCAGTATCAGTCCTTCCAATGAATATGCAGGGGTTGATTTCCTTTGGGATTGACTGCTTTGATCTCCTTGCTGTCCAAGGGACTCTCAAGACACACTGCAGGGCTTCAGCTGTCAGCCACAGAGCTAATTACTCTCCAGTCTGTATTTAGATATACTCTCAAATCTGGAAAACTTAATAAACATAAACTAGATCATATTACACCCCTACCTCAGTTTTTTGGTGACATCCCATTGGGATAATGGAGAAGGCAATGGCACCCCACTCCAGTACTCTTGCCTGGAAAATCCTATGGGTGGAGGAGCCTAGTAGGCTGCAGTCCATGGGGTCGCGAAGAGTCGGACACAACTGAGCAACTTGACTTCCACTTTTCACTTTCATGCATTGAAGAAGGAAATGGCAACCCACCTCAGTGTTCTTGCCTGGAGAGTCCCAGGGATGGGGAGCCTGGTTGGCTGCCATCTATGGGGTCGCACAGAGTCGGACACGACGGAAGTGACTTAGCAGCAGCAGCATTGGGATAAAGTTTAAACTCTGTTATAAGGCCAGTCATGATCAGGCCCCAACCTGATCAAGCCAACAAAGGCTTCAGTTATTAACACTTTTCACTTTGCATCCTGAAGTCGAGCCTCATCTCACTTCTTTCAGTTCCTAGACTGCACCAACTTCTCTCTTGTCTGCCCTTCATACTGCCTAGCACTTGACTCCTCCCTATCCAATCCCCACCACAATTTGACTTAGGATCAGCTGACAATAAGATCATCAATGTCTCCTCTTGGTTTGAGTGGGTCTCAATCTACAGAGAAAAGAATTAGGCTCAGAGAAAAGAACAAAGACCCTCTCAACCCACTCCCATCTTTCAGTTGTCCAGAATTCAGGGTGGCTCCCGGGACATCCTAGCCATGACCATTCTTATGCTGTATCTAGGTATTTATTGAAAAGACACACAGGAACTTAAGGGAAGATACTCCAGCTCCGCCCACTTTCCCTGCTCCCTTCTCTCTGCCCCTGAACCGAGCCTCCAACTGGCTCAGTGAATTGCTATCCAATATGGAGCAGCTCACTTGGGCAGCATCATTCTGAGCTAGTTACTCAGAACCTCATTGGTTACTACACTCACATCCAGACTTTTGGATGAATTCCTAATTTCTGTACCACCCACTGGCTAGGGTAACCAGGCCACAAAGCACAAAGCTCACAATTTGGCTCCTTGTTCAGAATGCTGCTGTGAGCCTAGCAAGTACTTGGAGTCTGCCAGGCTTCTCTCCAGGTCAGTCATTTCAAACTCACACTTAGGGCATGTGATCTGAGCAAAAATGCTTTCGTTATCTGTAAATCATTTATTTGAAAAGTCTCACAAAATAATCAAAATCAAAGTCATGGGTAGAATGACTTCCCTGGAAGTCCAGTGGCTAAGGCTCTGGGCTCCCAATGCAGGAGATCCAGGTTCAATCCCTGGTCAGGGAACTAGATCCCACGTGCCTCAGTGAAGACTGAAGATCCCATGTGATGCAACTGAGACCCAGCACAGCCAAATAAATTTTAAAAATTTTAATCACAGGTAGTCGTACCTTAAGGGCTTTCCAGGTGGAACTAGTGGTAAAGAACCCGCCTGCCAATGCAGGAGACATAAAAGACACAGGTTCAATCCCTGGGTTGGGAAAATCCCCTGGAGGAGGGCATGGCAACCCACTCCAGTATTCTTGCCTAAAAAATCCCCATGGACAGAGGAGCCTGACAGGCTATGTCCAAAGGGTCACAAAGAGTCAGACACTACTAAAGCAACTTTGCACGCGCACACACCGTAAATTCCACTTATTTAATAGAATAAAACTGTACAAAATCTAGATGTCTCAGACAATCTGGGATATGTGATGGCTGCTAACATGGTAGAAAGAGCGATGGAATCAGGAGGTCTGAGATTTGCTTGCTGTGTGATCATAAATCCCTTGACTACTCTGGGCCTTGGTGGGAAGTTGTCACCTGTGTGCTGGCATTCATTGCTAACGGCATGTGGTTCTTAGGCTCTTGGCCAATCAGAAGTCCACAGATTTGACCCCTACTTGGTGAGCGTGGCCAGAACTTAAGTCCACATTCCAGTCAGCACAGAGGAGTCCAACTCTGGGTGTTTAATGACCCTGAATGTCCCTAAAGGATAGTTCCTGGCACTACCAATCATTTGCCATGGGAGCAATTCCAACCAGAAGCTCACTGTGAACTGGGAGGCTGATGGGTAATCTCCTCACTAACCTTATGATCCCAGGAGCCAACCACAGTCCAGTCGCTGGAGCGTCCATCTGAGCCTCTTCCAGACTTAGCCTGGCTTAAGGCTGGCCAGGCACTAAGGAAGGAGCTCTTCTCCCTGGGCAGGCTTGGACACAGGCTCAGAGAAGGAGGGTGCTTGTAGGGGCCCATCATCCCCCGACCCACTGCCCTTGGCACTCCACCCTCTCCCCCATGAGGGCACCAAGTCCTGGCAGGAGACTGGCCCAAGAACTCCCAAGCTGTTTGTCCAGCTGTCTTCACATCCCCCGGCCACAGGGCTCTTATATACCTTGGCCTGGAAAATGTTGTCAGGCATCTGGATACCCACTGGGTCCCAGCCCAGAACCAACACTGAATGGGGAGGAGGGAAGCTGGGAGAGTCCTGTCTCTCTCTGGGCCTCCCCTATTCTATTCTGTACATAGGAGGCCAGATGGTCTCCAAGAGCTCTTTAGCTGGACAGTCCACTCCTCTAGAGTAGCATTTTAAGAACTTGGCTTTGAAGTTAGAATAGGTTTGAACCAGTTTAAGATTTCATGTACCCCAGGACGTCAATAGACAATAAACACTCTTCCGACTTTATACACAGAAGCGTAGTTTGTGGAAACTGTGAGCTGATACGGAGCATCTTGATTTCTTACAAGAGAAGTCAGAAATCAAACTCAGCAAGACTCAGAGATCTGTCCCCAGAAGAACTGAAAAATGCCCTTTCCCTTCTTGACCCCTCGCATCGGCTAATGGGTACAGGGCCTGGTGTATCTCCCATAAAACTATGGGACCCTAGAAATCCATGTGTTCAGACACACGCCAAAATCTCTGAAGTGGGAAAAGGAGCAATCAATAGGCAGCAGATTACAGGGAGGGACAGTTGGAGACCCCAAAGGGATACACATTACGAAGGGCAAAAAAGTCTCTCGTGGTAACCCGAGCCCAGTAATCGAGCTAAAACACGGTGGGAAAGGGTGTTGGCCTGGACACAGGAGGACCAGAGTCCTGATTCAGCCACTCCAGTGGCAAAACTGGCTGTGTAGGCAAAAGCAGGGGAAGACTTGCAACACTCTGGGGCCCGAGCTACTCAGCGGAGGAAGAGGAGGTCTCATTTTCAGCTCGCAAAAATTTCCCCATTCGAATAAGCCCATGGGGATTCTTAGAAATAGTTGATAGGAGTCATGCGTCTGACTGCACTGTCCTTTGCCAAGCAGGTATGGGATTGATCACTATACAAAAGAAGTCTGAGAGCATCTTCTAAGGTAGGGTTTCTGATCATTATGGACATTTTTGCTCCAAAAAAATTACTGGTTATGGGGAGCTGTACTGCAGGATGTTCAGTACCATCCCCAGACTCTCCCCACCAGGTGCCAGTAGTACCATCACTCCCACTGGTGACAACCAAAAATATCTCCAGACAGGGCCAAATGGCCCCTGGGAAGCAAATGTGTGTGTTAGTCGCTCACTCATGTCCGACTCTTTGCAACCCCATGGACTATAGCCCGCCAGGCTCCTCTGCCCATGGGATTCTCCAGACAAGAATACTGGAGTGAGTTGCCACTCCCTTCTCCTGGGGATCTTCCCGACCCGGGGATCTTCCTGACTCAGGGATCAAACCTGTGTCTCCTACATTGCAGGCAGATTCTTTACAGTCTGAGCCACCAGCGAAGCCTCCCTGGGGGGCAAAAATCTCCCCCAGTGGGGAATTCACTGTTCTGGGGGTAAGGTGTCCCAGGCACATTTTCTCTCTAAATTCAGCATGATAGTCTCACCTTTGGACCAGAAACAAATAATAAGAACAGCTTATGAGCATTGAGCCACAGGGCAGGGATCTTTACCTGTATGTGCTCATTTAACCCTCCGGTGAGGCAGACACAACTAGTATCCTCACCTTGCAAACGAGGACTCTGAGACAGAGAGGAATTTAGCAACTTGCCCATGGCCAGTAAGTGTGAAGTGAGGACTTGGATCCAAGTAATCTGACTCTAGAGTCCATGTTTTATATAATATACACTGTGCAAAGTAAAGGCAAGAACCTGTAAACCCAAAATCTATATGTATTTGTGTCTCAGCTGGTAAAGAATCTGCCTGCAATGTGGGAGACCTGGGTTCTCTCCCTGGGTTGGGAAGATCCCCTGGAGAAGGGAAAGGTTGCCCACTCCAGTATTCTGGCCTGGAGAATTCCATGGACTGTATAGTCCATGGGGTCACAAAGAGTCGGACACAACTGAGCGACTTTCATATATGTGTTTTACCCTAACAGCACATCTCAATTTCAGTTCAGTCGCTCAGTCATGTCCAGCTCTTTGCAGCCTTATGGACTGCAGCACACCAGGCTTCCCTGTCCATCATCAACTCTCAGAGCTTGCTCAAACTCCTGTCCATCAAGTGTCCATCAAGGAGGCCATGCAACCATCTCATCCTCTGTTGTCCCCTTCTCCTCCTGCCTTCAGTCTTTCCCAGCCTTAGGGTCTTTTCCAGTGAGTCAGTTCTTTGCATCAGATGACCAAAATATTGGAGTTTCAGCTTCAACATCAGTCCTTCCAATGAATATTCAGGACTGATTGCCTTTAGGATGGACTGGTTTTATCTCCTTGCAGTGCAAGGGACTCTCAAGAGTCTTCTCCAACACCACAGTTCAAAAGCATCAATTCTTTGGCACTCAGCTTTCTTTATAGTCCAACTCTCACATCCATACATGACTACTGGAAAAACAGTAGCTTTGACTAGACGGACCTTTGTTGACAAAGTAATGTCTCTCGTTTTTAATATGTTATCTAGGTCTGTCATAGCTTTTCTTCCAAGAAGCAAGCATCTTTTAATTTCATGGCTGCAATCACCATCTGCAGTGATTTTGGAGCCCAAAAAAATAAAGCTGATATCAATTTGGATCAGCTCAAGTCAAACACTCAGTAGTAGCTAGCAGCTACCATACTGAATGCTCTCTTGACAACCCCAAGTCAAGATCCAACCGGTAGGATCCCATAGAAACCTACCCAATCAGAGCTCGGCAGTGCCCTGAGCACGAGAGAACTGGACTGGGGAGCCAAACTATTGGAGGAAATCAAGTGAATGTCTTTGAGTTGTGGCTAAAAGTAAAATAAGTTCATGCTTATTGTGGAGGAGGAGGAGATGAAGGAGAAAAAAAAGAAGGAAAAGAAGAAGCTATAGATGGGAGACAAGACACAGGAAAATTTTGAATCAGGATGAACAAGAAAATAGAAACTGAGATACTGAAAGACTCAATCTACATATATGATGTTAGTCTGAGATCCCCCTGCTTCGAAAGCAGTCCTTGGCCTCTTTTGTGTCTTCCAGTTGAACAAAGCTATGGTCCTGTATGATGTAAGCAGTCAGGACTTCCCTGGTGGTCCAGTGGTTAAGAATTCACCTTGCAATACAGGGGACATGGGTTTGATTCCTGGCCAGGGAACTAAGATCCCACATGTTGCGGGGCAGCTAAACCCACGTGCCACAACTATTGAGCCCATGCATCACAACTAGAGAGTCCGTGTGCCAAAACTAAGACTCGACCCACCCAAATAAATAAAAATAATTTAAGTTACTTAAAAAAAAAAATATGTAAGCTGTCCCCAGAAGACCAAAGGCCAGGGTTGCCAATTTTAGCAAGTAAGAATATAAGATGTCCAGTTAAATTTGAATTTCAGATCAAGGAATACCTTTCTAGTATAAGTACAGCCCACATAATGTTTAGGGACATACTTATACGGAAAAATATATATATATTTGCTGATCTAAAATCCAAATTAACTGGGCATCCTGTATTTCCTCTGGCAACTTCTCCCAAAAATGGTCCATTTGGATCCTTCCCACTAAAAAGGACAGAAGCCCCACAAGAGGCCAACACGCTTCCTAGAATCCAGTCTTCCTACTAAAAGGAAGACAACAAGGTCCCACCCTATCCCCTCTTGCCCCCACATGCCCAGGTGAGTCCTCCCAGGGCATCCACTCCCACCACCCCCACTTGAGTCCACCCTCTCCTGCCCTTTATACCCACTTGGAGAAATTCCACTGATACCAGGATACTCAGAGGGTTAATCCTTCTGATACCAAGTCACACTTTAACTCATTCCCTCCAGGCCAAGGATTAAATACTGCCCATGTAGGGGTCAGGGCTACAGCAGACCCTGAAAGTGGAGCGACACCTCCCCCACCAAGTGAGGAGAGGCCGCAAAAGAAAGGGAGGGACAAAACTAGGAGAGAGGAGGAAGGAGGGGCCGCCTGGCCAGGCTGCTGTCCCCCCACAGAGCCGGCTCAGATTCAGTTCCAGGAGCGACTTGGCTGCAGAAGCAACAGCGCTCCGTCTCCTCCAGTGTAGGGCAGCGGGCGGAGGGCCACAGAGACGGAGGGCCTGGGACCGGACGTCCTCAGCCCCCAGCCCACTTGGCCAGGCCTGGCCCCATGGCCTTCAATGACCTCCTGCTGCAGTTGGGGGGCGTCGGCCGCTTCCAGAAGATCCAGGTCACCCTGGTGATCCTCCCTGTGATCCTGATGGCCTCCCACAACACCCTGCAGAACTTCACCGCCGCCGTCCCCACACACCACTGCCGCCCACCTGCCGACACCAACCTCAGCGAGGACGGGGACCTGGAGGCCTGGCTGCCCCGGGATGGGCAGGGGCGGCCCGAGTCCTGCCTCCTCTTCACCTCCCCCCAGCGGGGACCGCCCTTTCCCAATGGCACAGAGACCAACGGCACAGGGGCCACAGAGCCCTGCCCCCACGGCTGGGTCTACGACAACAGCACCTTCCCTTCCACCATCGTCACTGAGGTGAGGAGCCCTGGGCCCCCACACACACACATACACACACACAGAGTCTCCATGGAGAAAGGGTTCCAGATGGGGGCCTTTGTAGAAAAGGGAATGTGGGGTTGCAGGGTCAAGAAAAGTCTCAGCTCCCGGGACCAAAGAGAAGTGTCGGGAAGAGGGTGATACCGCCCTTGGAGAGCCAGCCGGAAGGAGGGTAGGGGGCTTCCCTGCAGCCCAGGCTCACCTTGGCCTGACCTTTGCTCCCTCTCCCCACAGTGGGACCTCGTGTGCTCTCACAGGGCCTTACGCCAGCTGGCTCAGTCCTTATACATGATGGGAGTGCTTTTCGGAGCCATGATATTCGGGTGCCTAGCAGACAGGTCAGTCCTGGGCAGGGCCAAGGAGCCGGGCCGGGGCCGGGGACTCCTTGGCTGGATTCGGGAGGGCCGAGGTGGGTGGTTGGCACCCCCAACTGGGGCTGGACTGAAGGTCGACAGCATCAGCCTCAGGATACGTCACGGGTCCCAGGCCAGCACCTCTCCCAGTTTGGCCTGGCCCCTGCTGGTCCTCAAAACCCCTGCTGCAGGCCTCCCCTCCCCTGACAGGCTGGGCCGCCGGAGGGTGCTGATCTTCAACTACCTGCAGACGGCTGTATCAGGAACCTGCGCCGCCTTCGCTCCCAACTTCCCTGTCTACTGCGCCTTCCGGCTCCTCTCGGGCATGTCACTAGCTGGCATTGTCCTCAACTGCATGACACTGAGTGAGGGCCCTGGAGGGCAGGGCGGGCCCCACCTTCTCCCTCCAACCACCCAGCCCCACAGCCCCCTTCCAGCCTCCTCTCCCAGCCTACCCTTCTGGCACTCAGCCTGTTCTGCCCTTGCAGCCAACATAACAGCCTTCTTCCTGGAGCTCACACTAGCCTGACATCTTCTTTAGATATGCAACTACAAACTCCATTGTTAGGGCCAGGCAGTTCCCATAAATGACCGCGGAGCTGAGAGGCATTAGAGAGTGTGAAGACAGTCTCCAAAAGAGACACACACCCATCCAAAGCGGTTGCAGCCACTCAGCTACTCCAGACAAGAAGCATCGGGGCTATCAGATCTGCCTCCGCCCCTCTTTTATTACTGTCAAATATCCCAACTTTTTAACATTTGCAATTAATTCTCATATTTTAATATAAGTCAAGCCAGCATCATGTAGACCAAACACACTTATGGATGGAGCATGGCCTGTCCATGAGTCATCGAAGTGCATCCTCAGATAGGTCACCCCCATCACTGTTTCTCAGATGGAGAACCTGAGGCTAGGGGGAAGGGACAGGATTCATCCAAGGTCATTCCTCAACCCCAGAAGAGAATCTAAGGATTTGGGATTCTCTGAACTAAAGTAGGGCTTCCCAGGTGGCCAGACCAGTGTCAGTGAAAGTCACTCGGTCGTGTCCAATTCCTTGCAACCCCATCAACTATACAGTTCCATTCCCTTCTCCAGGGTATCTTCCCAACCCGTGGATTGAACCCAGGTCTCCTGCATTGCAGGCGGATTCTTTACCAGCTAAGCCACAAGGGAAGCCCAAGAATACTGGAGTGGGTAGCCTATCCCTTCTCCAGAGGATCTTCCCAATCCAGGAGTCGAACCAGGGTCTCCTGCATTGCAGGTAGATTCTTTACCAACTGAGATATCAGGGAAGCCCCTTCCCAGGTGGTGCTAGTGGTAAAGAACCCACCTGCCAGTGCAGGTAGATGTAAGAGACACAGGTTTGATCCCTGGGTTGGGAAGATCCTCTGGAGGAGAGCACAACAACCTACTCCAGTATTCTTGCCTGGAGAATCCCAAGGTCGGGGAACCTGGTGGGCTGCAGTCCACAGGGTCACACATAGTCGGACATGACTGAAGCAATTTAGTGTGCATGCACAGACTAAAGAAATTAACCAGGACAGGGCTCAGACTGGGCCAGACACCTAGAGAATCCAGTCCAAAGGTGCAAGCTAAGTGTTGAAGCCATTGCCCCAGCTGCCACATCAGGAGCCCACAAGGAACGAAGCTGGACCCCTTCAGACCTCAGCAGAGAGGTGCTCCACTCCCACCTCAACTCTCCAGGATGGCAGAAAGTCACTGTCTCCTCTGAGCTGCTCTGGTCACTGAGGCTTAAATCCAGCCCAGGCTAAGAAGGACCAGAGGAGTGACTGCTGTTGAGGATGGACTGAGTGGTCAGAGGTGCTCCAAAGGGAAACAGGACCCTGGCCAGGACAGTAGGTTGGAGAGGAGCGAAAACACACAGCAGGGAAGTGGAGGGGCAACTCCTGGGGATTCCAAACCTACCTCCCCATCCCTACCTCCACCACAAGCCTCCCCCCACCAAGTCTCCCTTCCACGGGCCCCAGCCTCATCTGATGTATCTTCCACTGAGCTTTGGGACAAACCAAGGTTTGGATAGACAATGGGCATCTCGGCAGGCCCCAGGGGTCTCCACCCACCTGGCACGCAGTAAGTTGCACCACTCTGTTCTAACCCTCTTTCCAGATGTGGAGTGGATGCCCATCCACACACGGGCCTACGTGGGCACCCTGACCGGCTACACCTACAGCCTGGGCCAGTTTCTCCTGGCCGGTGTGGCCTATGCTGTGCCCCACTGGCGTTACCTACAGCTGTTGGTCTCTGTGCCCTTTTTTGCCTTCTTCATCTACTCCTGGTACGTAGGGACCAGACAGAGGCTAGGGGATGAGACTTCCTCAGATCTTGCTGTACACTCCACCCACAGAGTCAAAAAGGTCAAACCCAGGCCAGGGATTCCATGTAACCGATGGGGAAACTGAGGCTGTGGGTGGAAGGACTTGCCCCAAGGTATCCAGTTCTCCAGCCTCCCCAGCTCTCCAGCCTGTCTGCCCTGCTCCTTTTACCCAGCACCCAAGAACCAAGACCCCGTGTTGAGGAATAAGTCATTATCAAGCTGAACACCGTTTTGTGGCCCTAGAGAGAGGGATCTGGTAAAGTCCTCAGTTCCCAGCCTTGGAGGAAATCCCACTGCAGCCCTCTGGAAAGCCCAGGCCCTACCTCCAGCCCACATGACTTGGAACTGCAGCCACGCCAACACCTATGCTCACTCCTGCCCCCAGGTTCTTCATCGAGTCAGCCCGCTGGTATGCTTCCTCCGGGAGGCTGGACCTCACCCTGAGAAATCTGCAGAGAGTGGCCTGGATCAATGGGAAGCAGGAAGAGGGGGCCAATCTAAGTATGGAGGTAAGACCCCCGTGATCTCCTGCAACATCCCACCCATTGGTAAACCCAGGATTCAGAGGGCTTCTCTGAGTAAGGGGCTAGGCTGGGAGGAGCTCCTGGGGGAGTCCAAGCCCTGAGCCCCGTCCATCCCGGCAGGCGCTCCAGGCCAGTCTGCAGAAGGAGCTGACCACAGGCAAGAGCCAGGCCTCGGCCCTGGAGCTGCTGCGCTGCCCTGCCCTTCGCCACCTCTTCCTCTGCCTCTCCATGCTGTGGTAGGCCCAGACAGACAGACTGATGGACAGACAGACAGACCAAGAGACAAGAGGCTGGTTGGAGAAGGAGTGGACACAGTGGGTAGAAGGCAGACAAGAGGGAGGAAGTCAGCAGACCAGCTATGAGAGGCAGAAAGACTCTTAAGGAATCAAACAACCTCCAGCCTCAATTTTCCTCTGGCCCCCAACTAGGCATCAATCTCTCCATAGTCTCCTCCTTTCATCAGTTCTATTCCAATATGGAGACACCTCATCAAGATTGATGGCCCCTAGAGTCTGCAGAATTATATCACTAAGGTTGGCTTGTAAAACTTCTGGAGCATTTACTACCCTTGTGGCGTCTGCCAGAAACACTGGCACAGCAATAAGATGCCCAAAGCTCATCTCTGAAAGTAGACTCTAGCCAAGGTTGATACCAACCAAAAATCTTCCTTTCACATTGCAAGATTGCCTGTTACCCTTCTTTCATGCCACCCTCCTAACCCCATCGTCTAGCAATCTCATGACAATTAAGAGAAGCATGGTCAGAAGCCTGCCAGCGAATTCTTTGTTTCCAATTTGGAGTTTGCTCCAGGTTGGGGTTCTATCCCAATAACCTGACCTTTATTTTCTGGGCTCTTGGCATCTTAAGAAACACAGCACCCATCCCAGGACTACAGACGGGTCCTGGAACACTCTGGCCTCTCCCAGCACCTTTCCACTAAAGATATTGCTTGGATATCCAAGATGAAATAAAGACTAAAACTATATAAATCCTACATGGCAACTAGGTGAAAATTCCCTAATACACTAGAGACACAGGTTAAGAAGTCTGGGGGATTAGAGGATTTTGTTGTTCAGTCACTCGGTCATGTCTGACTCTTTGCAACCCCATGAACATCAGCATGCCAGGCTTCCCTGTCCTTCATTATCTCCCAGAGTTTGCTCAAACTCATGTCCACTGAGTCAGTGATGCCATCCAACCATCTCATCGTCTGTTGTCTCCTCCTCCTCCTACCCTCAATCTTTCCCAGCATCAGGGTCTTTTCCAATGAGTCAGCTCTTCGCATCAGGTGGCCAAAGTATTAGAGGACTGCCTCAATATCTAAAGTGCATGTTAAATGTCAGAAGAAATATTAGCCAAGGTAGATTCCAGATTTTTAAGCAAGGTACCCTGTGCAGCTCACCCGTTTTGGATGAGCACCCCCTCCTTAACCTTCCTAACAAACTCCATACCCCTCATCCCTCCCCACTAGGTTTGCCACTAGCTTTGCCTACTACGGGCTGGTCATGGACCTGCAGGGTTTTGGGGTCAGCATCTACCTAATCCAGGTGATCTTTGGTGCTGTGGACCTGCCTGCCAAGCTTGTGAGCTTCCTTGTCATCAACAATGTGGGCCGCCGGCCTGCCCAGATGGCCTCACTGCTGCTGGCAGGCATCTGCATCCTCATCAATGGGGTGGTACCCCAGGGTGAGCACCCGTGAGCATCTTGGTCCCTCGTCCTTGGCCACATCCCCAGACATGACCCAACTTCTTAACGCCCTCTCCCAAGATCCCGCTGACCTCCTCCTTTCTCTCTAGATAAGTCCATTGTCCGAACCTCTCTTGCTGTGCTGGGGAAGGGCTGTCTGGCTTCCTCCTTCAACTGTGTCTTCCTGTACACTGGGGAGGTGTACCCCACAATGATCCGGTGAGTGGGAGCTTAATAGGAGGAACTTTGGGGAAAAACATTCCCCCTGCATACAGGGGCACATGTCAAAGGGGGCCACCAACTGGGACACCGTGGGGAGCCAAGAAGACACATCTCAGAGGCAATTAACTGAAGTCCCCCTCGATCTCCAAGGCACAAGTTAGAAGATCTAAATGGCATTAGAAGATCTAATCTGCCACCAAATCTAAATGTCATCTTTAAACCAAATGGTATGTCTGAAACCGAAGACCACAACCATGAAAAGGAATTTTCTATCACAAGAGCCACACTTAATAGTGGCGGTTCTGGTAGTTGTACAGATAAATATAGCACTACTTTTTTGAGTGCCAAGGTTGGGAGGAGGGGATAGTTTTGCATTAAGACATAAAAAACACGTCTGTTTGAAGAATAGGATGCAAAACAACAGCAACAAATACAGAATGGGATGCAAAATTCACATGAGATATCAAAGAAATGCCAAGCTTCCCTAGGCAACTTGGAATGAGAACCCCGAGAGGTCATGGTTATTGTCCTATACCCTCAAGGGATTTCAGCAAAAAGAACAATAGTATAAAGGCACTGTCAAACTTTTTACAAATATCAACTCTTTTGGTCCTCATAACAATCTTATGAGGTGGGTACTATGAGAATTCTCATTTTCCACACAAGAAAACTGAGCCACGGAGAGGTTAAGTGACTTGTCCCAGGTCACACAGCTTCTAAGTCAGGAAGCTTGGATTCAAATCCAAGCAGTTTATCTCCCTATTATCAATGCTTTTAACCTCTGCTCTCATAGAGAGTGTTCTTAACATATTAATATGAAGATTCCAGGTCCCTTCACCCTAGGAATTCTAATCCAACAGGTCTGTGTGGGGTTGCTGTTGTTTAGTTGCTAAGTCACGTCCAACTCTTGCAACCCCATGGACTGTAGCCAAACAGGCGCTTCTGTCCATGGGATTTCCCAGGCAAGAATACTGCAGTGGGTTACCTACCATTCCTTTCTCCAGGGGCTCTTCCTGATCCAGGGAGTGAACTCATGTTTGCTGAATTGCAGGGGGATTCTTTACCACTAAACCCACCTCCTCTGTGTGGGGTTAGGGCAACTGTAAATCAAGTCCCCCAACTGATCTGAGAACAACTGACCCAGCTCAGCTAATTTGACACCGAGGTTCAGGGAGGAAAAGAAACTTGCCCAAGGTTACATAGTAAGTTAAGGGCAGAGGCAAAAATCAATCTCCTGATTCTCTGGCCAGAGATCTTCCCAACTTATTCTTTTTATTGTTATTATTATCTCCAAAACAAATGCCAAATTGGTTAGCTGATCAAATGGGGAACAGAGCAAGCACCAGGGGGTCTCCTGGGGCTGGGCCTAAGCTGCCCTGACCCCAAATTCAGGCGGGACCTCAGCATTTGTGCCAGAACACTAACCAACACCCAACCCCCTGGATCCCGCAGGCAGACGGGCTTGGGAATGGGCAGCACCCTGGCGCGAGTGGGCAGCATTGTGAGCCCGCTGGTGAGCATGACCGCCGAGCTCTACCCCTCCGTGCCTCTCTTCATCTACGGTGCTGTCCCGGTGGCTGCCAGCGCTGCCGTTGCCCTCCTGCCGGAGACCCTGGGCCAGCCACTGCCAGACACGGTGCAAGACGTGGAAAACAGGTGGGCCCCCATCCAGTGAAAAGCAGGGACTCTCCCCAAGTCACATCCAGACTGGGGTAGCACTGAGACTCAAACCTAGGCCTCCTCTTCCCAGTGGGGCGGGGGGGTCCTTGTCCCTGTGTCCCACCGCCCCTCCCCAATCAGCTGAGAGTCTCCTGGGGTTCCTCCTAGCTCTGGAGAGTGGTAGCTGTTTGGGGCAGAGAGCTGGTAGCTGGGCACAGCTGCATGGAGAGCCCTCTGGAAGCCCCCAGCTGGTCTGGAGGCTTCTACCCAGGGCACCACTCTCACTCCCCACCACCACAGGAGGAGAGGGAAAACGAGGAAGCAGCAAGAGGAGCTGCAGAAGCAGATGGTCCCGCTCCAGGCTTCGGCACAAGTGAAGAACTGACTCTGAGCACTGAAAGGGAGCCTTATAGAGCCTTAAAGGAAGAGAGGGTTCCACAGGCAGCTCACATGAGAACGGGGAGGGGGATTCGTGGCCCAAGTGTCGGGGCTGTGGTTCAGGGAAGCAGCCCCTCAGCTCTCCCCCCGCTCCTTTAATACGAAGACCACATATTAAAAGGTTTGTTCGCGGCATCTCCCTTTGTCTCTCTTCTCTCAAACGAAGCAGCCACTCCACTTCAGCGGGCACCGTCCAGTCCCCGCCCTCAGCCCCCAGGACTTGACAAACCACTCCAGACAACTGGCGAAGGATCTATTACCTCGGCTCCCTCCCTTGTCCCTCCTTTGCCCCGTCTTCCCTCCTTCCTTTTCTAACCTAAGTATTTCTGAGTTTTAAATCCTTTACACGCCTGCCCTGTCTGGCTGGAAACTGACAAGGCACGAAAATGAAAGCAGCCAATCAGAGGCTTCGTTTCAGGCTCCGCCCCCTCTGTGAAAGCTCCTGGGAACCTCTGGCCGCAAAAGGAGGAGAAAAACACCGAACAGCTGTGAACTCAGGACGCTGGTCGCTGCTCCTCTGCATTCCAGCAGGGTCCGGACTCAAAACCAGTTCGCCACTTCCAGCTCTGCAGCTGGACGTTCAGCCCGCTGGCTACCCTAATCCTCCGGCACGGCATTTCCTGGGCTTTCTTGGCCGCTCTCCCGCCTGCTGGCCCTGAGCTGGTGGAGAGGAGGGAGGAGAGGAAGGGGAAGGTGAAACCCAGCCAGAGAGCCGGAGCTGAGTGCTAATTTGGTGCCAGGCACTGTTCTAAGTACTTTGCATGTATTAACGCAGTCAGTTCACCCAGTAACTTTCTCAGAGATACGCGCAGTTATCGTCCGGCATTTTACCTGATGCAACCTCATTGGAAAAGACCCTGATGCTGGGAAAGACTGAGGGCAAGAGGAGAAGGGGATGACAGAGGATGAAATGGTTGGATGGCATCACAACTCAATGGACAGGAGTTTGAGCAAACTCCAGGAGATAGTGAAGGACAGGGAAGACCTGCGTGCTGCAGTCCCTAGGGTCACCAAGAGTCAGACACGACTTAGCGACTGAACAACAACAAAATTTTACAGATAAGGAAGTCAAGGCGCTGGAGTGCTTAAGTAACTTGCCCAGATTCACACAGCTATTAAGCTGCAGAGTCAGAGTTAGAAGCAGCCCATCCGGAAAGTGTGTGCTTGGACCCACCCCCTCTCCCCTACCCACCCCTTCCCCTCCCAACTGCCTGGGCTGTGAGGTCCTGAGACTTTGGCCTCTTCCACCCCTTGAAGCTGTGTTTCTTTTCCCTCCTGGGCTGGAAAAAGACCAAGAAACGTAAGAGGAGTGATGAGGTCACAGGGTAGGAACCACGTGAATGAGGGATAGAGGGAATTTAGGGATCACAGTCAGAAAAAGAGGGATGTCCAATCACCTGCCTCAGCCAGGGAGCTCCCTTCAGGGAAGCTGGGAGTGGGGGCAGAGGTGAGGGCTAGTGTGGGGAGGCCATGGGAAAAGATAAACCTGTTAATGCCCACAGGTGGCAGGAAGGAGGGACCAGCAGTGCCCTCTGGTACATGTGCTTGCTTAGTCATGCTTGCTTGCTGGCACACTGCCCCAACACTTTCCCCTGCAGCTGACCCAGCCCCCCAGACCCTTGTCCCCCGGGGAAAGTCCACACTTTCAAGTCATAGGCATTGCCTTCCAGGTGGGGTCAGAGTTCTTGCTGAGTCAGGGCAACCTGGACAGGGGAGTTGGCTTGGAGTTCTCCTGAAAAAGCCACAAAGTCCTGGGAGAGCTCACAGCAGCTTAGCCAGCCAGATGACAGCCTGGGCAGAGCCCAAGCAGAGCTGAAATCACTATAACCCACCCCCCCCATCCTGAAACACCTGCAGCCTTGATGTTCCCCAATGGTGTGGACAATCCACGGTTGTTGTTTAGTTACTAAGTCATGTCCGACTCTTTTGCAACCCCATGGACTGTAGCCCGCCAGGCTCCTCTGTCCACGGGGTTCCCCAGGCAAGAATACTACTAGAGTGGGTTACCATTCTCCATGCTCCTCAATAATTTCTTGACAATCATAGGACCCAGTAGATGCCAGACTGTCAGCAACCCCACCCCTGCTGCTATTTCTCAGGCAGTGTTGCCCTCATGAGGGATGAGGGGCAGCTAGGATGGCATACTCTGCATCTGCAGATCCAGGGGTCTTGGGACCAGTGGCTTTCCCTACCCTTGCCTCCAAACCCTACTAGCAACTCTGACAAGTTCTGACTCCCGTGCGCCTGTCACCTCTCTTCTTAGATCATTTAATATCTACGTCTGCCTCAATCAGAGGCAGTCCCTGGCCTGCCCCAGCCACATACATCCCCAACTGGGAAAGTCCTGGTGCTGATTTCGACAGCTTACACCACCTGCACAGACTCCCTATCCCCAGCTTCTGGCCTGAGACTTCCTGCACTCACCCCATTCAGTTCCGTTCAGTACAGTTCAGTCGCTCAGTCGTGTCCGACTCTTTGCAACCCCATGAATCACAGCACGCCAGGCCTCCCTGTCCATCACCAACTCCCGGAGTTCACTCACACTCACGTCCATCGAGTCGGTGATGCCATCCAGCCATCTCATCCTCTGTTGTCCCCTTCTCCTCCTGTCCCCAATCCCTCCCAGCATCAGGGTCTTTTCCAATGAGTCAACTCTTCACATGAGGTGGCCAAAGTATTGGAGTTTCAGCTTTAGCATCAGTCCTTCCAATGAACACCCAGGGCTGATCTCCTTCAGAATAGACTGGTTGGATCTCCTTGCAGTCCAAGGGACTCTCAAGAGTCTTCTCCAACACCACAGTTCAAAAGCATCAGTTCTTCGGCACTCAGCTTTCTTCACAGTCCAACTCTCACATCCATACATGACCACAGGAAAAACCATAGCCTTGACTAGACGGACCTTTGTTGGCAAAGTGATGTCTCTGCTTTTGAATATGCTATCTAAGTTGGTCATAACTTTCCTTCCAAGGAGTAAGCGTCTTTTAATTTCAAGGCTGCAATCACCATCTGCAGTGATTTTGGAGCCCAGAAGAATACACTGTTTCCACTGTTTTGACACTATTTCCACTGTTTCCCCATCTATTTCCCATGAAGTGATGGGACCAGATCCCATGATCTTCGTTTTCTGAATGTTGAGCTTTAAGCCAACTTTTTCACTCTCCTCTTTCACTTTCATCAAGAGGCTTTTTAGTTCCTCTTTCAGTTCAGTTCAGTCACTCAGTCGTGTCTGACTCTTTGCAACCCCATAAATCGCAGCACTCCAGGCCTCCCTGTGCATCACCAACTCCCGGAGTTCACTCAGATTCACGTCCATCGAGTCCGTGATGCCATCCAGCCATCTCATCCTCTGTCATCCCCTTCTCCTCCTGCCCCCAATCCCTCCCAGCATCAGGGTCTTTTCCAATGAGTCAACTCTTCACATGAGGTGGCCAAAGTACTGGAGTTTCAGCTTTAGCATCAGTCCTTCCAAAGAAATCCCAGGGTTGATCTCCTTCAGAATGGACTGGTTGGATATCCTTGCAGTCCAAGGGACTCTCAAGAGTCTTCTCCAACACCACAGTTCAAAAGCATCAATTCTTCTGCACTCAGCCTTCTTCACAGTCCAACTCTCACATCCATACATGACCACACGAAAAACAATAGCCTTGACTAGACGGACCTTAGTTGGCAAAGTAATGTCTCTGCTTTTGAATATACTATCTAGGTTGGTTGTAACTTATCTTCCAAGGAGTAAGTGTCTTTTAATTTCATGGCTGCAGTCATCATCTGCAGTTTCTCTTTACTTTCTGCCATAAGGGTGGTGTCATCTGCATATCTGAGGTTATTGATATTTCTCCTGGCAATCTTGATTCCAGCTTGTGCTTCTTCCAGCCCAGCGTTTCTCACGATGTACTCTGCATATAAGTTAAATAAGCAAGGTGACAATATACAGCCTTGATGTACTCCTTATCCTAATTGGAACCAGTCTGTTGTTCCAGGTCCAGTTCTAACTGTTCTTTCCTGATTTGTATATAGGTTTCTCAGGAGGCAGGTCAGGTGGTCTGGTATTCCCATCTCTCTCAGAATTTTCCACAGTTTATTGTGATCTACACAGTCAAAGGCTTTGGCATAGTCAATAAAGAAAAATAGATGTTTTTCTGGAACTCTCCTGCTTTTTCAATGATCCAGCAGACGGCCATTTGATCTCTGGTTCCTCTGCCTTTTCTAAAACCAGCTTGAACATCTGGAAGTTCATGGTTCATGTATTGCTGAAGCCTGGCTTGGAGAATTTTGAGCATTACTTTGCTAGCGTGTGAGACGAGTGCTATTGTGGGGTAGTTTGAGCATTCTTTGGCATTGTCTTTCTTTGGGATTGGAATGAAAACTGACCTTTTCCAGTCCTGTGGCCACTGCTGAGTTTTCCAAATTTGCTGGCATATTGAATGCAGCACTTTCACAGCATCATCTTCTAGGACTTGAAGTAGCTCAACTGGGATTCCATCATGTGCACTAGCTTTGTTCATAGTGATGCTTTCTAAGGCCCACTTGACTTCATATTCCAGGATGTCTGGCTCTAGGTAAGTGATCACACCATCGTGATTATCTGGGTCATGAAGCTCTTTTTTGTACAGTTCTTCTGTGTATTCTTGCCACCTCTTCTTAATATCTTCTGCTTTTGTTAGGTCCATACCATTTTGGTCGTTTATAAAGCCCATCTTTGCATGAAATGTTCCCTTGGTATCTCTAATTTTCTTAAAGAGATCTCTAGTCTTTCCCATTCTGTTCTTTTCCTCTATTTCTTTGCACTGATCATTGAGGAAGGCTTTCTTATCTCTCCTTGCTGTTCTTTGGAACTCTGCATTCAGATGCTTATATCTTTCCTTTTCTCCTTTGCTTTTCACTTCTCTTCTTTTCACAGCTATTTGTAAGACCTCCTCAGATAGCCATTTTGCTTTTTTGCATTTCCTTTTCTTGGGGATGGTCTTGATCACTGTCTCCTGTACAATGTCATGAACCTCATTCCATAGTTCATCAGGCACTCTATCTATCAGATCTAGTCCCTTAAATCTATTCCTCACTTCCACTGTATAATCATAAGGAATTTGATTTAGGTCATGCCTGAATGGTCTAGTGGTTTTCCCTACTTTCTTCAATTTAAGTCTGAATTTGGCAATAAGGAGTTCATGATCTGAGCCACAGTCAGCTCTTGGTCTTATTTTTGCTGACTGTATAGAGCTTCTCTATCTTTGGCTGCAGAGAATATAATCAATCTGATTTCGGTGTTGACCATCTGGTGATGTCCATGTGTAGACTCTTCCCTTGTGTTGTTGGAAGAGGGTGTTTGCTATGACGTTCTCTTTGGCAAAATTCTATTAGCCTTTGCCCTGCTTCATTCTGTATTCCAAGGCCAAATTTGACTGTTACCCCAGGTGTTTCTTGACTTCCTACTTTTGCATTCCAGTACCCTATAATGAAAAGGGCATCTTTTGGGGGAGTTAGTTTTAAAAGGTCTTGTAGGTCTTCATAGAACTGTTCAACTTCAGCTTCTTCAGTGTTATTCGCTGGGGCATAGGCTTGGATTACTGTGATATTGAATGGTTTGCCTTGGAAAGAAACAGGGATCATTCTGTTGTTTTTGAGATTGCATTCAAGTACTGCATTTCAGACTCTTTTGTTGACCATGATGGCTACTCCATTTCTTCTAAGGGATTCCTGCCCACAGTAGTAGATATAATGGTCATCTGAGTTAAATTCACCCATTCCAGTCCATTTTAGTTCACTGATTCCTAGAACTTCGACGTTCACTCTTGCCATCTCCTGTTTGACTACTTCCAATTTGCCTTGATTCATTCCAGGTTCCTATGCAATATTGCTCTTTACAGCATCGGACCTTGCTTCTATCACCAATCACATCCACAACTGGGTATTGTTTTTGCTTTGGCTCCATCCCTTCATTCTTTCTGGAATTCTCTCTCCACTGATCTCCAGTAGCATATTGGGCACCTACCAGCCTGGGGAGTTCCTCTGTCAGTATCCTGTCATTTTGCCTGTTCATACTGCTCATGAGGTTCTCAAGGCAAGAATACTGAAGTGGTTTGACATTCCCTTCTCCAGTGGACCACATTCTGTCAGACCTCTGCACCATGACCCACCCGTCTTGGGTGGCCCCAAACGGCATGGCTTAGTTTCACTGAGTTAGACAAGGCTGTGGTCCGTGTGATCAGATTGGCTGTTTTCTGTGATTATGGTTGCAGTGTGTCTGCCCTCTGATGCCCTCTCACAACACCTATTGTCTTACTTGGGTTTCTCTTACCTTGGACGTGGGGTATCTGTTCACAGCTGCTCCAGCAAAGTGCAGCTGCTGCTCCTTACCTTGGATGAGGGGTATCTCCTCATGGCCACCCCTCCTGACCTTGAACATGGAGTAGCTCCTCTCGACCCTCCCACGCAGCCGCCGCTCCTTGGACGTGACGTTGCTCCTCTCAGCCGCTGCCCCTGACCTCGGGAGTTGGTGTAGCTCCTCTCGGCCACTGCTCCTGACCTCGAGGTCAGGGGCGACGGCCCAGACAAGCACTCACCCCATACCCTTGTCCAAATAGAATTACACCTTCCTCCCACTCTTCAATTACCAGTAGGTGACTTCTGACACTGTCTCCCCAAGAAGTCACTACCCAAACACTGGCTCACAGCTCATCCTCTTGCCTTGGAGGCCCAAGTTCTAGTACCATCATGCACCACCCCAGTGGCCTCAGATACTGTCCCCAGTTTTAACCACAAGGTCCTATCTTCAGCCAGGGTAGATAGAACATTTAAGCCCACTCTCAATTTCTCTGCCTGCAGCCTTGAACACTTCCTAACCAAAATGACACATTCAAGAAGTTCTGCAACTGCCCGATCCTAGTAGAGGGCTCATCAGAAGTCACCTTCCCAGGGCTCTAACCTTGCATCCCAGGTCTCATCTCTGCAACCAGGCATCAGTTCAGTTCAGTTCAGTTGCTCAGTCGTGTCTGACTCTTCGCGACCCCATGAATCGCAGCACGCCAGGCCTCCCTGTTCATCACCAACTCCTGGAGTTCACTCAAACTCACGTCCATCGAGTCAGTGATGCCATCCAGCCATCTCATCCTCGGTCGTCCCCTTCTCCTCCTGCCCCCAATCTGTCCCAGCATCAGAGTCTTTTCCAATAAGTCAACTCTTCGCATCAGGTGGCCAAAGTACTGGAGTTTCAACTTTAGCATCATTCCTTCCAAAGAAATCCCAGGGCATCAGGCCACACCAAATTCCTCCATCAGGCTCCTCTCCCCACTTCCCAGGAGTTATGCGGTCCCTTGGAGAGCAGATGCCCAGCCAGTTAAGCTTTCATATCATGTGGTAGGCTGAACAATGTATGCCCAAAGATGGCCACAGCCTAATCCTGGAAACCTACAAAGGAAAAGGGACTTTCGTGATGTGAATAAGTTAAGAATCTTGAGATGGGGAGATTATCTTGGATTCCCTAAGTGGGCCTGACATGATCATAATAGTCCTTTTCTCAAGAGAGGCAGGAGAGCAGAGTGCTTAGTGGGAGATGTGACAAGAGAGGCAAGAAGTTGAAAAGACACAAGAGGGACCACAAGCCAAGGAATGCAAGCAGCCTCTAGAAGCTGTAAAAGGCAAGGAAATGAATTCTCCTCTGAAGTCTCAAAGAAGGAATGTAGCCATACCAGCACATTGATTTTAGACTTCTGAGCTCCATAACTATAAGAAAATTAACATGTGCTGTTTTTTAATATTTATTTGTTTAGCCAGGTCTTAGTCGTGACATGTGAGATCTTAGCTACAGCATGTGAACTCTTAGTTGCAGCATATGGGATCTGGTTCCCTGACCCAGGATCGAACCTGCACCCCTTGCATTGACAACTAGAGAAAGCCCAAGTGTAGCAGTGAAGACCGAGCACAGCCAAAGAGGGGAAAAAAAAAAAAAAAGTAACAAAGTGAGAAAATGGAGCTAACCTACAGAGTTGATGGTGTCACTGAGCCAGTGATTTAACCAGTCCTGGAGCCACCTACATCTACTCTAATTGATGAATATAAGAATTTAAATTTAAGTCCTCCTTACCCTCCTGATTCTTTAAGCCATCATAAGCTGGTTTTTCTGTGATTTTCAGCCAAAGACATCTTTGATATATTTTTACAGCTTTTTTGAAGTGTAACAATTAGTTGCTCATATTTAGAGTGCAAAATTTGATCAGTTTTGACAAATGCATACACCCATGAAACCATCACTAAAATCAAGATGATAAGCATATTTATTGCCACCAAAGTTTCCTACATGCCCCTTTTTCTGTGGACACGACTTCTATTTCTCTTGAGCAAATATTGGGTTGACCAAGAAGTTTATATTGGTTTTTCCATAACATCCTACAGAAAAACCAGAGTGAACTTTTTGACCAACCCCATTTTAAGGAGTTGAATGGGTGAGTAGAATGTAAGATGCATGCTTAACTTTTTAGGATATAGCCAGTTTTCCAAAGTGGTTCACTTTCCCTCCAGGTATGTGAGAGTTCCAGTTGCTCCACACTCTTGCCTACTCTTGATATGATTGACATTTTGAATTTTAACCATTGGAGGGAAGCTGTAGTGGTTATCTTACTGTAGTCTTAATTTGCATTTCCCTAGTGAATAATGATATTAAGAAATCTTTATGTGCTTATTTCCATCGAAATCTCTTCTTTAGTATATGTTCAAAACTGATTGAGTTGGAAGCTTTTTTTTTTAATGTATTCTAGAAACAAGAATCCACTCCTTTTAAATTTTTGAAAGCTGTTTTGGCTAGTTTAGATACTTTGCATTTCCACATAAATTTTTAAATCTTTTGCCAGATATGTGTTTTGCAAATATTTTCTCAAAGTTGATAGTTTATCTCTTCATTTTTATAACAGTGATTTTTGAATAGCAAAATTTTTTTAATTTTTATAAAGTCCAATTTTTAAATGATTTTTTCTTGTATAGTACATGCTTTTTGTCTTATTTTTTTAATCTTTGCTAAACCCCATGACACTAACATTTTCTCTTGTTTTCTTATTGAAGTTTTATAATGTCAACTCATATTGAGATTAATGATCCATTCTGAGTTAGTTTTGTAAAGAGAATTGTGGTTTATTATTTTTTGCATATGGTAACCTATTATTCCAGCACTATTTTTTGAAAAATAAATTTTTTCCTCATTGAATTATCTAGATAACTTGGTCAAAGATCAACTGGTTATATAAGTGGCTCTATTTTGGTCTCTCTGTTCTATACCATTGCTCTGCTATGTGTCTTTACATGAATGTTACACTCAGATGGTAAAGAGCCTGCCTACAAAGCAGGCTCAGTTCTGAGGTCAGGAAGATCCTCTGCAGAAGGGAATGGCAACTCACTCCAGTGTTCTTGCCTGGAGAATTCCATGGACAGAGTAGCCTGGCAGGCTACAGTCCATGGGGTCACGAGAGTCAGACACGACTAAACTACTAACACTTTCACTTTCACTACATTATCCTAATAACTATAACTTTATAACTAGTTTTCAACTCAGTGTATATCTAATTTTGACTTTTTCAAAGTTGTTTTGGCTACTCCAGATATTATGCATTTCCATATAAATTTTAAGATCAACTTGTAAATTTCTATCCAGAAAACTACTAAAATTTTTATTTATATTACATTGGATCTGTAGATCATTTGAGGAAAATTGTCATCTTAACAATATTTTTATGGTTTACAACATTTATGCTGAATTGTTATTATATGGCTTATTTATTCAGTATCTTTTCTATTTATTTTTTTTTTATTTTTAATTGAAGGATAATTGCTTTACAATGTTGTGTTGGTTTCCGCCATACAACAATGTGAATCAGTCGTAAGTTTACATATACACTTGCCTCTTGAGCTTCCCTCCCACCTCACCCCTATCTTCACAGTATTGAGTGCTCCAATCCATGATATAGTTCTCCATTTTTTAAGATCTTCAATTTCTCTAAACAGTGTTTTTCACTTTTAAGTGTATAGATCTTGCACATATTTTATCAATTTTATACCTAAACATTTCATACTTTATGGAATTATTTTTTAACTTTCTACTTTACATCGGAGTATAATCCACTAACAATGTTGTGATGGTGTCAGATGGATAGGAAAAGGACTCAGGCATACGAATACATGTATCCATTCTTCCCCAAACTCCCCTCCCATTCAGGCTACCACATTACACTGAGCACAGTTCCCTGTTGCAATTATTACTGATATTTCATTTCAACTGCAATTGTTTGTTGCCATTATACAGAATTATTACACTGCTTATAACCTTCAGTACAATGTTGAATAAAAGTGGTGAGAGTAAATATTCTTGCTTCCTTCCTGAATTTAGGAGGAAAGCATTTAGTCTTTCACAATTAAATATGATATTGGCTACAGTTTTCCCACAGATGTCCTTCATCAATTTGAAGAAATTCCCTTTTATTCCAGGTTTGCTGAGAAGTTGTATTAATGTCATGGATGTTGTTGTGTCAAAAGACCTTTCTGTGTCTACTGAGATGATCATATATTTTTTCTTTTTTTAGTCTACTAACATGATGAATTATATTAATTGACTTTTTTAATGTTAAATCAGTTTTGCATTCTTGGGATAAACCCTACTTCGTCAAGATACATTATCCTGCTTATATATTGCTGACAATTTGAGAAAACTATAGTAAGAATTTTGCATTTATCATGAGGGATATTGGTCTCTAGTTTTCTTTTGTTATTTTATTCATTTTATTTTTTCGGTTGTGCTGGGTCTCCATTGCTGCATGCGGGCTTTCTCTAGTTGCAGCCAGTGGGGGCTACTCTTCGTTGTGGTACGTAGGCTTCTCACTGCAGTGGCTTCCCTTGTTTCAGGGCACAGCCTCCAAGGCTCAGTAGTTGTGGCATAGGGGCGCAATTGCTCTGAGGCACATAGAATCATCCTGGACCACAGATCAAACCTTTGTCCCCTGAATTGGCAGGCAGACTCCCACCCACTGTACCACCAGGGAAGTCCCCAGTTTTCTTTTATTGTAATGTTTTTGTCCAGTTTCAGCATCAGAAGGAAAAAGAAGAAAAGGTCCGTATAGTCAAAGCTATGGTTTTTCCAGTAGTCATGTATGGATGTGAGAGGTGGATCATCAAGAATTGAAGCTTTTGAATTATGGTGTTGGAGAAGACTTGAGAGTTCAAGGAGATCGCACCAGTCAATCCTAAGGAAAATCAACTGTGAAGATTTACTGGAAGGACTGATGCTGAAGCTGAAGCTCCAATAATTAGGGCACCTGATGTGAAGAGGTGACTCATTGGGAAAGACCCTGATGCCAGGAAAGACTGAAGGCAGGAAGAGGAGGGGACAACAGAGGATGAGATGGTTCGGTAGCATCATCGACTCAATGAACATGAGTTTGAGCAAACTCCAAGAGATGGCAAAGGACAGGGAAGCCTTGTATGCTGCAGTTCATGGGGTCACAAAGAGTCAAACAAAACTGAGTGACTGAAGAACAGCAATAAGACTGTGTAAATTTGTTAAAACTTGTCAAAATGAAGTTCCCAAGTTGATGCATCTTATTGTATATACTGTCTCAATGAAGCTTTTTTGCCCCTGGCTTGAGGATGGTTAAACAGATAATGGGATAGACTGTGGTGGACATTTCCTTGGTTTTAGCTGTTAGGGGAAGGAGGGAAGGAGAAAAATTGGGAGTGGATTGTATTATGATGAGAAAAGAGGCACTGTTGATATTATCTCTGATGAGGGTTCCCTCTTTTTTTTTTTTTTGGCCATGCGGCCAATCTAACTTTAGCTGCTCTTAAGGTCCCCTGGAACAAATCATTGACCCAGTGAGTCTTAATAATTCATCGCCTTACTTTCAAGTCACAGTTTAACTTGGTGCCTCTCAAAAAAGTTATAAACACTAGTTTTAAGTTCGGGTGACTTAAGGCCACAGCAGAACCAGGAACTGATGAACTGAGAAGACAAACAACAGCCTGTCTCCTCCCCCCAGCACCAAAAGCCTGGAAAGTTTGTGGGAGCAAGAGGCCTCCGCTCCTGGCCCCCTGCGAGGTCCTACCCCATGGCCTTCAATGACCTCCTGCTGGAGGTGGGGGGCGTTGGCCGCTTCCAGAAGATCCAGCTGATTCTGTTGACTCTGCCCCTGCTCCTGACGTTTTTGCACAACACCCTGCAGAACTTCACCGCTGCCGTCCCCACACACCACTGCCGCCCGCCTGCCAACACCAACCTCAGCGAGGACAGGGACCTGGAGGCCTGGCTGCCCCGGGATGGGCAGGGGCGGCGCAAGTCCTGCCTCCTCTTCACCTCTCCCCAGCGGGGACCACCCTTTCCCAATGGCACAGAGACCAACGGCACAGGGGCCACAGAGCCCTGCCCCCACGGCTGGATCTACGACAACAGCACCTTTCCTTCCACCATCGTCACTGAGGTGAGGAGCCCTGGGCCCCCAGCTCCTCCTCCCAACCCCTGCGTCCCCATCTTACCATCCCCACACACACGCAGAGACACACACGCACAGACTGTGCGAACCTGACCTGAATTTGTCCAAAGACCCTGGAGCTATGAAGCGTTCTGCCCAAAATGCAGGACAGAGAACAGGGGTTGGAACTGAGGTCTTCTTGGTAGAAAAGGTTATGGAGCGCCTTGCAGAAAGCTGTTCCCTGCCCCTCCAACCTCCCCCAGAGAGAGAGATACTGCTGCTGGAGTTCAACAGTCCACTTTGGTTTCCCTGAGAGTCGGAAGGTGTGGGAGTAGTACTGAGAGGTAGAGAAGGGAGGCAAGCAGAGAGTGGAGGGCAGAGAGAATATTCCTGAGCAGGGGATTCTGGGCTCAGAGTCCTAGAGACAAAAACAATTTCCTGACTTCATCTAGAAATAGCTCTCGGCAGCTGGGGCCAGGAGATGGAGAGCAGCCAAGCAACTAAGATGGGAAAGAGAACAGGGTTATGGGGAGGGGGAGGGTCCTTTCATCTCTAGTGATTTAACACCCCTCCCCCAAAACACACACAGCCGATTGTAGAGGCTCCCTGGCCTGCTAAATGGTTCATCCGGCTGAGTTCTGCACTCTGTAGCTGTCGCATGGATCGTGCTCTTAACATCTGTTCTAGTCAATGGTCTTTTGGTTGCAAGAAGGAGAAGCTCTCTCCAGTCAGCTCATGAGGAAAGGGATCTCAGGAAATCCAAGGGCAGGAAACAAAGCGTGTCCAGGCTTCATGGCAACTGGAACCAGGGACTGGAGCAGCAGAGGCATCACTATACACTCAGTCTATGACTCTCCTCCTCAACCCATTTCATCTGTGTGCTCATCTCACAAGACGACTGCAGATCCCAGCTCTGACCCATTACCTCTCAGATTTAGGGCCCACCACCAACCAAAGGGGCTTCCCAGATAACTTTAGTGGTAAAGAATCTGCTGCCAATGCAGGAGACATAAGAGGCACAGGTTTGATCCCTGGATTGGGAAGGTCCCCTGGAGAAGGGCATGGCAACATGGCAACTCCAGTATTCTTGCCTGAAGAATGCACACGGACAAAAGGAGCCTGGGGGCCTACAGTCCATGGGGTCACAAAGAGTCACACGAATGCACCAGCCAGAACATTTCCGTAAATCTTAATTCAAATTCTTAGAAAAGGCTCTGATTGGCTCAACCCAACACATTGATGAGTAGCCCCCGTCACAATCCTGCAATTGGCTCAGGTGTCTACATTTAATCTAATCATCACACCAAGGGGCAAAATAGTGGGATTATGTGGCCCATTGCCTGGTAATCAGGGCTGTGCAGAAAAGATGACTGGAGACGGGGCTGTGGGTGAAGATAATCTCCAGACCTGCCTGATGTGGCATCAGTCTGAAAGTGGTAGGAGTAAAGCCATACTTCCCACTAGCCAGACCCAAGACACAGAAGCAGAAGGTGAGTAAAGATGGCTAGTCCTCCTCCCTCTGAGCGTCACAAGACATCTCCTCCCGGCATGGTTGAGGGGGAACGCCTTCCTTATTCTCCAGCCTCCACTCAAATTCTAAGACATCCTCCTCCACCCACCTTAACTTGTATGCTATCAATCCCTCCAATTCTGCTTTTCCATTTCCCTTCTTAAAACTCTGCACCCTGCTTTCCAAGTTCGACAATACTCCAGGAACTATTAATATCAACCTCGCTGTTGTTCTTCTGTTCAAAACAGCAGGCAGTGTGATCAGAAGCTCAAATTTCTTTGGATTCCTTCCCATCTGGAGCCAAGAATCTGGGTGAATGAGCACCTTAGCTTTCCTTCTAAATGGAGATTTAGTAGTCATCATCAGTTTCAGTGACCGACAAAGCCAGATGCCCACAATTTTCCTGAGTTGTGGGGAGAGGCCAAGAATAATTCAGTCCTCTTCCAACAGGTTCTGTGTGTGGGACCAATGTCCACAAAATTTTAATGAACACAACCAGGATAACTCTTCCTTGGGCCAATAATGCCAAAGGCTGCACCGGAAAACACTTCATTAGGATAATAACCAGATTATATGTATAGCCCAGTGTGAAGCTGGACCTTTTCAGTCGTGAAGAAAATGAAATAGCTCACAAGTTATCAAGGGTTGCTTAAGCAAGAAGATTAGTCTCAGTGAAGATGCTCCACCCAGGCCACGTGGCTGTATCTAGTAGGCACAGCAGCAGAGGTCACCTGAGAAAGACAAGTCCCAGCTTGCCCCTTGGAAAGAACTCCCAAAGGGCCCTGTATCCCAAAGGGACACTTCATCCCTCTGAATGCAAAGCAAAAAAAAAAAAAATTAGTATAAGAAATAAGATGCTAGCTTTGGGTTATAATCATTTAAAAAAAAAAAAACTACCTTAGCTCTTCTCCTTATTTTCTTTTTTAGTATTTATTTATTTATTTAGCCAAGTCAGGTCTTAGTTGCATCATACGAGATCTTTCTTTGCAGCACACGGACTTTCTAGTTGTGGCAAGCAGGCTTCAATATTTGTGGCACACTGGCTGAGTTGCTCTGAGGCAAGTGGGATCTTAGCTTCCTGACCAGAAATCCAATGTGCGTCCCCTGCATTGCAAGGTGGATTCTTAACCACTAGACCACCAGGGAAGTCCCCTCCTATTTCCTTCTGAGTTAAAATATCCTGAGTATGCTCCTTGGAAGAAAAGTTATGACCAACCTAGACAGCATATTAAAAAGCAGAGACATTACTTTCCCAACAAAGGACCGTCTAGCCAAAGCTATGGTTTTTCCAGTAGTCATGTATGGATGTGAGAGTTGGACTATATAGAAAGCTGAGTGCTGAAGAATTGATGCTTTTGAACTACGGTGTTGGAGAAGAGTCTTGAGAGTCCCTTGGATAGCAAGGAGATCCAATCAGTCCATCCTAAAGGAAATCAGTCCTTAATATTCATTGGAAGGACTGATGCTGAAGCTGAAACTCCAATACTTTGGCTACTTGATGCGAAGAACTGACTCCTTTGAAAAGTCCCTGATGCTGGGAAAGATTGAAGGCAGGAGGAGGGGACAACAGAGGATGAGATGCTTGGATGGCATCATCAACTCAATGGACATGAGTCTGAGTAAACTCTGGGAGTTGGTGATGGCCTGGCATGCTGCAGTCCATGGGGTTGCAAAGAGTCGGACACAACTGAGTGACTGAACTGAACTAAATAACTGGCAGCTGCTATCTGAACTGTATGAGTCAGGACTCCTGTTTGCTAGTGGCTGCAATTCAACTCAAACTAATCTGAGCATGAGAAGAGGGTATAAAGGTTCCCATAACTCAACCACAAGACAAACGAAAGCGGAGCTGGCTCCAGGGGCCAGGGGAACCAGGGCCATGTGTGCAAGACCTTTGTTGGCTCTCATCTGTTCTCTGCATGATGGGCATGTAACTATGACACAGATGCTTCGTTTAACATGGCCACTGCCCATTCTGGGCTCACTTCTAATAACTGTCTCTCTGCTTCACCTTTTTTTAAAGTTTTTTGAATAATTGTATTTACCTTTGACTGTGTTGGGTCTTCATTGCTGTGCGGATTTTTCTCTGGTTGCAGCAAGCAAGGGCTCCTTTCCAGTTGTGGCGCAAAGGCTTCTCACTGCAGCGGCTTCTCTTGTTGCTGAGCCCAGGTCCTATGGCGCCAGGGCTTCAGTAGCTGCATCATGCAAGCTCAGTAGTAGTTGCGGCTCCCAGGCTCTAGACCACAGGCTCAATAGTACCGGCGCACAGGCATAGTTGTTCCAAGGCATGCGGGGTCTTCCAGGACCCGGGATCAAAGTCATGTCTCCCGCATTGGCAGGCAGATTCTTTATCACTGAACCACCAGGGAAGGCCTCTCTGCTTCAACTTTGAAAAATTCTAGGAAAGACATTTTCTGACCTGGGTCAGGTGCCCACCCCAGATCCAATGCCTATAAGGCAGAGAGGGCCTGAGTTACTATGAATGGCTGGCCGGAGTCCCCCTTTCACTTCTGTTCTGCAGTTGAACAGCAGTTACCATTTCATGGCTCTGCTTCCTGGTCCCACTGCCACTTGTTTTCTCTTTTTCTTTCCCCTGAGGCCAGTCTCACAGCATCTTTCATTTATCACAGGCTTTATCAAGTTAGCAGTGCAGAGCTGTCCTAGGCAGCAGTTCTCTGAGTCTCCCTCAAATCCACCGCTACCCATTCCTACACTTTGGTTCCTTAGGGACGAATAAACAACAAGGTCCTGTTGTCTAGCACAGGGAATTATATTCTATATACTGTGATAAACCATCATAGAAAAGAATATGGAAAAGAATATATGTGTGTGTGTAACTAGATCACTTTGCTATACAGCAGAAATGAACACAAGTATACTGTGAGGTGCAATGTATAATTTATATATATGTAAATATATATATATATATAAGCACTGTATCAGTTCAGTTCAGTTCAGTCGCTCAGTTGTGTCCAACTCTTTGCGACCCCATGAATCGCAGCACGCCAGGCCTCCCTGTCCAGCACCAACTCCCAGAGTTTACTCAAATATATCTATATGTGTGTGTGTGTGTGTGTGTGTGTGTATGAGGCCCAGGAGCACACAGAGGTATATGATCCTCAAGAGTCTCAGGTGTACATGAAGAGAACGTATATAGTAAAAGTCTATGCTCACCCTAAGGTGATATAACCCCTTGCACTGTTGCTTTTACAGAAGACAAGTGCCTTAGGGCAAAGCAGAGGCAGAGAAATTCTTTCTGACTACATATTCCATATTCATTTATCAGTTTCTATTCTGAACTACACCCAGATTTCATCACTAGGCTGCATACAAATTTTGTTCTCTTCTCACTCCTCTGGCTTCTTTTGTTATTTGACAAATCCTTATTTTTCCATTTTCTCTAAAATTGATACATCTATTTTTTTAAATTTTATTGAAGTACAGTTGATTTCCCTGGAGAAGGAGATGGCAACACACTCCAGTATTCTTGCCTGGAGGGTTCCATCGACAGAGGAGCCTGGCGGGGTACAGTCCATGGGATCGCCAAGAGCCGGACACAACTGAGCAACTATCACTCACAGTTGATTTACAATGTACTTCATAGTGCACTTGTGTTCATTTCTGCTGTATAACAAAGTGATCCAGTTACACACATATATATATATTCTTTTTCATATTCTTTTCTGTTATGGTTTATCACAGGATATTGAATATAGTTCCCCTTGCTATCCAGCAGGACCTTGTTGTTTATCCATCCTATATACAATAGTCTTCGTCTGCTAATCCCAC